>NC_088344.1:34712500-35039166 GCF_036884655.1 Musa acuminata AAA Group | reverse complement strand
CCGGGCGCGGAGGAATTTGAGAAGGATGGTGTCGCTCCTCTCATCGCCAAGGAGGGGGACGCCCCAGATGAACACCTCCTCCGGCGGTTCCGCTGGTGGTGGAGCAGGAGTCTCAGCTGGAGGCTCGTCTCCTGCCGCCGGAGTGACCTCCTCCGTGGCCGCCGCAGGAGCGGTGGTGATGGGGGCGACGGTTTCCTCCACGGCTTCACCTGTCTTGCCGCCGTCGTCCTCGGCTGCAGCTGGTAAAGGTTCCTCCTTCTCGGCCGTTGGCTTCGGAGGCTCCACCTCCGGCGGAGGAGCGGGTGAGTCCGTCTCAGCTGGCTTCGGGGGCTCCTCAGGCTCCGTCTCGGGCTCCTCCGGAGCAGGGGCCGCAGCCGCAGGCTCCTCCGGCTTGGGCTCCTCCTCCTTGACCGGAGGTGGCGGAGGGGCGAACTCGTTGTTGGCGAGGGCGGCTTGGACGAGCTGTTTGAGCTCATCAAGCGCTTTCTTCTCAGGGTCGACGAGGTCGGCGACGACGTTGCTCTCCTCCTTGAAGGAGACGGACGGTGCAACGATGGCCTCGGCGGGAGGCCCCGCTTCCTCCGCCTCGGGCTTCGTCTCCTCGGCCGTCTTCTTCGGCTCCGCCTCCTCCTCAGCCGGCTCAGGAGCTGGCGCCGGAGGTGTCGCCTCGGTCACCGCCGCTTCCTCCACCTTCATAGGAGCCACCTCGGTTGCCTTGCTCTGGGCTTCCTCCGCCATAGCCAACGAGCAAGCGCGACTTCGGTAGGAGACAAGCAATAGTGGCCGGAGGCAGAGAAAGCCAACACATATATAGATAAATAAATGAATAAATAAATAAATAAATACAATAAAATAAGTAAAAAAACAGTTCATGGATAAATGAAGAAAAACAATTCTGTAAAACATAATTTTGCTGATCCAAAATATATTGTCAATTCTCGAATTTTAATCCATAATCAAATTAATCAATAATTATATTGTTATTATTGTATTTTATAACTATTTTGTGAAACAATCATTAAACATAGAAATTGATACAATACATTTAGTTTCTATTAAATAAATTAAAATTTCTAAAAAAAAAAACATATCCATACTTTTTCATTGAAACAACATATTAAAAAAAATTAAATATTTTCAAAGACCAAATCAAATGACTAATTGTCAAAATAATTATGGCAATGTGTTGTGTTGCCCACCAACTATTCTAGTGAGAAGTTAGTATGTCTTGCAATGGTACACATTTGATGCTCTTCACAAAGAACAAGTCAAGTGATACAATAAATAATAAATACTCTTAGTATTTATTATTTTATTGTATGTGTGTACATTAGAGACATTGAGATGTAGAATATTCCTATAAATCCAGCCCATTGTTTTGCCATGGCCTTGGAATTCTTGCAAGCTACAAGACAAAAGAACAACCCATCAACATCAACAAGCTGCCCTCCTTGACTTGCTATTTTTGCTCAGCCATTTCCTCCTTTTCTTTGTCCATAAGCTTGTAACTTGGTTTCTGGTTTCCTAAGAAATGTGTCTTCTTCATCTGTCAATTTTTGGAGATGAAGGGCAAATGAGTCAGATCAATTCTAGGAGATGGGAGCAAGATGGCTCATTTGGAGTGGCAGTACCATTTGCTTAGCTGGTTGTGTGCCCCCCCCCCCCCCCCCCCCCCCTCAAATGTCTCTTTCTCATCTAATTTATGTCTGACCTATGTTTTAGTGTTGATAGTTACATTTAGTTGTATAGTTATCACAAGCCACAAACATGATTGTAAAGTTACAAATCTCAGTATATTTAGGTCGCAATAAGGCAGCCTTATGATTAGTTGCATCGTCTTTACTTATCGATCGTGATTCTAGTAATCTATAGAATGATATATCGATATATATCGAACCTCCTATATTATTCGATATCAAAAAATAAAATAAATTACTAAGTATCAACTCGTATACAAGTGGAAGATAATCCTCAATGGAACTTGACTTGAGACAATGACAATTTCATCTCCTTCCTTAGCACAAGCAAGTGGATATGGTCCATCCAAGATTTCCTTTTATACTATTTATTAGCATAAAACTTTTTTTTTTTGGCCAATGATCTCATTTTACTCAATCCTAATATAGGAAGTTCACGTCAATAAAGCAACAAAGGGAGAAAATCTATTAATTTGGAAGACTACGTTGAGATTTTAGAGACTAATTTAGAATGCAATCCAAAAGATTCACAACCATTGTTCTTAGATATCAAAGAGTGTTTAGATATATCTCCTCTCTAGAAAACTCAGGTCAATTACAACTAATTATAATTAATATTATTTAATCTATGTTAAGAATATACTAATACTCTAATATTATTGTAATCATAATTAATTTCTATAATATTAATATCCAAATGATAATTAATTGATGAAGATTAACCACGTTACATATTTGTAAGTTTTTAAGTTTTGTATGGATGCATATGCTAAATTTTAATTTAGAGAGAGAAGTGGAAAATCACTTATTATATGTGTATATATAATATATACACTTATATAACAATGGTAGGTAATGTTGTGCAACTTTTAACTTATAGCTTATTAAGATGAAGAGGTCAATTGGGTAGGCAAATAACTACATAATTGTAGGAAAATGATTGCCTAAGCACTCAATTAATTTGTATGTCCTTTCCTTCTCCCATTACTTCAAGATTCATAGATGAATACTATCATTATTGTCTAAGTACTTCTTAATGATTCTTTTATCCCTTCATTAAGTCTACTTCCATATTCATACTTCATGTGAGTTAATTTAAGAAACCTTTGGTTTTGTTCACAAATATCATGAGATTTTGGAGGAAATTTAGATGGGAACATAAACTAAAAATCTGATTTCTTGATGAACATCCTCTTTAGTTTTTTGTTTTACTTCTCATTTAGTGTCCTTTGAAGATACCCTTTTTAGCTTTATGTTAATTACTTCTCAAAAGAAAAGAAAATTATATAAAATGCATTACAAAAAAATAAGTGCAGAAAGGAAACAAAATTAAATTAAATTTCATGTAAAATCCATTTTCTTTAGAAATTCTAATTTTGATTTAGCAAACTTTCAAGGGAATCTGATTAATCTTATCAAAATAAAGGGAAAATTATAATTTGATGAGGCTCAATTTTTTCTTAAAATAACTATTATTTTACTTATTCATTTTCCATGCAACTCCAACAGTTGAATTTGACATTCACAATAAAATAAGGAATCAATTAATCAAAAGTTTATGCACTCCTCATCAACATTTAACAAAAAGGATGTTTTTTGTTATTATAGATTCAATTCATAGATAAAAGAGTTATTGGATGTGCTATACATCTCACAACTAATTTAGTTGCATTCATACTTTGTTATGTCCACACTGTTGTGTAGGGCACAACAATTATGACAGTGATGTTGATGGAAATAATATCAAATCCATCTTGAGCTGTCCCAACTCTGCAAATTTCATTAGAATCTAACATGCTGAGCTCCACCCTCTTCCCTTCCTCCATTTCAATGTCATGGAGCATGGAATATACCAGGGCAAAATAACTTTCCATGATGAGGCAATTCATTGCCCAAAACATTTGATTCCATATTGTCTATCTCATGCACTTGTACAAGGTAGAAGATTCCTCACTAGAAGAGAGAGAGAGAGAGAGAGAGAGAGAGAGAGAGAGATTAAATAATGTTCTTGATCTCTGTGTTGGAGATCATCCTCACTGTTTTGCCATTCATTTGTTTGGTTATAAGGACTTCCATTCCTGCACTCTTTCTTCATATTAAGTGGATGGAATGTTAGGTAGGCCAACATGAACTATCACTACTCAGCAATCATTCCATTGGTGTTGGTGGACTTATTAGAATGATCTTTCTTTTTCCCTTTATTCTTGGCAGAAGAATCAAGCTGATAAGATTGTAGAACCTCAATTCTTCAAGCAAATGTGGGTGTGCCTAATCATCTCAATGAACATGCTTGAAGGAGTTGCACTGACAAAGATGGGTTTCAGATAAGCTGATAAAGCAAAAGTAGATTTGATGGGTTGGCCACACTTTTGCTTCAGGAAATATCTCAATTTGGAACATGTAGTGCTTGTAAATGGTTTTTCTCAAGAAATGATCATCAAGTAAATCATGTTCAAAGAATTTTTTTAATAGACAAAATGATGATCCATATATGAATTTTTTTTATCATATAGGAAAGATAAAAAAACTTGATGACCAAAATCTCTCACATCCTTTCCTCAAAAGCCTTTTTACAAGATCTTCCCTGCAGGCAAACAGAACACAGCCAATGATATATCACATTTTTTTTTCATAGATCAACCTCAACAAGATCCAACCACATGCAAGTCTGATACATGGTGGATGTGCCTGTTTCAAGAGACAGGAGCATGGAACAAGTTTCATATGGATGACAATGAAAAATGAACCAGAAATCAAAGGCAGAGTTAGCAGTCTTGTAAAGAGCAACTAAGGTTTTGTAATTTGATGATTAGTCTTTTCTCATTGAGAATGCTTTTGCTGGCAGCCATGACAAACTAAGAAACCTCACAAACAGTAATCATAAGACTGAGAGGAACACATGACCATAGAAGGGTGATAAATTATGCATCACATACCAATCAAAATCCATCAACAGCAGCATCAAAATGTGCCAAACAAGGATACAAGGTTTCTGCATCCTCTCCCTCTATCTTATTTCCATATAGTCAATACCTCCCAAAGATTCATAAATAACTTTTCCTAGAAGGGGACGAACTACTGGTTGTCCAAATGGAATGGAAGTAGTTTTACCCATACAACTTACAGCTAAGCAGGGATTTGATTCACAAGAAAGCACAAGTGGATGAACAACAGCATCGACTTTAACCTGGCCCGGATCTAATGGCATAGTCTAAATCTGCCATAAGATCCTCAATGTCCTCAATGCCAACAGAGATACGAACAAGGTCATCGGTCAGACCCCTAGCCTCACGAACTGAAGCCGGTATACTTGCATGGGACATGAAGCATGGCAAGCTTATCAAGGACTTCACGCTCCCTGGATCAAATGAAAATACATTGTGAATGCACATAAAGAGTAGCTAACAAGAAAAAAATGCTATCTACATGGATGCTTTCGTCAAAATGGTCAGTGAAGCCTCTGTTGAGCTTCAATTCATTAATAACATAACTATGTCAAATTGCAGCATGGTGACCAGCTAATGCTACAAAAAACATCTAGGAATAGATTTTTGTTTTCTCATCGTATGAAAGGCTACCGAAAAGGGAGGAGAATTACCAAAACTAACAGTTACACTGAAGTACTTGGTGCTTTGCACAATATGCTCTGAGAGAGCTAGTGATCCTGTCAAGAAGCTAAGTACAGAACCAGCACCTTTTGCCTGCAAAGTAAATCAAAAAACAAATGATCTTCCTGAGATCCTTATTTTACTATACACCTTTACCTTACCTGAGAATAATGCAACGAGCGCCCAGGATGGCCAGGAAGTCCGGCATAGTTCACTTGCTTCACCCTCGGGTGGGATGATAGGAATTCAGCAAGCTTCTGTGCATTAGCCTATCGGCAAAATAATAATAAGTGAGATGGCCAACAAGCACAACTCAATGCATACAATATTGAAATGATGCAAAGGTAATTATTCCACATCAATAATCATTGAAATTTGAAAACATAACAAACTTAAAACAACGTTAATGTTTCATTTAGAGAAACCAAATCCTGGTTCATGTTTACCATGATAAGTATTTAACTTCAAAAAACAAACGTCTGCTTTTGCATGCATAATTAACACTCATGATTAAACTGCAAAAAGCATAAGTCATGCCCAGTTGAAAATGTCTCATAAATCCATGTTTTCTTATTAACAGGGTGTAGAAATATAAATACAGAATGCAAAATAAATGTCATTTTATGAATTACCCGATTTACTTTGCATCTAGGTATAAACAAAGTCCACAAAACCCTATTGCTTTTACTTCTTTCATGGTTGGCAAATTTGTCTCCCACTTTAACTCCGTACAGACAGGAACTTAAAGGCAATTATACAGGGACAAAACAAATGGTTGCACCTGTTGTTTCTCTACACGCAGAGCCATGGTCTTGATACCTCGCAAGCAAAGCCAACAATCAAATGGTGCCAATCCAGAGCCTTCCGCATTTTGGAGGAATGCAATCTCTTTGGCCAAGCTGGTGATGCCATACAAAAGAAAATAGGTATTATATGTTGCTTCAGTAACAGGACATGGTAATAATTTCATAGTGACAGGAAACACAATCGAATTCGCTGATAGAATTATTAGTATGGCAGTTAGAAAAAGATAGTAAATTTAAAGTCCCATGATTCGTGGCGCAAGTAGGCCAAGGCCCAGTAGGATGTCATGATACAATATTCTTGCATAAAAAAAGTTTATCAACTGGTTGCTAATATTTAACTTCAGAATGATACTTGTAGAAACTAAAAAAGAGTCCTCTATACTCTTGCAAAAGCTACCAAAACAAAAGTCCAATGAGTAAAGCGCTGAGTTCCTTGCACAACTTTTATCCATAAGACCCTTCCAATTCCGATAAACATCAGACATCATATCTTGCAGCCACTTCTTTTTAAATTTTCTTGTTCTCCATAAAGCAGTATTCTGATAGACAATCATATACATATACATACATATACATATATATATATACATACATATACATATATATATATACACACATATACATATACATATACATATACATATACATACATATATATACATATACATATATATATATATATACATATACATATACATATACATATATATATACATATATATACATATATATATGTATATTTTCTGTTGGATGCCATAACATGTCAGAGTTTAAAACTGAATGACTGATTGGATGTTCATCCACTCTAGGGATGGTTGGCTGCAACTCAAAAATACTTATTTTGATGTTTACCAGGATATATGATGTATGTCAACAAAATATGTGAAATGTAAATGAGATTGTGAGCTATAAATAACATCAATAACAAAAATCTCCCACCTGTCACCCTTTACAGCAAGGATGCCTGCCATAAGATCACTATGACCAGAGATAAATTTAGTAGCTGAGTGCATCACAATATCTGCAAGGGGAAGAAATTGCCAGTAAATCAGAAACCTATCATTTAACTAAGACACTGAAGATGCCAGAACCTGTAAAATACTATTCTACAATAACAGTCCATAAGAATACCTGCTCCAAGTTGTAATGGCTGAGATAGCACTGGAGACAAGATACTATTGTCCACCATAACTAACGCACCAAAGGAATGAGCTATCTCGGAGATTTTCTGCCATTAAATGAAAATATTAGCAAAGGCATCTCATGATATCAAGAGAACAGATTATTTAAAAACAGTGACCAACAAACAGCATGATATAAGATCCAGGGGAGGCATCTTAGTCTTTCAAAAGAATGATCAAATGCCAAAGTCTAAATAATGACAAACTGGGGGCATCACAGTGCAAATCCTACTATGCTTCATAATCAGATGAGAGAGGTCACAAAAAACACCCTTGACTTATGCAGAACACCTTCCTAGGCACAAGAATTTCTCGAAAAAGGAAGCAGTATAGTGTCTAACAAACCACTATAGCCATTTGCGTACTCGTATGTCGGTTATCTGTTGGCGAGGATTTGTTGGGCTCTCTACCCACACAAGCTTTGTCGAAGGGCCAATTGCAGATGCCACCTCATTGATGTCAGATGTGTTAACTCGTCTGCAATGTCAAAAATATATAATGTTGTTAGCATTTGACAACTGTGGTAAAAAAAATATCTGTTGAGAAGGGAAGGACACCAAACTAACTTCACGATAACCCCACTCTTTGGAACCACTCGTGATAGCAACCGGTCAGAGCCGCCATATATGTCATCTCCAGCAACGATTTCTTGACCTAGATATAAAAGCTTGGCCATTCAATTACGTCCAGTGGCAAATGTCAGGATATTTAGAGGTAGATTCACACCAGCTTCAACAAGATGTGTAACAGTAGCAAGAGCAGCCATGCCACTAGTGAAGCAAAATGCCTGATCAGCCTTCTCAAGCTTAGCCATAAGACTGATTATTTAGACAACAATATATTTATCAATAAAAAATGAGAAATGATTTCCAAATTATACTTGCTATATCTAAGCTGTGCATACCAGCATCAGATAACAAACCTTTGCAGCACATCTCGAGTAGGATTACCGCTTCTGGTATAGTCATAGGGGCCATAAGTAGTTGCTGAAGGCTGAAGAACATGGAAAGGCAAGAACTTGCAACTCAACAAGCATATCACCAAGTATTTCAGGATAAGCAAGAAATGACTGGCTCAAAAGGGAAAATTAAACTAAACTTCTTCTACGGCTCCACATTCAATTTAAACTCTATCAATGTATTTTTCCAGAACCAACACATATTCATAGAAAAAGGAGAGGAAGCTCTTCAACAACTCATTTCTCTTTGAGAAAGGGGAGCAAAAAGAAAATAAAAAGTTAGAAAAAGCTTTGCTCTTCAATATCATGCCATTATCATCCTCCTTCCCCAATTGATTACACGCATCTATCAGAAAAAAGCTTGAAAGCCTGGGTTTGCTTCACAAGGCCTGCTATTTTTTGTTTCTTTTTCACCCTAAGCAACTATCAAATACAATTAAATGGCCTAGATTTAAAAGCTTCTTTAGACAATAGAGTCATTTTCTTTGAAGTGAAATGGAAGAAAAAAAAGGAACTTTTACCTGCTTAAATGTGGATGTTTGGTACAATGGTGTACTCATAGCTCCATAGGGATCAAACGAATTTCCAAAGCCAGTCAATATCGTGGCGACGCTCGGTTCCCTCTCCACCAATTCTGTAAAAATGAGCTTCCAAACTCAGTTAATTCATGTATAAAACAAGAAAAATGATCAAGAAGGCTGAACAAACCCGACTCCGAAGATAAATCATCCAAGCGATCAGCAAAACCCTCCGCCACAGCCGAGGTGCTCGTGTCCTTCTCCCTATCCCCATCACCCAGACTCGTGTCCGATCTCCGTGACATCATCGCCAGCGGCGCTGTGCTCCTCTTCGAGGAGAACCGTAAACTCCCGCTAAAACCCCAGCAACCCTTAAAGCCCTACAATCGAAGCAGCATCTAAGCATTAGAATAGGTAATCAGAGAAAAATGAGCTTTATGAGATGGGTAGGGAGAAGAGAGATGTTTCCGGCTGTCTTCTTACGGAAGGGGGATCGCGGGCGGGATTGGAGCAAAGAATGCGAACGACGGAGGAAGACGCGGCGTAGGCGGAGGTGGTCGCCATGGAACGAAGAAAACTTGACAGGGTTTATAGCACCCTCTCGGTCCTGGTTAGGGTTTTGACGGTTCCTACAGCGGAGAAAGACGACGAAGGAGACAGAGGAGGGGTCCGTAAAGGGTTTGTCAAAATGACAGACATATCCCTACTCATAAATTGGTTCCCATATTTACCCCTCTCTAAGCTAAGTTTTACATCCAATATCCAAAATAGTGATAGTATATATATATATATATATATATATATATATATATATATATATATATATATAAATACTATATATTTGTACACTATATTATAATATTTTCAGAATAAAAAATATTATGATATAACATAAAAAATACTATAATATAATTATTTTAGTATTATTGGAAACACAATAATTCTTGGGATTTTAGGATTTTATCCTAAATAATTCTTAGATAAATTTTCGATAAAATATACGAACTCTTTGCATTGAAAATATTATAATTTTATTTTAAAAATATAATAATCCTATTAAAAAGATAATTGGCATGTGAGCCTCCGTGGATGCTTAAGCGCGCATTAAGACAAGCAGGAGGCGTGCAGCCCGCGGGGCTCCGGCGAAGTTACGAGGATGCCGTCATTTGATCTTTGCGCTTCTTCTGCTTCTTGATTCATCTAATCACGTTCCTCGGCCCGAGAAAGTAAAAGAAGGAATGGAATCTCCGCCGGAGGAGGACTTCTGCTCGATCTGCCACGACAGCTTCACCCTCCCATGCCAAGCCAATTGCTCCCACTGGTTCTGCGGTCACGGCTCTTAACCCCAACCCACCCCCTCCCTCTCTCTCTACAATCTTGAACCCTAATTTCTTGTTCTTGACGGCCTTCTTGTTTAGTTTCGAACCTTTAGTTTCGTTTTCTGAGCTTTCCCGCATGTTGGCCATTCTTCGCTAACCTGAGGTGGTGGATCCAATTTTTTCATCGATTTCGTTGATTCCCATCGTTCTTGTAGTTTTAGTCGGATGAAGAATCTTTGTGGGAACTCGTGGTGTCTAATCTGGCAATTTCTCGTAAAATCTTGAACCTTAATTTCTTGTTTTTGACGTCCTTCTTGTTTGGTTTTGAGTCTTTAGTTTCGTTTTCTTCATTTGTTAATTGTGTTCGATTGCAACAAGACTAGCTTTCGCATTCTTGACCAGCGCTTTTTGTCATTCCAGTCTGATGGTTGAAGAATTTTTATGGGAATTCGTGGTATCTGATCTGACAATATCTCATAAGATCTTGAACCCTAATTTTTTTGTTCTTGATGTCCCTTTTGTTTAGTTTTGAATCTTTAATTTCTATTTCTTCGTCGTTAATCGTGTATGGTTGCAACAAGACGAGCTTTCCCACAAAGTGGAGATTCTTCGCTGGCCTGAGGTGGTAGAGCCAATTTATTCATTGTTTTAGGTTGAGTCGCATGCCACCATTTTTGTAATTTTAGTCAGTTGGATGAAGAATTTTCATGGGAATCCATGGTAACTGATCTGATAATATCTCATAATTTTGAAACGCATTTTGAATGGCTAGTTGTTATTAAATATGGAGTGAATTTGGATTCTGAATGGTTGTCAGGTTTAGTTTAATAAAGAAGAACATTTTATCTTCCATAACATTAATTTGTATACAAGAATATTTGGAAGGTTGACTAATTGAATAATGGAATCTGCCATCAAGATTTGTGATGTTTTCTTCGAGCAAGTAATGCAAGTTTATTTATGATAGTTGAATGCTTTCTTATGCACATAACATTTCAACTGTACTCTGGATTCTTTTCTTGGCCTTGCTTAAATAATATACCAAATATTTGATCATAGTCTTATTAAACCTAAAACTCTTGGTTTCTATCATTTATCTCCATCGATCAAGTTAAGACTTAAATCTCAACTAAACTCTCATCAATTAAAATAACATCATTCCTAGATTACATACAGTATGAAAGTTTATATGGCTATTATGTTGATCCATGAAAGATGAGGACTCAAAAGTAGATCTTTCATGTAACTCTTATAGTTTTTGTTTCCTCTTTTGAATCACAACATTTTTGTTTCCTAATCATTGCTCCCAAAACCAGCTGAGCAACATTTTTATATTAGATAAAAAAACATCTCACGATGGCTCAGTCATGTAGCAGTAGTGTATTAAAACCTATTTATTATCATGTCACACTATAATGTACATTTTCTTCTTCATTTTTTACCTTTCTTTTGTGACGTTTTGGAGCTTTTTCACAATGCCAACTTTATTTGTTGGCTAGGGACACATAATAATCTCGTAAAATGCTCATCTTCAGTATCTTCAAGACTTTTGCTTGACACTGGTTAGTTCTTCTACACTTTGAGAGGTCATATGTTGTCATTCACAGCCTGTGCAGATTGTTCTCGCTGTTCATTCTTTCTTTATGCTTTCTCATAAAGTGTTGGTGATTTTTGAGTTCTATACATGCTTCTGTAATGAGCATGCTAGTTGCTCTATCGCTTAATCTATTATGGTTTCCCAGAGAGATCTCCTACATGAATTAGTGAGGTAGAATAAAAGACATTTTCCAATGGCAATTAGTGGACATATGTTTAGATTCTTGATCTCAGAAGTGATTTTAAATTTGCTTAGATTATGCATCTAGCTTATAGCTTTGAAGATTAGCATTATCATTTACCTCAAATATCCCAGAGATGGTAGGTATTATTGGTCCTAAGTCAAGTTTTAATTGTAGAGTCAGGAGGTCATTATTGTCTCAGTATGTTTGTTGATTAATTAGTTATAATATGTTTTGAGACTATCAATTTTGTATTCTCAGGCCATTGTATTCTGCGTGTGTGGCATCATGGATCTGCCCTTCAACCATGCAAGTGTCCCATTTGCCGTCGTTTCATAACTTTGTTAATACCTACTGATGCTGCTGTACAAGAGCGCCAGGACCCAGAAGCTAGTCGAGTTCTTGAAAACATTGAGAAATACAACCGAAATTTTGGTGGAGGCTCATCCAGCCTTATACAGGTGAATTTCCCATCACATATCTATCTTGTTCATTTCTTCAAAGGATAAGAAAACCATTCCCTGCCTATCAAAATTTTCCCATCTCAAACGAAAAAGCAAATGTTCATCTAGATGACGTGACTAGATGAGTATTTAACAATAACAATGCAGAATATTCATTTAAAAAATACTAAACTGAATTTTTTGTTTCATTTTATTTTATTTTTGTAAAGAATAAAAATTGTCAAATGCAACAAAAGAAATTCTAGTTAGGAAGAGAACTTTCCAATACATCTACTATATGTAATATTGAGAGGCATGTCAGACAGAAATATGTAGTCAAATATCAATCCTTTGATATTGAACTGATACCTAAATCGAAAGCCAATTTGTTAAAGGATTAACTATTTTGGCATCACAGAGGTTGAGGGACCTTCCATTCTTCATCCGAAGACTGTTAAGAGAAATGATGGATCCACAAAGGTCACTGCCCTTCGTCCTCAGAGTACGAGTGATTCTTGCTGTAAGTAACAGATAACTCAGACGAAATGTGCATATAAGGTTGTTATATGTTTTCAATATATAATTTAATTCGTAATTAGTACAAGGGAGCAATCTTAGATATTCATTTTCAAACTTCAATAAATATATTTCTTGCATTATCATGGTCAAGATTTTGTGTTTCTACCTAATCTATTTGTTTCTTCTTAAATTGTTACATCATACATTTACCTTTTTTACCATATGCAACAAAAGCTAGATCCTGTCTTTTTCTTTTTGTTTTATTTAAGTGAAAAGTTCTTGATGTCTATGGAACTTTGATTCCTCAGTGGCATATCAACATTTCCAGACAAATTTTGTTATTTTGATTGGTAATTGTTGATCTAGTAACATATATAGGTTTATTGCTACTCTTATATATGATTATCATAAGCTCGATCTTAGGTTGGGATTCTTATGTAACAAAAGTACTTGAATGATGCTTGTCTGGACTTGAATACAAAATAACTTTTGCTTTTGTTCAGAAGTTTTTACCAAAGAGCAAGGTAGAATGGAAGTAGTTGCATCCACATTGTTTTTAATTTGTTAAAATACTCAAAATCCTTTAAGGTCACATTAAGATCGCCAGAGCCAAGTTATCCTGGAATCAACTCTATGAATATATCATATAATTCTGTAATGTATTCAATATAATATTTAGGCTAGAATCTTTTAGGGATTTAACCTACCTCTAAGGTTTGCAATCCTCTTTTTCTTGATGTGTTAAAATGCAACAAAGGTAAAAAAAATATATCCTTGGTAGTTATGGACTTGCTAGCCCATCTAGTCACTGAAATGCCAACAATGTTTAGCAGTATTGAGATTTAATTCTGCTAAACAAATCTAATGTGGGGCCCAGAACTTTTTTCCATAGCGATGAATGATGATAATCTTTAGTTTTTAAATGTTTATGAGAAAGGACTTCCAAATATTTGAATAATTATTGTGAACAGATTATGAAATATTGTTATCTGGTCATTGTCATGATAATGTTCTAAGAAGTAGCCATGATAGGCGGTCAATCAATTTACCACACAGCACATAAGTGTGTGCTGTCACACAAGTGCCCGGAAACACACATCATACTGAATATTGAAAAAAGTCTTTGTTCATGAATGTATGTTATCAGGTATCAAAATAGAAAATTTTATCAAGATCAAAGTATAATTAGGTAATTTGAAGTTATAGTGATAAGTGACCAATTGATGTGATCAACAACAAGAGAGGATAGATGTTTAAGGTATTAATGTAATATTAACATGGCCGACCTGTTTTATCACAACAATAAAAATATTCATGACAAAGAATTGATAACAATGAGGAAAAGGAAGCATATGCATTAGTGGCATAATCTGGATATGCATTCCTATTCTCGGAGTTATTTGGACAGAATGTGCTACTGTTTAGGTGTACATCAAATTGTTTAGTGGACACCAAAATTTTTATGACCATGGAATAGGTCTACGTGTCCAGAAGCAGAATCAGATAGTCCCTGCAAAGAATTTTTAAAAGATTATGCAATGAGGCTTAGAATTTGATTTCTGCAAAATTGTAAACCAATTATAAAGCAGTTGACAACATGTTAATGCAACGCATATTGTAAGCCTATGTGCAGTACCCATGCTCGCTTAGGTACTTTCTAGTTTCTAGGATACCCATTTTGATTTATTTTGCACATTTACTAAAGTATATTGAAATTTAAATTTCCCAGATGGCTCTAACTGCAATATATGTGCTGAGTCCCGTGGACATTATCCCAGAAGGTAATACCACATCTCCATGATTCTTGTGGATATTTGTACTTGCAGTGTTTTTGTAGTTACTGATCTCGTATCATGTTTTAACAATTAGTATTGACACTCTTGGTACAGGAGTATTTGGATTTGTTGGTTTTCTGGACGATCTCATCATTTTGCTGATTGTTTTCCTCCATCTTGCTACTGTCTACCGTTCAGTACTTCTTTACCGCCACGGAGGTTCTTGAATGCTCTGGTCAATATATGCATCTGATGGAATTCTCTAGCAAGTTTTATCTAGAAAGTGTCAAAAGATGTACTTCATTTCAGCACAGTAATTTGTCTTGGATATTTGTGTACAATTCTAATCTGGCTAGTAGCTCACTTTGCATTTTTGCATGTCATGTAAATTTTTCATACAGTTCATCATGTTTTCCTGTGATACCTCTTCTTTAAACAGCTTCTATTCTTTTGTTTGTAGTGTGGAGTGTTTTTTTAGCGAGTTGAAGAGTTTTATTGGGACTATGCTCACTGTGCAGCAGTCTTAAAAGTTGTTTCAGATTGAGTGGCTTGACAATGTTATCAGCAACTATCATGTTATCTGGCAGCTAACTTGTTTTTTAGATTTTTAGGACAGTCTGGCTTTTTATCAAAGCTGTTATTGTCAAGAGGGACCACATAAATGTGGAAGAAGCTGCCGATGCAAACTATGATGTAGGTATTGTGAGACCAAACATACTTGTGAACCAATGACCACTCTGGAATAGTTGCCTTGGATTTATTCACCAGGATTAAAATCCATTGCCATGTTCAGCCTTTTAGCACTGGGATATGTCAGCAGTCAATCATTAAAATTCAGACAGACAAGCTGAGTTTCATTAAAATTCAGTCAGATTTTTATGACTTCAAACACCACATTCAAAGCTGAGCCAAAACTTGTAGCTGAAGCTGTCTGCAGCATCCTCATTTCTTATGAGTCTCATACATCATATACCCTGTTACAAGTTCATGTTAGTGCAGTGCAATGTGCTTATTTGCTCTGTCATCATCTTTTCTCTTATCAAGTTCTATTTTACTACCCATATGATTCTACATAATTTCCTAGTGGTTGCAGTGTATAATTTTCTAGTGGTTATAATTTGAAACCCATCTTGTTGTTGATTTTTGCATCTAATCCTCTCTCCCATTCTGTGGTCTGCAGATGGATAACACCAGTGGATGGTGAAGGAAAGACCAGTAAGTCCACAAGTTTCATCATTAATTGCACAAGAAATACACTGAACAGTATATCTGGAGGCTATCTGAGTGCTGGAGCACACTGTCAGGTGTCAAGAGATCTTAGAAAAGTGTACAAGATCTGCACACAGTTTTATCATCAAATCTAGAGGTTAGGTCATCTGGATGCTCAGGAATATTGTCATATGACAAGTGATCATAAGAAGGCACAAGATTCCAAAGATGACCTGGTTTCTGATTCTTGACTTGCTTCCACAGGAGTACAACACTTACTGGGCACAGAGAGTAAGTGCCCCTGCCTGCCATTCTAATATGAAGACTCACCATGGTAGACATTCAGCATCCATGGCCATCTTTGGTAACTCTTAACTCTTAAAAATGGATGGAATGAATTCTCCTTCCTTTATCTGCTTTCATTAACTTACCAGTTTGATATACAATACTGCTTTGTACCTGTGTTTAACAGCGCAAGGATCGCAAAACTTGGATATGGTTGGGCCAGCATTTACAAGTCCGTCCATGGACTAGTTCAAACCAGATGGTCCAGTCTGAGTCTATGGGATCACTGTGCTCGACACTGCTGTCATGTATCCACTCTGCCTTCCCTTGGATGTATACTGTGGCATGCAACAAACGCGTGCAGCCGGCGTTCAGTCAAAGACTCGGTTGTGCCTGCCGGGATAAACAAACCCAACTCACTGAAACCTTCCCTTCGTCCGCCACCTGCAACCCATCATAAGCTGTTCCAAGCTGTCCGCCCTTTTTTTTTTCCTGCCCTTCTTTTTGGGGGCTTTGAGTGCGGATTACACCGAATGAACGGTGAGGACTGGTGAGCCGTCGACTCGCCCGTCCCTTGCACACCAATCGTCCTGCCATTCTAACTTACCTACTGCACCGGTGGAGGAGGAGGAGACCCGCCATGCAGGGGCCATGTCAGTCACCGATAACATGGCGGGTTCGTCGGTGGGTGAGTACGTAAAGAATTGATTCCTTTTATACCCCTATCTGGCCGTACGAATGAAGGCGACAACCTACCCGAGAACTTAGACATGGGAAGCCTTACATGCACTTCTGCCGTTGGTAGATCTACCTCCGTTATGTGTGCCAGAATATGCAACACTGGCGCCGGCGGTGAGTCTCCGTGTGATGTTACCGGCTACTTCAGGTTAACGGCGCAAGCTTGTGATCCCGTTGTCGGCTCTTAAATATCAGCCCTTGGCAAATCGCTCGCTTTTTCCCCTCTTCTTTCCCCCTCAAGCCCTGTGGCCGCCTCTGATCTCCATCTCTTCCGACCGATCTGTCGAGAGAGACAGAGAGTCGCCTCTTCCTCCTTTCGAGGTCTGTCCCTCTCTACTTCTCGGAGAAATTTGTCTGTTCTTTTTCTGTTTTTTTTTTTTTTGGATTTTACTCCTCTGGATTTTCTGATCTTGTACTAGGAAGGACTGGATCTTGTACTAGGAACGACTGGTTCTTGTTCTTTGGATAGTGGGCTGGGTTAGATTCGTGAAAGTTGTATGTTTTTTGGGAACTGATGCAGATCGGTCTTGAGTATGGACGGGCCCAAGGAGGCAAGCTCTTCGGTGGAGATCGACGACCTTAGCCTATCACGGCTCCTCAACAAGCCGAAGCTCAACATTGAGCGGCAGAGATCGTTCGATGAGAGGTCCTTGAGCGAGCTCTCGATCAATGTCAGAGCCCTCGAGGGCTATGACAGTATATATTCGCCCGCAGGGTATAGGTCTGGATTTGACACGCCTTCGACAGCTCGGAACTCCTTCGAGCCGCATCCGATGGTTGCCGAGGCATGGGATTCGCTCCGGAGATCGTTGGTGCACTTCAGAGGGCAGCCGGTGGGGACGATCGCTGCCAATGATCACGGGTCGGAGGAGATCCTCAACTATGATCAGGTAGTTATAAAGTTTGTATTGTATGAGTGGATCTTTTTCTTCAGTTAATTCTGCTGTGTTTGGTGTTTCATTAGTAACGTACTGTAGATATCCAAAACCATTTGGATTATGCTCGATGACATTATACTAGAATGCACCCTCCTCCTTTCTCTAGTGTTTTGCTGGTTGGATTGCCATGTTTTTCTATAGATTTAATGGTGTTGTGATTTATCATGCATGCCTGAAGGGTCACTCTGCAAATCCAAGCACTTACTTTTGATCTTTCAGTGCATTCAACCTATTATGATGCCACGGAGATAACACTGCTACCCACCTTTTTAGTTATGTAAATTTTCTTAATGATGTGATGCACCGTGCAGCTGCTCACTTTGCTGCTTCATCCTATCTTCTGATGGCTCGCTCTGATGGATGTGTTTATGGCAATATAGCAAGGGGAAAATATTTCAATATGCACGCTTGATAAGATCACTACTGGTGTCGCAAGCTGATCACTGATTTACTTCTATATAGGTGTTTGTTCGTGATTTTGTACCGAGTGCACTCGCGTTTTTAATGAATGGGGAACCGGAGATAGTTAAAAACTTTCTCCTGAAAACCCTCCATCTTCAAGGGTGGGAAAAGAAGATAGACCGTTTCACACTTGGTGAAGGTGTCATGCCAGCGAGCTTCAAAGTGCTCCATGATCCTGGTCGAAAAACGGATACACTGATTGCAGATTTTGGTGAAAGCGCAATTGGAAGAGTTGCACCTGTTGACTCTGGGTTCTGGTGGATTATACTTCTCCGTGCCTATGCAAAGTCAACTGGAGACTTATCTCTTGCAGAAACACATGAATGCCAAAAGGGAATGCGGCTTATATTAGCTTTATGCCTATCAGAAGGTTTTGACACATTTCCGACGCTCCTATGTGCTGATGGTTGTTCAATGATTGATCGACGAATGGTAAGACCATAAGCATTTTTCTTCAATGCAGTCATCTGTTCAGATATCGTATGCTTCGATCACTATTTTACTATTCTGAACCTTTTATCCTTCTCCTAAAATGTTCCGTTTTTTTGTTTCCTTCAGATCCTTTGCTGTCCTTTTCTGCTTTTGACTGCTAAGATCTCTATTATTTTTCCTGTTCACACCAAAGTTTTCTTCTTGAAGTTAAAACAGGAATATCTCCTTACTGGACTTTACTATAGGATTTTCATTTTATCAATAGGAACAAATGTAACATGCAACTGATTTTGGCTAAAAAAGTAGTTTTGTATGAACTAAAGACCATAACATACCCCACTTAATTCTTCTAGCTGGTCATAAGCATGACGGTTAACAGGGCCACATCAGCACTTGATCATAAACACATGATAGCATGACCAAGTTACTTTCTAAGACCCCTCGGAAATGGTGAGTCATTGTCCATCATTAAGAACTCGAAGGTCTTTTTGGCCTAAAACCTGTATTTTTTACAGTCTGGAATCATGACATATTTTATCAGCACTAACCTAAGAAAACAACTTTGTGAAAACTAGTGGTCCTAGCAGGCAAGGCCTGTTCGTAGGACAATCCGGGAGCACATATCAGATGGAGCAACCACTGTCTTGTCATGTCATCTGGTTTATTAAGAAAGGGTTTTTGCCATATATTTAGGGCCTGGCATGAACTTAAGGGGTTTGAGCAAAGATTTTTTTGGACTCGTAAGTTGTTATGCACCCAAACAAGCATTTATTTGGTACTTTTCTAAACATACCATATGGTTTTGGACTTGGTCACGACGTCCCACATGTTTAAACTTTATATGAATTTGTATATATTATTCGCAAACATATTCCTATTTGTTCTGATTCACTTATATGTGTTCTGTCACGTACTTTATTTTCAGGGTATATATGGTTATCCTATCGAAATTCAGGCACTTTTCTTTATGGCTTTGAGGTGTGCTCTGCCAATGCTTAAACATGATGCGGAAGGGAAGGAATTTGTAGAAAGAATCGTGAAACGATTGCATGCACTAAGTTACCACATGAGAAGTTACTTTTGGCTTGATTTTCAGCAATTAAATGACATATATCGCTATAAAACAGAGGAGTATTCTCACACAGCAGTCAACAAGTTCAATGTGATCCCAGACTCAATTCCAGATTGGGTGTTTGATTTCATGCCTACGCGAGGAGGTTATTTTATTGGGAATGTCAGTCCAGCAAGGATGGACTTCCGCTGGTTCGCATTGGGAAACCTTGTCGCCATTTTGTCATCTCTTGCTACCCCGGAGCAGTCTATGGCTATTATGGATCTCATCGAAGAGCGTTGGGAGGAACTGGTTGGAGAAATGCCTTTAAAAATAACATATCCTGCCATCGAGAACCATGAGTGGCGAATCGTCACCGGTTGTGATCCTAAGAATACAAGATGGAGCTACCACAATGGAGGATCTTGGCCAGGTTAGTCAACTTGGGGCCTTTTGACGCTTTTTTTTTATTTATGGGGATGATAAATCAAAAGAATCTGATGCCTTAGAGATTTCATTACATAAACTTTGCCGCTTCAGGTTATTTAAGATATCGATGCTACTTTGTGCTCACTATCACTGTGCTTTCTTTCTTTTCCACCTTGTTAGCGTGTAATTATTCTAGATGTTGACTATCGACATGCACAAAGGTCTCTAACCACGATACAACTCTTCCTCCTTTCTTTTGCTGTCACTGCAGTGCTTCTTTGGCTGCTCACTGCAGCCTGTATCAAGACTGGTCGACCGCAGATTGCCCGACGAGCGATTGAGCTTGCGGAGAACCGGCTCTTGAAAGACGGCTGGCCGGAATACTACGATGGCAAGCTGGGGAGGTACATAGGAAAACAGGCAAGGAAGTTCCAGACATGGTCAATTGCAGGTTATTTGGTGGCTAAGATGATGCTGGAAGATCCATCACATCTGGGGATGGTCTCTCTTGAAGAGGACAAGGCGATGAAGCCTCTAATCAAGAGATCAAACTCATGGACTTGTTAAGAATCTTGACAGAAAAGAATCATGTTGTAAGAACATTTCTCATTCTTTTCTGCAGCATTCGGTTATCACCTGCTCGGTTCATATCAGCTCATATGTTGTCTTGAAAATACTATCATAAAGAGCTCTACTTCCCCAAGAAATTGCTGACACAAAATATTATGGTTACCAGTAAATGGAGTTGACATGAATCATTATTTTTCCTAACCAAGCGAAGTAAGGCTACCAAAGTAGATTTGTGAAGGAAAGAGAGCACTTCAATTTTGATTTAGAATGTCAATTTTCTTCCATGCTATACATGCCAACACTATTTATGTGAGGCATGCTATAAACATGAGAGTGCAAAACAATGGAGCAACAACAGAGAAAAGTCACAAGCAAACATGATGGTGATCATACATTGATGGATTACAGATTTCAGGTTACAGGTAGAGGATCAGAACATGAACTACAATGGCTCCTTTTTCCACAAAATTGCAGGAAAAGAAAAGCTAGTTAAATCATGCACCATAACTTCTGCAACTGGTTATTAGATCTCTCTCTGTCTCTCTCTCTCTCTCTGAGAACAGCATGTCTGATCAACATTGGCAGCAACAGGCTGGATTATTTTTCTGAAGGCAATCTTCATACATTGCACCCAATGATGAAGGCTGCCACATGTCAGACACATACCAAAAAATAGCAGTGCCACACTGGTCCCAACTAGTCATCCATTTCCAATGATGACAAACAGAAGGAGGACCACCATGTTCAGGTCATCAGATCAAAATAATAAGCCCATGGGGAGTATTGGGTTAAGCTTTTTTGGTACTTGGAAAGTGGGTTAGATTATTAGCTTGGTCTCACTCCTTTGTCTTGCAACAGTAGCCAAGCCAAGAGAAGAGAAGAAGTAGGAGTCCTCTGTGATTAGCTTCTCAATAACATATTCTTTGGACTCATTAAGTGGTTTTCATGTTGTTGGAACAGTTGGTACTCTTCACTTCAGTCTCAACTCCACCACCAACTAGTATTTAAATGATGCTTCAAATCCAACCACATCACAAGCAACTCACACGGCTTTGTCTAATTATCCTTACCCTTCAAGGCTTTTAGCTCATGAGCCAAAGTAGAGTTCAATCGTACCTCATGCCAAAGTGAAAGGCTACCACTTGTGGGAGGAGACATGTCCTTATCTGCTTGCTAGTCAAGTCTCAAGACTGAGAGCTTTGTGTTCTAAGACACAGAGAGAGAGAGACCTCTGTGATTAGTTTCTCCACAACAAAGTCTTTGGACTACTGAGTCTTATATCTTCAACAAAAGTCTTCATGTAGTCTTCATTTCAGTCTCCAAGTGATGCAAGCAATAAGCATGGCCTTGCCTAACTGTGTTAACCATGCAAGATTATAAGATCCCTCATGCCAAAGAGAAAGCTTGTGTTCTCACACACACAGGTAGATAGAGAGAGAGAGAGAGAGAGAGAGAGAGAGAGAAAGAGAGAGAGAGGCAAGACATAATATAGTTATGTTAGAAAGGCATTACAAGCAAGCAAAGTATGACGAGACACATAAAGAGGGAGACTGGCCGCCCGTGGGTGTCCAAGTCCAAGGAGGTTGCTTTGTCCAAGAACAAGCGCAAGCGTGTCACAGGAAATCGGCTCTATTAACTTGGAACGAATCACTTTTGTCACGCCTCGGCCACGGAAAGGCATCCTCATGCCCAATATACTACTTGCTTGTGTCTCCCTCACTGATCTCTTCTTAGCATCCAGCAGTTCTGGTCATCATCCACTTAGCCACAAAAGAAAAAGATCCTTCTTTCATGAACCATTAGCATCTTAATCCGACTCTCTCTAAACATGAGGACAAGCTGCATACGCTACAGACGTGATGTCACTTCGAAAAGAATAAGGTGAGACCCTTCAATTCCAGAATTAAGGGGAGAAGGAGAAATCCATGTTTCCGAAGCTACCAATGGTGAAGATCTCGGAGCATAACGATGGGTCAGCTTCCTGGATCATCCTTCCTCCCGAACAAGGTGAAGGTGTGGTATACAATGAATTATACATAGGTAGAGCATGAGAAACCCCTTCATCAAGTAACCAAATGGCCACCAGGTACTGTTGAAGAACGATGGATGTGAGACTAACTCGAGTTAAGAAGGATAGAGCACGCATTTCCACTTGTGATTCCCTTTGTTGGTTCTAATATGGTACTAGCAAGCACCATCAAAAGCAGTGCAGGCCACCGGAATAATATACACAGATTAAACTAGCTGCCATTTGGTACTCAGATGGCTGTTCTTGGGACACATTCCCCACATAAGTCTTCTGTGCTTTCATCTTGAACGACAAGGGTTTAGCTTTTCTTTGTCGTCATGGTATTTCTTGCGTTCCAAGTCTTGGATTTATAGAGATAGATGGCAAATACCATTCATGATGTCATACTTCTTCATTACAAGACTACCGAATTGTATACAATCTTTAGTTCTTGTTAATGGAAGCTTCTTTCTCGGAAATGAACACAGATGATTGGCTTAGTTTGTGGTGCGAGAGGAAGACCACCACATGATATTTCTTGGACAGGAAGAAGTGGCATTCAGAATCTAACGTCTATTCCAAGAAGAAAGTCTTGCAGCACAATACAAGGGCGGTAAAGGAGGCTACCAACACAAGGGGAGAGGGGGAGCTGGAGTTGCTGGTGGTGGTGGTGGTGGTGGTGGTGGTGGAGTGAGGATTTCTTATTGTCACTCCCCGCCGCCCAAATCGACTTCCTCTATCCCTTTCCATGCTTTCCGTTCCCCTTTGCCCACCCCACGCGCAATCGATGACTACTCTCTCTCTCTCTCTCTCTCTCTACAGTAATTCCTTCATTTATTTATGTCCTTCCAGCTCCTTCCCACCTGTATAAAACCCTCTGCTGCCTCTACCTTCTTACTCTATTCTCCTCTCTCTCTCTCTCTCTCTCTCTCTCTCTCTCTCTCTCTGGAAGCAACTCGATAATGAATTGCCAGATGAACTCCTCCATGGGTAAGAAGACTGAAGATAGATTCATTCTCTCTCCTCTATTGCTAGGTCAAGTAGCATGCATGAGTGCAATGGAAGGCATATATATATATATATATATGCAAGTACAAACTGGCTAGCTAGTGGTTCTATTCTTAGATGCGTATAGCATTCGATGGATGAATGCTATGGTTTTATTCCCTTCATCCTTTTCTCCTCATTCACAAGCTTTACATGCATGCGTGTGTGTAGCGAGAAGAAGTGTAGCATCCGTGAGTGGGTAAACGGTCGATTTTGCGGCGGATTGTCACTGTAAAGTTTCAGCCGTCGTTAGTGCCTTCGGCCTTTAAGATTGTTTGTTTGTGGGGGCGTGGTGGATGCTGAAAGCTACCCAACCATGTAGTGCACTCAAAGCAACACAGGGCAGGCATGCTTCATCCTCAAAAAAGTCAATTTTATCGTCTGCTTTCTGTCGTAGTAGCAGTTGTTGTTGTTGTTGTTGTTGTTGTTGTTGTTGTTGTTGTTGACATCGTTTGCTCCAAAGAGAAGAAGAAGAAGATCGCTATCAAACATCACAATAAGCTGCATTACATGATAGCTGATATATGTATGTAGTGTCTTCTCTTCCATCTTCTTCCTCTATGCATGAACGACTCGTGGGTGCGTGTTAGGGTTTACAGCTGAATCGGCAATGGAGGTGGTGGAATATTCTTGTGTGCCACCTGGTTTCAGATTCCACCCCACGGAGGCAGAGCTCGTCGGATACTATCTTGCAAGAAAGGTGGCCTGCCAGAAGATCGATCCGGACGTCATTCGGGATGTCGATCTCTATCGAATGGAGCCATGGGATCTCCAAGGCTAGTCGTCGTTACGGTAAGATTCTTACCATCGATCTACTCTGTACTACTAATGCTTGCTGTTCTTGGTGGATAGATCGGTGCAAGTATGGCCATGAAGAGCAAACCGAATGGTACTTCTTCAGCTTCAAGGACAGGAAGTACCCCAGCGGAACTCGCACCAACAGAGCCACCGCTGCCGGATTCTGGAAAGCAACGGGGCGCGACAAGCCCGTTCTTTCCAGCTCTCGAATCATAGGGATGAGGAAGACTCTGGTGTTCTACGAGGGACGAGCCCCGAACGGGAGGAAGACCGATTGGATCATGCATGAGTACCGTCTTCAGACGAGTCAACACGGACCTCCTCAGGCAAGTCAACTCCGTGTAAGAACTCAGCCCAACCCTCGCATGCATGCCGTACTGAACTTGAGGTGCAGGAAGAAGGATGGGTCGTCTGTAGAGCGTTCCAAAAGCCAAGCCCTAGTCCGAGGCCATGCTACACCATCGATGGACCTCGCTCTCCGGTGAACTTTTCCAGGCCTGCCTTCCTCATGGATTCTTACGTGAGGGGCATAGAACATGCGTTTGACATTCCGCAGATGGACAGTCCAAGCTTATCCACGAAGGAATGGACGGTCCAACATGGTGACGAGCACGGTGCTAACAAGAGAAGAAGCAACTGCGACGGCCAGCTGATAGATTGGAAGGTTTTGGACAAGTTGCTCTCATCGCAGATCAACGAGTCAACTTCTTCCGACATGGCGATCGCAGATTATGATGCGGGCGCTGGTCAAAGTCAAGCAGAACATTTTCTTTCGTTCTTTGATAGCTCATGATGCTGAGATGGTACACGAGCTCTTTAACGATCATTAACTCTCTCTCTTCTACTATGCAATCAATCCCGGGGTGATAGGAAAGTAGTGAGCAGGTGCTGATCTCTGAGTCTGATGTAATAGGTTTAGTGTTCGTATATCTTGTAAGTGTTGCATCGACCTCTGAAAGCTGTATAACTATGTCTTCTCTTTCGACGTCTGAAAGCTGCTGATCTCCAAGATCTTGGGCAAGGACGATGAGGTTGTGTTGCTGGTTATAGGTTGATCTCTCTCGGCCATCGCTTCGCCGCTGCCATTAGCATCTGCGAAAGGATTACTTGAAGTTGTCGGTACGACATCATGATCATAATCGACGAATCTGTCATCAGAGTCGGTCGTGATCGATGGGTGGTCTGATGCTGACAGGCTGAAGAAGCAGCTTCCGTTTTCTCGTGGGAAACCACTGAGTTGCTGTCTCAGTCCATGATTCCTCTTGCCATTCTTCGAGAACAGGATCTCTCTCTCTCTCTCTCTCTTGTGGGAAACCACTGAGCTGCTATCCCAGTTCACGATTCTTATTGCCATTCTGCAAACGCAGGTTCTCTCTCTCTCTCTCTCTCTCTCTCTCTTGTGGGAAACCACTGAGCTGCTATCCCAGTTCACGATTCTTATTGCCATTCTGCAAACGCAGGTTCTCTCTCTCTCTCTCTCTCTCTCTCTCTCTCTGCATGGTGAGTAAGTAACGTAATCTCGGATTAATGTCTAAGAGAATGTGCTTAAGATTCATCTTGATAGGGAAATCTTCTCGGCTAATGATAGCTTAACACATAGCCGTAGTTGGTAAGAAGATGATAAGACCCGCGTAATGGTCTGACTATGTGGACTTCAGTCCAAAACAAACCAAATATATTATGGGTTATTCTTTTGTACAAAGTTATCTTTTGGACAGGTTAGTCATTTTTTACTATTTTCACTCATCTGAGACTAACTTAGAGTTAAAAGATCGGATCGAAAAATTTACGTCAGCCCTCGAGAGAGTTTTAGAGGTATCTTGATGACCATCTTATTCTTTTTGCACATACAGATCTGAATCATATCGGGCTAATATAGGCATCATCAAATTATCCCATAATATTTTGGTGCCAGAAGGAGGACTCATATCATATAAACCTTGTCAATCCACCAACCCACTCAACAAGCGCTTAATCGATGACACTCTACCCCTGACCCACAACACATTTCATGCACGGGGGATAGGAGTTGATGTTCCCAAATCTCAACATAGACTTCGATATAGTATTGACATTTATTCAATGATCCAAGCCTATATCATCTAGTAAGGACTCCACTCATATGCTTGTCAAAGTCAAAGTCTTCTTGAACCTAACTCAATAAGTGCAGTTGTTAATAGGGATGATATAGACCATCGCCCTAATCCTATCACTCAACAAGTGGCTCCAGCACCTCCGTAGCCTACGATACTACTAACGCCCATCATGATCCTCTAACCCAACGTGATATCAATCTTATAGGAGCGACCAAGGCTTGTCTAGCACCCAATAGATAGGGGCGCTTCGATCCCAAACCATGGAGTTTAGCAAATCTTATCGCTCACAGTCCACCTTATTGGAGTCTGAGGCACAATCGATTGCTTTCACATAAGAGAATCTTTAGGTGCAACAGATAGACTAATGCTCGGAAGATATGCACCAAGAGTTTCACTTGCTCAAGAGTGAGGATTTGGCCAACCTCATCTCGAGTCAATGCTGATTCACTTAGAATATCCAAAAAGAGCCTAGCTTCATTAGCTTTCGACAATCAAGCTTGAAGGCATTTGACGATGGTACAAACTCAATCGAGCACATCGTGAACTTCCATGCTTAGATGTTTTTATACGGCATGTCAAACACCTTGATGTGTCACACCTTTCCTATAATATTGTGAGGTTCGACTCGAGAATGATATGCTCATCGGAAGTCACTTTCGGTTCCTTTGGTAGTTGGCTTGATGTGCCCCTCTTAGGATAAGTATATCAATGGCACTTGACATTCCCCTTAGGATAAGCGTCCAAGAAAATTTTGATGCACCCCTCACGGATTGAGCGTCCAATAAATGCTCAATGCCCCTCTTTTAGTGTGATAATCTCAATGACATCTAGTGCACTTCCTTAGGATGAGTATCTAAGAAATGTCTGATACATCTCTCTCGGGATGAGCATCCCAATGACACCTGACATGCTTCTCTTGAGTGAGCATTCAAAAAATGTTTGATGCAACTCTCTTGAGGTGAGCATCTCAATAGCATATAATGTGCACCTCAGGGTGAGCATCTAAGAAATACTCGATGGACTACTCTCAAGGTAAGCATCTCAACAGCACCCAACATGCCCACCTTAGGGTGAGGATCCAAGCAATGTCTGATGTTACCCCATCGGGGTGAGTATCTAATAATTGCATAAGGCACAACTTGTGAGACGACCCCCTTAGTAAGTGCCCGAGATATCCACCTCAACAAGCCCCTAGGCAACTAGGTGGGGTAGCTCTTGACTTTCTCAACGAGTGCCCAAGGCGACCATGTCGACCAATTCCCAACCCAACCTGCTCGGTAAGCTCCCGACCTCCTTAGCCAACTCCCAACCCATTAGGGTCAATCAAGTAGCTAGGGTCACCTTTGCTTCTATGTAGTCTACGTGCCGAATTACCCGATAAGTGCATTTCTAAATATCTTCAATGGAGCTCCCGAAACATACCTTTTAAGAGGGAGGGGATTGCAAATGATAGAGGAAATCTTCTAGACTAATGACAACTTGACACATGGTTGTACACATAGGTGCAAGACCTATCCCATGATTTGGACATCAATCCAAAAGGGATGATGGGGGATTATTCCCGAAGGAATATCCATAGGATAATTTTCCTTTTACCTAATATAAAAAGTTACATTTTGTATTATAATCAAGATCAAACGTTTTTTTACTAGTTTTACTCATCTACTTTGGGACATGAGTGGATCCATCTTAGCTCTTAGGAGAGTTATAAAGACACATTTACGGTCATCTCATCATTCATGTGCACATGGATACAAACGAAATTGGATTTAACTTGGACGTTACAAATTTTCAAAATTTCTCATTCTACATTTTGATGGATTTCATCACCGTGTATAATGCTCCTTTGATCACAAGGAAGATATGTGAGATAGATAAGCCAAGAATGAGTTGACATGTGTACCCTCCACTTGGCATGGTGTACACGTGAGAATTTGATTTAAAATAATAAATAATTTAATTAATAAATCAAAAAATAATCTATTAGTATTTGATCCGAGATTTATTGATATTCCATCGAGGTAAAATATAAGGTATATAAATTTTGATAAAATTAATTAATATTCACAATAATAAATATGATAGTTATCATAGTTATTTAACAATAATTAATATCCATAGTCTTTCGAGATAAATCTAGATGTATATTTTAGTCTCTATAAATATTAATTTATTATTTCAAACACTTATTATTTTTCTCAATCAAAATCGTTAAACCCTACTTTTTACCCTACCGGTTCGTGCTGCTTTGACCATCGTGCTGAAATAGTACGAACGAATAGTAACAACGATGGAGCACGTTTATTCTGGGGGACATTGGACCACGCTTGGGCTCAACGCGAATGGGTCGGACCCAAACACATCAAAGCCCAATAGGCTTCTAATTGGTTGCTCACTCAAATCGTTGGACGCGCCCGCACGCTACAAACGGAGCCCGAAGATGCTTCCGGACTTCACCTCGCCTCCCATTCGCCGTTGCGGTACTCCGCGGGAACAGCGTCGAGGCATATCACCCGTCACGCCTTACCGGGCTTTCGGTGGGACCCGATGCAGGGCCACCATCCCCTCCAATGACGAGGTGGGTAGAGACGGAAAAGTTGCCTTGGAATCGGTGCGTCGGGAAGGTGTCGTGAGCTCGAAACGGCGAAGCGGCGCTTAAACGCATCCAGCGGAACACCATAACCGGCACGGTAGGTTTAAGCAACGCAGAGGCCCTGGGCGACGTCTCCTTCTCTCTCTCTCTCTTTCTCGGTTTGTGCCGCTATAATCTTCCGTGTTGTTCGCCGTCTCTTGGAATCTGTTTTGCGAAACGATCAGGAGACGCGATCGACGAGGGAGGGGAAACCGTAGTGGAGGCAGGGACACCGATGGAGGCGGTGCCGGGGGCGTCGGCGGACGAGATGGCGCCGGGGACGTCGTCGGCGGCCGGATCAGAGGAGGCGAAGGTGAATGGGGAAGGGGATGACGAGGCGCTGGTCGCCAGGGCGCAGAAGCTGATCGGCAAGATCGTCGACACCCAGGAGAACCCTAACCCTAGGCTCCTCCACGCCCTCGCGTCGATCCTCGAGGCTCAGGAATCAAGGTTTGTGCCATATTTCGTTATCTTCTATCTTGTAATTGGAGATCCTAGGGTTTCGGTTCATGGGGTGGGTCCGGGCTCGGAACATCTCGGGCGTTGGGTTGAATAGTTAGGAGGGAAATGGTGGGATTTAACCACATTTTTACATGGCTTTTTCCCCATCTTTTTACATCCAATCCTCTCCAGAAATTGCTATTCGTACTTTTTTTTTGTTGCACAAGAGTGAGTTTTTGGGTGGGTCCTTTTTTTTTTGGCCCATCGCTTGGTACAGAGCTTTGAAGCTACGTTTAGGACATCGAATTTGAGCTTTCGAGACTATGATATGTGCCTTTTCTTTCATTTGTATCTTGAATTCCGTCAATGCAATTGCATCCACGCTGAAGCGGGATCTGTAATTGCCTACGTTCGCATTTAATTGATACGTGTAATTAGCAACTCATGCATCTTAATTATGTGAAGACAAAATTCAATATATTTAGTTGTGGTCAAGATAACAATAGAAGAATTCTTCTCTCTTTAATCCTAGCATGTAGATTCCTGTAAGTTTAAGCTGGATTGTTATGGAGGGAGACATTCCAGGCCATCAAATTAAATATCTGCTATTGTGAATTAAAGAGCGTAGAATTTAGAACTTGTGCTGCAGCGTGTCTACATGAAAATTCCCCTTGCTCACTAGAAAGTGAAGGCACTAAATAGTAATGTAACTGAGTTCTGTTTTAATGAGGTGTTTGTATTGACTCGTAATTTAGAAAGTGAAGGCACCAAATAGTAATGTAACTGAGTTCTTTTTTATGGAGGTGTTTGGATTGACTCGTAATTTAGAAAGTGAAGGCACTAAATAGTAATGTAACTGAGTTTTGTTTTGAAGAGGTGTTTGTATTGACTTGTAATTTATAGTATAGCTCTTTTGAAGCAATTAGCTGGAAGTTTGCCATGACTACTGCTGTTCAAAAAGTTTCTACCAGCCACAGCAGCAAGAGATCTGTAAGATTTCCTGCACGGTATGATGTTTGCTAGTAACATTCTAGCATGTGTCTACATGTGTCAGGTATGATGTTCCTAGATGTTTACTAGTAAAATTCTAGCTGTAAGACTTCCACACTAGCTTCAAATTGTGTCAGACATGTGTCAGTTGACACAGTAATAATTGGTCTTGTTAAGTCATTTATTATGATATCATTGATATCGTTTCGTTCTTTACTCTCTCCATGGCAACATTTCGAGCGGATCATAATTTATTAATTCTGAATTATTTTGATATATCTTCTATACTATTATAAACTTTTATCTGTCACATGAGCCAAAGAAAAGTATTTGTCACTAGTTAATCTTTGGACCAACAATACAACAGCAACAACAAAGTTGTAATGTTGTGACTAGTTGGGGTTCGCTAGTCACTACATGGATCTTTTGCTATTCTGTAAAAGGCCGTATCCTTAGTTAAATTTTTTTTATTTGAATATTTGTTTATAGTTTTTAGTGATGTCTCTTTAGGCCTTTCTCTACCTCTTCTCCTACCGCTTATAATAATTATTTCATTCTAACTAGAACATATATAGATCTCCTTAACAAATGTTCATACAATCTTAAATAGTTTTTCTTCATTGTATCCTATATCGAAGCTACACTTAATTGGTTGCGAGTGAAAATATTTTTTTTCTTTTCTTATAATTTCACATGTCAACCTCAATATTCTATCTTAGCAGCACAAACTTTATGAATATGTTATTCAAGTGTCCAACACTCAAATCCATAAAGCATATTTGTACATATCTATACATGCTACAATTGTGTCTTGTTGCTCTTTCTGAATTGACCAAAATGGGGATGACATGTTACATTTTACATAATCTGGTTCATTGTCCTGTTCTTTTGTTTGCTCTTTCTTTTAGTTTGTCTATTGTAATTAGTTGGTTTGTGTAGTTCATTTTGCAGAGAGAATTATGTAAATTGGTGCATATAGGTTGATGTCTTGCTTGTTTAAGATTCTTACTATAGTGCAAAACTTTCATGTTATTTCTCTTGTTGCCTCATTTTGGTTCCTTTTCTTCAATATTCTTCAGATACCTGCAGGAATCTGTGAGTTCACCTTTTAACAATGTCCGGGCTTCTCATACTATTGGAAGGTTAGCTAACCTACTGCAGGTACGCTGTAGTCTTCTACTTAGAGTTGGATTTAAATCCTAAGATTTTACATTCACATGGTTGATTATATTATGCGTTTTTTCCCCAGGAAAATGATGAATTTTATGAGGCAATTTCATCAAAATTTTTATCAGAAAGCAGATACTCAACTGGTGTTCGTGCAGCTGCTGCAAGACTGATTCTTAGCTGTTCCTCAAGTTGGATGGTAAGCTAAATTCCATTATGGTAGTTATGCTACTTTTAGTATATGTGTTGATTCTGCTGACTTCTATTGTCCTGTGGTATTTTGCCTGTGAAAATTCTCAAGTATCCGCATGTTTTTGACGATGATGTGCTGGACAACATCAAAACCTGGTTAATGGAGGAAAATATAGATTCTAATGATGATTGTATATGGAAACATGTATTTGGTGAGGATAAGCCAACAGAATCAGAAATGCTGACAACTTATGCTACAGGACTTCTTGCTTTAGCATTGGCTAGGTATTAAAATTTTCTTTAGCCTGTTCAGCATGTTCTTTTTGCTCTTCTATTGCATAATGTTTTACAAGGTTTTCGATGATTGTATCAGTCCTGGTCCAGTTGTTGAAGACATCTTGACATCAGGCTTATCTGCAAAGCTCATGCGTTATCTGCGTACACGGATCCTTGGGGATGCCAATGTTGGTCAGAAAAATTGCACGTACCCGGCAGAGGTCAAGCATGCTTCAGTTGCTAGCTATCTCAGGGGTCGGGATGAAAACAAATTAAGATCACGCGAGGTTTCAGATGCTCCTCGTTTGGAAGGTTTAAAGGCTGGAGATGAAGGGTCATCAGACGATTCATGTGTTCATCGGGATTGTGATAGAGTAACTAGGCAAGTTTGTTCAGATGAGTATTGGGGGGACTCATTGAAACCTGAGATAACTGATTCATCTACGGCAGTTGATGGTGCATATGAGATGGTCGAGGGAAATGCTGATCTTGCTAGTAATGAATGGCAAGATAGGAATTTGCTTGATGGGAAGTTGAGATATGGTGAAAGACTTCTTGCTGCAAGATCGACTCGAGATGAGGATCCTGATGAAAGTACGAGGGATGACTCGTCGAGGCGAAGGGTTATCAGGGGATTACAGAGAAGTAGAACCAAAGGAAGGATCAGTGAAGGAAACTCGGACAGTGACAGGGTTTTGACATCCCCTAGTTCTGGATTAAGACTTGGAGGAAGTGGTAGGGTTTCCAGGGACAGAAACTTACTAAAGAATGAAGACACTAGAAAAGTGACTGACACTACGAACAACTCAGTCAAGCTTGATCGGGAAGGTTTGGTCATTGGAGAGGATAATGATGACCGTTTATTGGATTGTTATATTGGCTCAAGAGATATATCTGAAATGGTAAAGAAAGCAATAGGAGCTGCTGAAGCTGAAGCAAGAGCTGCTGATGCACCTGCAGAAGCAATTAAAGCGGCTGGAGATGCGGCAGCTGAACTTGTGAAGACTGCTGCTTTAGAGGTAACTACTGGAATACAAAGCTCATATGATCATTATTTTGCTTTTCTTTTAACTGTTCTAGTGTCCTGATCTTTTAAATGTTTTATTTTATAGGCCTGGAATAATACAAAGATTGAAGAAGAGGTCATTTTAGCTGCTTCTAAAGCTGCAAGTTCTGTTGTTGATGCTGCTATTGCAACAGAGATTTCTCGGTAACTCGACTGCGACCATCCACCAAATGGAAGGGTCTTTCTAATTTTTGTTATCCATTTGTTTGTTAGCTAATATTGGAATTTTTGCTGGTCTAGGACTGCGAATGAAGTCAATGAAAATTTGACGGAAACCAAGGCTATGGAAGTTGAAGGGGATGAAATGCCAGAAGACTTCAGCATTTTGGATAAAGAGCCTCTTGCAAGGCTCAGAGAAAAATACTGCATTCAGTGTCTTCAAATTTTGGGAGAATACGTTGAAGCTTTTGGACCAATTCTGCACGAAAAAGGTGTTGATGTCTGCCTTGCATTGTTGCAACAGAGTTTCAAGGAAGAAGTACTTGATAATCTGTCATTGCTGCCAGAAGTGCTCAAACTGATATGTGCCCTAGCTGCTCATCGTAAGTTTGCCGCTGTATTTGTTGATCGTGGTGGCATACAGAAACTTCTTTCTGTTCGTAGGGTCCCACAAACCTTCTTTGGTCTTTCGTCATGCTTATTCACCATTGGTTCTCTTCAGGTAATAACACAGCATGTAAATTTGCCAAGGTTTTTGGCCTTTTTTTTTTGTTACTGTTCATATTTCAATGTACCATCTGCACTTGCTTAATAAAATCTCGCGGGCAACATGTCTGCAGGGTATTATGGAACGTGTGTGTGCGCTTCCATCTGATGTGGTGAGTAAGGTGATTGAGCTGGCACTTCAGCTTCTTGTGTGCCCCCAAGACCAAGCTCGGAAAAATGCTGCTATCTTTTTTGCTGCTGCTTTTGTGTTCAGAGCAGTTCTGGACTCGTTTGATGCACATGATGGCCTACAGAAAATGTTAAATCTCTTGCATGGTGCTGCATCAGTTAGATCAGGTGGAAATTCTGGAACATTAGGCATGCCTGATGCAGCTCTTAGAAATGATCGATCAGAAATACTGACTGCATCTGAAAAGCAGATCGCTTATCATACTTGTGTTGCATTACGCCAGTATTTCAGGGCCCATCTCCTTTTGCTTGTAGAATCTCTTCGTCCAAATAAAAGTAGTCGAACTGTAGCACGTAATACTTCAAGTGCAAGAGCTGCATATAAACCGCTCGATATCAGCAATGAGTCTATGGATGCAGTGTTCCTTCAGATACAGCGTGATAGGAAGATAGGACCTGCATTTGTTAGAGTTCGTTGGTCTCCAGTTGATAGGTTTTTGGCCTCTAATGGTCATATAACAATGTTGGAGCTGTGTCAGGTAGAAGCAATTCTTGCCTGTTGTTTATTTTGTGGGGCGAGTTTTTAGATATTTAGTTATTTTGCTCTAATAGTGGAAACTTCTCTATTTGTGCAGGCTCCTCCTGTTGAGCGGTATCTGCATGATTTGGCCCAATATGCATTAGGTGTCCTCCATATAGTCACTTTCATACCCCATAGTCGTAAATTGATTATAAATGCTACTTTAAGCAATAATCGCGTCGGCATGGCAGTTATTTTAGATGCAGCTAATGGTGCTGGATTTGTTGATCCTGAGGTATGGTTGAACTTAGTAAGATTTCAATTCCAGTAATGGCTTTTCTCCTAGTTATAATGCATACTTTTTTTTTTAGGTTATTTATTTCTATTTTTCTTTGCGTACTTGTGTGTCAGGTAATCCACCCAGCGTTAAATGTTTTAGTAAATCTTGTATGTCCGCCTCCTTCTATCAGCAACAAATCCTCTTTATCTGCACAAGGTCAGCAGCCTGCTTCGGTCCAATCATCAAGTGGTCACTCAGAAAGCAGAGAAAGGTTCTCTGAAAGGCATATTTCTGATCGTATTCCATTGCCCACTCAAAATGAGTCTAGGGAGATCAATAGTGAACCTAATTTGGAGAGGAGTAACACAACAGTTCCTTTGACTCCATCAGGAGTGGTTGGAGATCGCAGAATATCTTTAGGACCTGGATTTGGGTGTGCTGGTCTTGCAGCTCAGTTGGAGCAAGGATATCATCAGGCAAGAGAGGCTGTTCGTGCCAACAATGGTATAAAAGTTCTATTGCATCTTCTTCACCCTCGGATGATTACACCTCCTGCAGCCCTGGACTGCATTCGAGCTCTAGCATGTCGTGTTTTGCTTGGTCTGGCTAGAGATGAAACCATAGCACATATACTTACAAAACTTCAGGTGTGCAGATATTGACTTTGCATATTTTGCATTACTGGTAATATAAGAGCTGTTTGAATGCTTATAATGCCAAAATTGCATTGGATGCCTTTCTGAAGCATCTAATGCTGCAGAACTTGAAGTTATGCCCCTTTGGAAGGGTAGATTTTAGGATAGACACTTGTTTAAGGTGTATATGAAAAGGGAGTTTTTCTTAGCATGTGCACCTGTTTTATTTGTATATGCAGATACACTCTTGAAGAGGTGTATATGCAGTAATCTAATATATTTACTCGGCTATTGGGAATGTAATCCTTAATGCAACTACCAAGCTACTTATGGTCCAATTTCTTGTTTAATCTGTGATCAGTGTCTTTTTTCCCTAGATTGATTGCAATTTTCAGAATTTACAAGATAGTCACCCAACCTAAACCTCTCTCTGAATTTGTATTCAGGTGGGTAAGAAGCTGTCAGAACTTATTCGAGATTCAGGTTGCCAGGCAGGCGGAACAGAACAAGGACGCTGGCAAGCTGAACTAATACAAGTTGCCATCGAGTTGATTGCAGTAAGTAACGTTGAGCAAACCTTGTTATTTCTGCATGTAGTATGAATGTTGTTCGGTTCTGATGGTAACATGCTACTACTATGCTAGCATTCTTAGATCGAGATGGTTGTGTTGGCTTCTATGCATGTGGATAGTATTTGTTAAGTTTTTTTTTTTTTTTCTGACCCACTGGTCCTTCATTGAACTGTTACAGTTTCTGTAACGTGATCAGTTTGTTTTGTAGATTGTAACAAATTCTGGCCGTGCAAGCACCTTGGCAGCCACTGATGCTGCAGCTCCTACATTGAGACGTATTGAGAGAGCTGCAATAGCTGCAGCAACTCGTATTACTTATCATTCCAGGTTTTTTTTGTTTGCTCTGCACATACCAAGTTTTTTCACAAATTTTGAAGTTTAATGCTATCTTCTTATGTGGTTTCACATGCACTTACCACTCAGGGAGCTGTTGTTATTAATTCATGAACATCTTCAGAGATCTGGCTTGACGGCTACAGCTGCCTTGCTACAAAAAGAGGCTGACTTGACACCTTTGCCATCTTTAGGAGTATCATCTCCTCCCTTACACCAAACTTCAGTGCAAGATACTTCATCTGTGCAACTCCAGTGGCCATCAGGCCGTGCTTCTTGTGGGTTTAGTTCAGATATGAAGATGTCTCCGCGAGATGAAGACACTGGTCTAAAGCCTGAATCAACTGTGATGACTTCCAAAAAGAAAACACTGACCTTCTCTTCAAGTTTCTCACAGGGGAAAAGTCATCTTCCATCACATTCTTCTTCAGTTGTTAAATCTTCTGTTGTAAATGGTCATACAGCTCACGAGGGCTTGGAAACAACTCCTCCATCTGCTTGCAAGTCTACTGCAGATATTGAGCCGCCATCGAAAACACCAAATTTATTACCTGTGAAAAGGAAGTTAAATGAATTGAAGGATCTCTTTTCTGCAACACCAGCAAAGCGCCTTCTGACGTCAGACCTTGCTTCACATTCTGCAACCAATCAGATGTCAACTTCTGGACAGAGAAATCATCTTTCAAATCCAAATTGTCTATCTCCTCATGCCAACACCACACCACGGGATCGTTTCAGCAGAGGAGCATGCGGCAGCTTGTCTGGGAATAATATAGATGATATCCGCCACCCTAACAGTTATGGAGCGTCGACAGCACCTGTAGCCCAATCTGGTCTGCCAGCTGACCAACAGCCAGGAAATACCGAGAGGATGACTCTTGATTCATTAGTTGTGCAATATTTGAAGAATCAACATCGTCAGTGTCCAGCACCTATTACCACCTTGCCGCCACTTTCTCTTTTGCATCCACACGTGTGCCCAGAACCTAGCCGGAGCCTGAATGCACCTGCAAATGTAACTGCACGGGTCAGTACCAGGGAGTTCATGAAACAGTATGGAGGAATCCATGCCCATCGTAGAGATCGTCAATTTGTATATAGTCGGTTCAGGCCATTTCGTACCTGCCGAGATGATGCTGCTTTATTGACATGCATTACTTATCTCGGGGATTCTTCTCATATTGCAACTGGAAGTCATTCTGGTGAGCTAAAAATGTTTGATTCAAACAGTGGAAATGTTTTAGAGAGTCAGACATGCCACCAGACTCCTGTTACACTGGTTCAATCAGCCTCTTGTGGTGGAAATCAATTTGTTCTTTCTTCGGGTTTGTATGATGTTAAGTTATGGGATGCTTCCTCCATTTCAACCGGGCCCTTGCATTCATTTGAAGGATGTAAGGCTGCCCGTTTTAGCCATTCAGGGACCAACTTTGCTGCCTTGTCATCAGACACTTCTCGTCGTGAGGTTCTCCTTTATGATGTCCAAACATACAATGTAGAGCTTAGACTTCCTGACAGCTCAAGTAACCATCCAGGCATTGTTCGAGGACATGCACAATCCCTGATACACTTTAGTCCATTGGACACACTGCTATTATGGAACGGAATCCTGTGGGATAGGAGGAGTTCAAGTGCTGTTCATCGTTTCGATCAATTCACAGATTATGGCGGTGGTGGGTTTCATCCTGCTGGAAATGAGGTAGAAACTGCACTTCTAACCTTTTATTTTGCATATTATTTATCACTATTTATTTTATGTTGGTGTGTACTTCTGGATCTATATTGTGTCATCTTGGTCAATTTTAGTGCGCTCACAATTTCATAAATAACATAAAACAATTTGGCATAACAAATTATGGAGCTTCAAAAGAAAATTATAGTTGTTTCTGGAAGTTCTCCGTTGACATTTTCTCCGAAGCCTAGTAAAATATTTACGGTGATCATATACTTTTTTAGTCCACGTCATTTATGGATCTTGTCATGCAGTTCTTCCAAATCTCTTATGCTGTTCTAATTAGACTTAAGACCGGACATTGAAGAAAATTGTAACAAGAAGTGTGATTTATATTGCTTTTCATATTGCGCATCCTCTAATTTTTTAGGATTTGATTAGGATGTTATAAATGTATATGCATTGACTTGATCCATAAAATAGGAACTGACAAAAGAATCTCCTTTTCTTTCCCTTGTGAAATCAAAATTTTAAGGTGGAAGTTAATGAGAAAAACAAAGGAAATTCTAAACAATTTCCCTAGGATTCATATTTTTTTCCTTGGTGGGATAGTTAATTAATATATACATGGTTTGAATCAGGAAACCGTTCTTTTGGGGTAAGTTTGTGATATTGATCCTCCCCAGATTTTAGATTAGCTGAAAGCTTCATGCGATGTAGCATCCTCTTTTATGTTTAACAATCTACACAACCTTTGTCTGTGATTTTTATAGATTCATCACAAAGAGGGAGACTTTTGGATGTGCCAAAAAAGGTCAGCCACCGGAGTCCACTAAAACAATTTTGGATCACATCGTTTGAGTTTAAGCTTAAAAGATCTGATACTTTAGGCCTCAAGATGTTGTAGATGGTGGTAGAAGCCCCCAGATGACAGTTAGGGTTTAAACTCATTCTTCTTGGATTGAACAAAGTTTTAAGTAGAGGGTATTGGACAAGAAGGAAATTATTTTTTCATGAAATGCATAGGTTAGTTCTTTGCAAACAAAGAACTTTTCCGGTTTCTTAAAGTATTTAGGTGGATGTGACCCATTAATCATTCAGGGTTGAAAAGAGCAGATAATTCAAGTAGATTTCTGGTAGGCAAAGTTTGTGACAGTCATAGGGCAACATATGGACAGGTGGTAGTCGACAGGACTTCTATGTTTGGCTACTCTTAGGAGGTATAGACTTAATCATGGGCTAAATAGGACATTTGTCTTTCCTATCTCGTATAGGGCGCAGAAGCTGACAAGTTATCCATTTTAAGGACTGCATCGACCTCATTCATTCAGGGGAACTTATTTGTCGGAGCGCAGGGATTCTCATAGAATTGCCTGTGTTAGAAGATATTCATGTGTGTGAGAGATTGAAAAAGATGACTGAGAGAATAGTTTCATATTGATAAATATCGAGAGAGTCGGATGATATATTTCCGAGTCTAGCCCACAATCTATTAACTTAAGCCTTTCGATTGAATTGGTGTCTGACTTAATATGTTAATCCTGCTCATTATTGCTAGATTTCTGACAGCCTGAAACTTGTTTTGTAGTGCTCTAATTATCTAGATTAGGGTTTTAACTGAATAAACTTGATTGCAATTCTTTGGCCCATCTATATCATGATTCCTAATGCAATCTGCCTAATAGTTCTTGTAATGCTTTAACCATATAAGACATAATGTTGATAATTATAAATCAGTTGACCGAAAATTGTCTGCGACTATTTAGTTGCCTATTCTCAAGCTGCTTTGTTGTAGTTTTCTGAGCTTATATTGGTGGCATAAGTTTGAAACTCTGTAATTGCTGTTTATATTGCGTCTGCATCACATTCTTTTGGTATACCACCTTGTTGTTGTATTTGTTAATCTTTTCCATCCGTGCAATAACTTTGTATATTTGAGGTTGAGCATTAGGTGCATCTCTCTCGATCACGATTGGTTTATGCACTTCCGCGGCATGCGCCTGCTTCACTTTAAGATCTCTGATCTGCTCTTTCAGGATTCTCTTCAATTTCCATTGTTTTCTTCCCTGTTTAAAGCTCTGACATAAGATGCTAAATGTTTAATTTGCTCTTTATACCTGTTGACATTATGTTTTATTGGGTGTAGATTATAATCAATTCTGAGGTGTGGGATCTTCGCAAGTTCAAGCTTTTGAGGACGGTGCCTTCGCTGGACCAGACGGTAATCACGTTCAATGGTGGTGGGGATGTCATATATGCAATTCTGAGGCGCAACCTTGAGGACGTGATGTCGGCTGTCAACACCCGTCGCGTTCGACATCCGCTATTCCCTGCCTTCCGCACGATTGATGCCGTGAACTATGCCGATATCGCGACGGTTCAGGTTGATCGTTGCGTCCTAGACTTGGCCGTTGATCCCACCGACTCCTTTGTGGGCATCATCGCCATGGATGACCACGATGAGATGTTCTCCTCCGCCAGGCTCTACGAGGTCGGTCGAAAACGGCCAACCGATGATGACTCGGACCCGGACGATGGCGGTGAGACTGATGAGGACGACGAGGAAAACGAGGAGTCCGAGGCGGATGTGGATGCGATCTTGGAGGCAGAGTTGGATGGTGACGGAGACAGCGACTCGGATGACATGAGCAATGATGAGGACGATGAAGATGTAGACAGCGGAGATGAATTGGACGAAGACGGGGACTTCAACCTCGGGGGCGCAGACTTTGAGGGGGGGCGAGGGCTGTTGGAGATCATGGCCGAGGGTGATGAGGAGGGTGACTCTGATGAGGGTGAGCTGGTGGAGTCTTTGAGCAGCGGGGAGGAAGGGGATTTTACATTCTAAATCTCTATTGTGCCATGCCATGCCATGCCATCCGATAACGCCGCTTGGCTACGAGGCTATGTAACTATTATTATCATCTAGAATTTTCTTGGAGGAAGGTAGAATTTGCAAGAATCAGCAACTCAAGAAATGTAAACAGCGAGTGCAACGAAAAGGGTCATTACATTTTGTTCTGTCAATCATATTAAAAGAAAAATAAGTGCCTATTAAGTTTTTCTTCATTTGTTTTTCTTTTCTTTCCTTCATTACATTTTGGAGTATTCGATGAGATCCCGTTGTTGTACACTTCCTGTTGCTAAACTAATCCAAGCGCATGCCAGAACGCAGATCCAGGAAACGTAGTGGCAGTGCAGGAAAGCAATGCTGATTACCAAACCCAAGTAGGATATAACGATCGAAAAGCAATCTAATACAAGAAAGATTCAACACATTGGAAAGCAGCTAAGATAGATAGATACATTGCTTCGCTTATTTATTCTGCCACATAACATTCACCAGCAACGCACACCAGGGGAGAAGACAGTCAGTCTGGGAACTACATGCCCAAGTTAGTAACAGCGCTGACCCTGGATCCATGGAGGCTCACGGTCTTGCTCGGCACAACCCGAAGAACACCCGGTTGCTCTGCAAGATCGTTTCAATTGGAGGATGATTAGCTTCAGCTTGGAAAGGATAAAAAAACTTGTTAAGATTGTATACTCTTAACATAATCTCAGGTTAAGAAGATCATGCATACGGCACACTCGTCAATCCGAAAACCTTTCATCCAGGAACCACCAAGATATGATAATTCTTTTGTTTTTGATATAATATTGATGCCACCAATCTTGTTTTTAGGCAACCAAAAGAGATCTTTTCTTATAGATCTCTCGAGGAAGAAGCAACCGTGACACCGGCAAAAATCCATTCAAACAAATCCTATAATTTATAAGAGCATCACTCAACCTAACCTCAACTTATTGAAAGTCAAACTATCTTACTACAACAGCTTCAAAATAGGGCTCAAGCTGACAAACACAGAGATATTAAACTCCCCTATAGGACATCAAATATGTACCCATCATCGACTTAATGGAAGTCAAACTTTACAGCCATATAATAGAGCCCAATTGACAGATGATACAGAGTTAACCCAAGAGATATGGATTATCCTGATTTGATTATAAACTCCAGCTAGAACAATGTGGAGGGAGCAGAAAACTAAGATAACTTCAGCTGAGATCATACAATGTGGTGTTGATAGAAAATAAAAGATAATCATAGACAAAGGTGATGAAAAATACAAATAAAAAATTAATGCATGACTTAGTCAAACTGTTGGAAACTTCACCACGCCAATTAGACAATTCAAAGACATTGGACAAGTAGTCATTTCATATGTAAAGGCAAGTTTGCACGACAAGCATAAGACTTTGTCTCAAGGTCTATTTGTCGATGAATTTTTGGTTTGTTCTAATCCTACGCATTGTCTACCAAGCAGTTCAAGAAAGAGAGACAAGAGTGCAGAGATTTCCAGGGTCAAAATCAACATCGTGAACATGTTTTGGTATCCCACACCAAAGGACGTGATGAACACGAAGGCATCAAACGCAAATCAGCTCAACTTGTACAAGGATATTTTTCACACCGACATGTAATCGAAAGGAATTCTCCCCTGATCCGGAAAGAACGGATGATTTGATCGCCAAGTTCACCGATTAGCTTAGAACTAAAACGAAGAGCACAATAAAAATCCAACCTTTATGCTCTTGCAAAGTGTCAGAACTCATCAATATAGCTTAGGACCGAGAATAGAAGGGAAAAGGGAACTCACTCTTGCAAAGTGTCCGATCTGATCGATATAGCTTAGAACTAAGAATACAAGGGAAAAGGGAACTCACTCGACAGTTCCTCGACCTGCGACCGGGTCAGCTTAGCCGAGAACCCACTCGCCGCATGCTTGTAATGATAAATCAGGGAATCCTTGGCGGCCTCCTCGCTGCAAAATGCAACAAGATCAGTCCCAAACCACAACATCCGAAACCCTAAACCTAGAAAACTTGATCTTCGCCGCCAGACCCGAAACCCTACTCCTAGAAAGGCACACGGATCGGGATCGACCTGCCGAGAACAGCAGCCAGGGTTCGGATATGAAAGGCCTCTGGTTCCTCGCCCTCCGGCTTCGCGACGTAGACGATGTTGACGGCCGCCTCCTCCTTCTGCGGCTCCTCCTGGAGCTTCGTGGCCGCCTCCGCCATCGGCGATACGATCGAGACCGTGGAGAACAGAACGAGAACAAGGGAAGCGATGGCGAGGAACGAAATCGACGACCGCATTGACCCCTTCATTCAATCGATCCCTCTCTCTCTCTCTCTCACTTCCTCGACAACAGAGAACCCGATATGAGATGAAGTCAAGGTTTAAAGAGGGAATCCGGTCGGAAGCGCAGAACGTGGTTTTTGACTCGGTTCGACCGGGTCGGTTCGACCGCGTCGGTTCGAACGGTTCGGATGCGGACTCGTTTATACGCTTACTGATTGGATCCGAATGATGGAAGCGCAGTATGTGGTTTTTGACTCGGTTCGACCGGGCCGGTTCGACCGCGTCGGTTCGAACGGTTCGGATGCGGACTCGTTTATACGCTTACTGATTGGATCCGAATGATTTGATATATATATACACGTGCGAGAAACTATTTTTGTGGGAATCTATCATCTCCATTACTCTAAAAATATACATATATATTTTTACACTCATAAATCATCTTCCAACAATTACAACAAATGATGGAGTTCCTGAACTCATCTAATTCCGGGCTTTTAGGGCGCACACCATCGATTTCTTGAAACGATGGAGTTGTTGAAGGAAGAAGATGACTTAAGGATGTGCCGAGGATTGCCTCGGCACACAATCTCTTCGCCGACCTAATCGAGTAGAGTGATCAGATTTGTTCTCTTCGCTTACGTTAGCGATGTGCTGATCGCTCGCGTTCCTATTTCCGAGAAAACAAGCAAAATAAAGTGTTGTTAGCGAAGCTTCGATTCAAGATTATAAATTATCAACAAAAAGAAGAAAAATATATGCCATTAACGTTAATATTAATCATTATTAATTAGAAAAAAATGGATTCCATTATTTTCCGATCAAGATTGAAATTTCTTGAATAATTAAGAATATCAATTCCTCGAACCACAAGTGGAATAAGTTTTTCGATGGTATCGATAAAATAAAAATATATATTTCTATATTTATCACCGAATCATTTCATGAAAAATCTTTCAAATTAATGTGACTTTAAATCCTTATGCATTATTTAAAAAAATTAAAATTTTTATATTAATCGAAAGACTAACAATATCGATATAAAGAAACAAAAAGTTATCGTGAATCTAAATTAGCTTAAACAATAACGATAAATTTATTGATACAAAAAAGTATACCTTTTTAAGGTTGACGAAGGAATGTAGGGATCGAACTCTGAGCCTCAATTCGAAATATGATACTCTATCATTGTTGTCATCGTCATCTTCTCTTTCGGAAGCATTGTTCCCATTGGGATCGGTACCCTCTTCATTAATTTGCATTTCTATTTTGCTTGAGCAATCCATCCTTCTCGACCATAATTTATAGTATTGCGACACTCAAAAATCATGATTGAGATTTGCTACAACGTTGAGAATCTTTCACAATAAATATTTTCTTTATAAATCAAGATACGTGATTCTTTATACGAATTTACTTGCATGAACTTTGTGTCATGACATGGATCGATTAGGTTGTATTCATGCGTACCTCAATACACAACTAATGCTACGTTAGTGCATCTCAATATTATTCTGTCTTTCCTTCTATTCTCTTATTTCTTCTTTTTATTATTATTATTTTTTATTCATCCTTCTCTTTCCTACTTGTTTTCTTATTTTGACACTCAACCCTTTTCGTTCGTACTACTAACACACTTCTCTCTTCATTCGCACACGTTTGTCTCATCTCCCTCTTTCACTTCTGTTAAATTAGAGTTAAAATTTCTTAGAATTATTATAAATTAGAAAAACATATGGATTCACGATAAAAACATCATAAAATCTAAATTTTTAAGAGTTTTATAGACTCATAGAATCTAATTTGACATGTATACTTGTTGACTCTATCGATCGGGATAACGATATTTATTTGTTAGTATAACTTTCAAATAGGGATCGCTTGCACATCGCGTCGTGTAACATACGTAGCAACAAAATCTAAAGAGTGAATACATAGATTTTTTTTATAATTTAAAATATTTTTTTATTTAATTTAACATATTAGTCGATGATTAATGAAGGATGAGTTACAGAGATTATCAAGGAATAAGAATATGATGATCGTGAAAAGAAAAATATGAGTATGATAATGAGAAGCGACAACGAAAGTGAAAAAGAGCTACGAGAAGTAAAACAATTGATTCCTTTGATACTTAGATCGTCTCGAAAATGATACAAACATACTTATCTTAGAGACGCCCCATGTAATTGCTTAAAAATGGATGCTAACTCATCCCTTTAATCTTATGATATAAATGATTATGAATGAAATATTACGTAATTATATGAAATGCATGAAAAATTTCCTTTATGTTGCCACAAACGTTAGGGGTGTATCGAACCGTGTGGGGGCCATCTATCGGATCTCTCTTACGTGGCAAGTAACCATTGGCGATCTGTCAACACTCACGCGTGCGTCCTACCAGCAGTGGCGGCGTCCGCAAACAAAACAACGACGTATGCGGGCCCACTTCCCCTACCGACACGCCCGCAATAACAAAAGATTCTTCTTCTACCTGTTACTGAGTTACCTACTTTAGTACCTATCTCCTTATTGGTCGTTCGCGTCGAGGGCCCACAATCAATGTTTCGGGTGACTGGTTGACGAGTCTGATGTAAGTTAAGACAGCGACATCGTACAGGAAAACCCTCCGCTCATCTAGCGGGACCCGCATCAGCGGGTTAGAATAAGCAACGGTGGACGCAGACAGTCTCGCGTATGGTGGAGAGCGGGAGGCCTGACTGTCCAATCTCGATTACGAAACAGGGAAATCCCCAAACCCGTCGTCTACAGGTTTCCATCAAAAGAACGAATCACGTATAACCTGGGGGGCCCAAGGTTGACGACACTGTTCGCTGTTTGATTCTAACAGCCAAGCTGCATCTCCAATCAGGGCCGTTTCCTGATTGAATCCCGTCACCTCCCTGTCGCCATCCTCAGTCCACCCAGCCAAAACGGAGCTCAGCGGCCGCTCTCTCTCTCTCCTCTGTCTCTCTCTACAGTGGTAGTAGAATAAGGATAAAAGCGAACGGAGATCTACGCCGATGCTTTTTGGGCAATTTCTTGGTCGAGATCGAGGTCCAGAAGATCGTCTACAAGTAATCCGAAGCTAACTACGCAAGGAATCAGAGAGACAGACCCGACGATGCCGAGGAACGATGGCGACTCCAGCTCCGGCTCGGGACCTAACCCTAACCCTAATCCTAACTCCGTCCCAAAACTTAGCAACGGCGGGACGCCGCCCCAGCTCAAGAGGTCGCGGACCATCACTGCAACCGTGGCCTCCGGAGGAGCCGCTGCCGTCCGGCGAGCTGCCACCGGCCCCCTCCCGTCCCCGCGGAGGCTCACGGTCGCCGTCGATAACCCCTCCGACGCCCCGGCAAATGGCGGCGTCTTCGACCGGGACTGGTGCTACCCCTCCTTCCTCGGGCCCTACGCGGCGCGGCCCCGCGCCACCGGCCGGGCGTCCTCCTCCGGGCCAAAAAAGCTGGACGTGCCGCTGCCGCTGCAGAGCTCGACCGATCGGAGTTCTGCGGCTCTTTCGGACGAGGAGGAGAAGGTAGTGGAGGAGCGGCCTCTGGTTCTTGAAGAAAGAAAGCAAGGCCCATTCCCTTCCACTTCGAGATCTCCTCCTAAAAGGAACTCCCGGTTTGACAACAATTCTTTGATTCTTTCACTCGTAAGTTTCTCGTTTCATCGCGCTTTCTTGATTCCCAAGGAATATTCTAGCAAAGATTCAATTTAGCTTCTCGATTCTGATTCCACTTCCTTAAATTCTTGCAGTTCATTGTCGCGTGTGCCCTTTTAGCCATCTCTCAGCAAAAGAGAATTATAGAGCTCGAGGTATTACCCACCGTTTCATTTCGTGTTTTCTCTACTGTTTTATCCGAACTATCGAAATATTACAGAAGGATGTTTGTTCTGCTACGTTCTAATTTCTAGTGCAATTTGTTGAATTCATTTTTGTTCTTTTGGTTTACTTTGACAGGAAGAGATTAACAACCTAAATAGGTTTTGCAACTTTGATGGTGTTAATGGACATGAAAAAGTTGCGGTTTTGCAGTTCGGCAGAAATAGCCTTGGCAATAGGAGTATTGCTCTGTATATTGTTTTTCTGTCACTAGCAACGCCATTCTTGGTGCTTAAATTCCTTGACCATATTCCCCAAATAAAGGCACGCCCTGAGTCTTTGAATTGCAACGATGAAGAGGTTCCCCTGAAGAAGAGGATTGCATATAGAGTGGATGTCTTCTTCTCTGTGCATCCTTATGCTAAACTACTTGCGCTCCTTTTCTCGACGGTACTCCTTATTGGAATTGGTGGGTTGGCACTGTATGCAGTCAGTGATGCTAGCCTTTCTGAAGCTCTTTGGCTTTCGTGGACCTTTGTGGCAGACTCTGGAAACCATGCGGACCAAGTTGGCTCAGGGCCAAGAATCGTTTCAGTGTCAATCAGTTCAGGGGGAATGTTAATATTTGCCATGATGCTCGGGCTCGTATCAGATGCCATCTCAGAGAAGGTGGATTCTTGGCGCAAGGGAAAGAGTGAAGTGATCGAGAGTGATCACATACTAATCCTCGGATGGAGTGACAAATTGGTAAAGCTTTCTAACAATGTCTAGCATTAAGATCTTATGTAAGTTCTTTTGTTTTTTTATTTTTCCTTAAAAGGAAATATATGATTGAAACAATACAGTAGGCACATACCCCTCCCAACATATTTAAAAACATTGAATGTCCAATTCAAACATGCTGTCTACTCTTCCGACCGGATTTTTCTTTGGGAAGGAATTAATTTACAGTTTAGACCGTGCGTTTGTGTGCCTTGCCTTGTTTTATTGTTACACCAGACTTCAATTCCCTCTATACTCCACCGAACTACTATACTTTGTATTTTGTGTGGTCAATAAAAGCATCTCAAGATGCAAAATCTTGGGCTCTGCATCAGACTGACTGTACCCAACATGGTAAATTTTTGTTTGGCCTACTGTTATGAACTACCATTTTTGTTACGGGTCAAGTAACTGTTACTTTCTGACCATTGTATAACAGGGATCCCTTCTCAAGCAGCTGGCAATTGCAAATAAGAGCATTGGTGGTGGTGTCATTGTGGTTCTAGCTGAAAGAGACAAGGAGGAAATGGAAATGGACATCGCAAAGCTTGAATTTGACTTCATGGGCACCTCTGTTATTTGTAGGAGTGGAAGCCCTCTCATATTGGCTGACTTGAAAAAGGCATTTCCTGGTGAACTCATGAGCTATTTAAGATTTGTACTTCACCATATGTGTTCTATCAAAAAATTCCCATTATAGCATTTTGAAAATGTTTCTCTTAAATAACTGCTGACAGGTGTCAGTTTCAAAGGCACGTGCTATCATTGTTTTGGCAGCTGATGAGAATGCCGACCAAGTTAGTTATTCTTTTGCCAACTAAGAATCCTTAACTCTTCTTTCTGAGTTAGATCTCAATCTTCGATTTGTGTTAATTTTGCTTAGAGCGATGCACGTGCCTTGCGAGTGGTGCTTAGTCTTACTGGAGTAAAAGAAGGTTTAAAGGGTCATGTTGTTGTAGAGTTGAGTGATCTTGACAATGAACCTTTGGTAAAACTTGTCGGTGGGGAGCTGATTGAGACGGTGGTTGCTCATGATGTGATAGGGCGCTTAATGATACAATGTGCACTCCAACCAGGCTTAGCTCAGGTAAAGTTCCTTCTTTTCCCTTCTTTCCATCAATGCGGGTATTGGACCCACACCGAATTATATAGTAGCCATCTGCATACATATTAATCCACTTGGTTTGTTTCTTATCCTCTTGGCATAGTTTTGATATTATTATTTAGTTCATTTCTGAATTGAAGCTTTTGGAAAGACTGCGGCTAAAGACGATTAAAACTATCAGATAAAAGACACCTTGTTAAAGAGATTCGCATGTGTAGGTGATTGATTTTTGTGCTGTATATGTTAGATATATACTGCTTCTATAATGTCCAAACTTCTATGCTTTAGATCTCTTGTACACTTCATTCTTTATGAGGTTATCCTTTGTCACAATATAAACCGGCTGATGAACCTTGAGTACAGTGTTGGTAATTGAAAAGCTTTTTTCATACCTAACTGCAAATCTTTGGGTACTTGTTGTGCTTCTCACATTTTGCAGATATGGGAAGATATATTAGGATTTGAAAATGCTGAGTTTTATATAAAAAGATGGCCTCAGTTGGATGGTATGTGTTTTGAGGATGTACTGATCTCATTCGCTGATGCGGTACCATGCGGAGTTAAGGTTGCTGCAAATGGTGGACAAATCGTAATCAATCCTGATGATAGCTATGTTATAAAAGAAGGTGATGAAATCCTTGTTCTTGCTGAGGATGATGATACTTATTCACCAGGTCCTCCACCGGAGGTGATCTATCAAACTCTATTTAACATGGGATTGGTATCTTGAAATTCTAGAACTCGTTTCTTGGTGGTTCTGATTATACTTCACTTTGACTATTTTCCAGTGAAGCCCTGAATTGAGATGTTGTTATATATATGTGTTGCATCTGTAATCATATTGCTCATACATGAGATAGAATACTATATATAGTGCAGGTTTCCATGCATACTAAAACTGGAATCATATATAAGATCAAGTTTATACTAATCAAGGACTATTTGATCATTTTTGTTTGTGTTCTGTTTTTCTCTCCTCCCTTCTCTTTTGTTTTTTAACTTTGTCAAACTATCATATATAATTTTCTATTGTTTTCTTGAGATTGCTATGATTCTGTTTCTTATGTGTGCGAATATGTTTATTCGATCCCTTCTGGTAATGCTAAGAGATCAATTTTCATTTCTATAGGAACTGGTTTTGGTGATGGCTGTTGGATTTATATTAAGAAAGTTGTACTATATAAGTATATATAATTATTTGATCTTTATTGTACTTCCTCTCAAATCTTTACCATCCTAAATTTGTCTTCATAACTCTAATTTTGACTTAATCCTCACACGACTTTAATTGACTAGAAATGTCATCATGATTCAACAAACAATATAGTGATATATACACCAACAGACTTCATCTGGTATACTTGTATAAATCTCATGAATGAAATTTGCAAACAAAAGATAAAACAATGATAACTCTTGGTGCATTTGCTTTAACTGTTTCTTCTTTTATAATCACATTGCTTGTAATAACTAGATGGCGCATGCCTTGAATTTTTAAACTTGTAAAGTGACATATGTGATTAGTTACCTAGTCTTGGTTAAGCTTTCAGGCTGAGTAAGCACTCTCATGTCATGAATTAAAAATTGTGAAAAAAATGAAAAATTGATTGATACACTGGATTGATTGTCAGTATTTGTTTCCCACGAGGATCATGAGATAGTTTGGACCTGGTTGGTTTGATAATTTGTAATGTCATCAATGCATGAACTTTTTAACATTTGACATGCTTCTGACCCAAAATCTTCCTTGCCTCAGGTGCGGAGGGGTTTCCTGCCTAATGTTCCCAGCCCTCCTAAGTATCCAGAAAAGATATTGTTCTGCGGCTGGCGACGTGATATTGATGATATGATAATGGTAATATGATTTCTAATGTATAACGTGATATGAATTCAAAGTGTAGATTTACTGCAGACTTGATTTATCTTTGAAGTGCCTCTAACTCTGGATTCGTGTGTAATCTATAAGTCGCCATCTTTTTTTCGCTGTGTTGCTTCATAAAAGCTAATTAGTTAACTTCTGTTTTGACAATGTGTGATCTAATTAGAAACTTGATGCAATTATTTTTACTACCAGGTGTTAGAGGCTTTTCTTGCCCCTGGGTCTGAACTGTGGATGTTTAATGAGGTTCCTGAGAAGGAGAGGGAGAAAAAGCTAACAGACGGTGGACTTGATCTGTCAGGATTAACAAATATAAGACTTGTGCATAAAGAGGGAAATGCTGTGATCCGGAGGCATTTGGAAAGCTTGCCTCTTGAAACATTTGATTCAGTGAGTATGCAAAATTTTGTAGCAATAAACTCCCATGTTTTTTCTCGTCATTCTACAATTAAACATTCATCATTTGAGGGGCTAGAAAAAATTTCTAGTGTCATGTCTTCTGTCATGCATCCCATTTTTGTTGTCAAGAATATTTATTTGTCATTAAGTAATGTATTTTCAAACGGATGGTTTTCTGTATACCATCTTGCAAATGATTTGAATGCTAACTTTGAGCCAACAGATCTTAATTCTTGCAGACGAGTCTCTGGAAGATTCTGTTGTGCATTCTGATTCACGATCTCTGGCTACCCTTCTCCTTATTCGTGATATCCAGGTACTTGGTGGTTGGTCGTAGGAACTCTATTTGATTTCGAATTAAAGCCATTTGTTGTTGACTTTCAACTGCAATGTTATAATATATTAACCTCTAAACTGTCTCATGTTTAATTGGAACAGTGACACAGATGAACAATTTAGATTCAGTTTTCTGTTTCTATGATGTGTTTGTTCTTCCTTCATTCTTGACTTGCCTTTCACTATTAGGAACAGATATATACCAATTGATAATAAAGATGACAGTAATTCCATAATCTCTTGTGCTTTCTCATGCTTTGCACTGTGCAAACAGTTTATTGATCTTTTTATTTTGTAGTCCAAGCGCCTTCCATCTAAGGAAGCAAAATCTCCTTTGCGCTATGCTGGTTTCTCGCATAGCTCCTGGATCCGTGAGATGCAGCAAGCTTCAGACAAATCAATAATCATCAGTGAGATATTGGATTCAAGGACTAGAAATCTTGTGTCAGTGTCAAGGATTAGTGATTATGTCTTGTCAAATGAACTAGTGAGTATGGCATTAGCTATGGTAGCTGAAGACAAGCAAATCAATCGTGTTCTTGAGGAACTGTTTGCCGAGGAGGTACTTCTATTGGCTATTTCACAGTTGCACAACTTATTTAGCATCAATATAACTGCATGTCAAGCTTTTTTCTTTAAAGCTGGTTAGTAATTACTGCTTCGTATAATTTGCCTAGACATGGTGTATTCGTATGGAATACTTTTGGCAGATATGTTTCAAGTAATTTAGTTAGTGAATACATGGCGAATATATAATATTCACTATGGATTCTTATCTACATCTGATTTCACCTGCCACAAGTGTTCTAGTATGTCCAAGGTTTTGTTTGGTTCAGGGTTTAGTGGAATTTGTGGCTAGAGGTTTGACCCATAAAATGTTGTAGAGTTTAAAAGGTTAACCAGATGAAATGGTTTAATCCGCATAATCAGGAAAAGAAAACCTGCCTAAAGGAGTATAAAATACCCTCTCATGTTTCTTTTTCTAATCCATGGAGCCCAATTAGTTGGATTAATAACCACAAAGGAGAGCTAAATTAATTAGGGTGTCCAACACTATAAGTACACACATTAGTCATGATGCTCTTGATATTTCGGCAAATTAGTGGTGCAACAGCAAGGAACAGCAGTTGCCTTTGAGCCATTGCATTTGTCATGTCTAACTATGCATATTATGTTTATGGATGATGCCTATGCAACTTGTTTAGACTAATAATTTGATGTTATCTTGGGGCACCCATATATACCTCATAGAACCACAAGAGAACGATTCATGTTGCACCCTGAAGACAGGATCTTTCCAGTTAGCTTCTAGATATGTAGTAATAACTTGCAAGATACCATTGCAAATAAAACCAGTAATTTTCAGAATTGTCATACCTTTTATTATTAGGTCAATGAACGATTTTACACGATTATTTATGTTTAATTTTAAAGCATTTATCATGCATGTTAAAGCCAAAACTTTATTTTGTTGAACATCTCAGTGCTCATCTTCTCAGTGCTCATCTTTACCATTGTCTATCACATGGCAGTATTTTTCAGTCTTTACTATCAATAATGGGGCTTTTCTCCTTTTGCAATAGCTCACTAGACGATAAGGCTATGGAAGGTCATTTATACTTTCTTTTCTTTTCTTTTCTTTTTTAGCATAGGTGGAAACTCAACCTATTTCTATCCAAGAAGAGTAAATAGACCAATAAGATTCATTAGAAGCAAAAATACCAACTTTATTAGACAAGATTATGAATCATAAGACATCCATACAACTGAAACTTTTACTTGTATATATTACAGGGCAATGAAATGTGCATCAAGTCTGCTGAATATTATTTGTATGAACAAGAAGAATTGTGCTTTTATGATATAATGGTTAGGGCTCGTCAAAGGAAGGAGATTGTAATTGGATATCGCCTTGCCAACACAGACCAAGCAATAATTAATCCGGAAAACAAGTCGGAGGTTAGAAAGTGGTCTCTTGATGATGTTTTTGTTGTCATCTCCAATGGTGATTGATATCTCGAAGCAGTTTGTGGTCAGTTGCATCACTCTAGTTCCACTTATATGATTGTCACAGTCCACCATGCTGACAGAAGAGAGAGAATTTTGGTACCATGATTGATACATTAAGAATCATGCCTCTTTTAACTTCTGAGTCTGTGCTACATCATCCTGATGCTTGTACCCATGAATATGATTTTGCACCAGCTTACCTTTGAGCTAATTGTTGTATCTTTCTATCTGATTAGTGATCAATAAACTTGGAAGTATGTACATAATTTTTTTTTCAACTTTACTGCAAGATATGATAATAATTTTAGCCTTCTCCAGACGGGAGTAATAGTTTCATACTATGTTAGTATGACAAAGGGCAATAGCTGCACTGTAAGCTGAAATTTTGATGATGTCGAGCATAATTCCTGACAATTGTAGTGATTGATTTCATTCCCTCTTCCATATCCAACTTATTTTGGTTTATGATGATGTGCTTACATTCTTAATGTATTAGACATTACAGACATGTGCCTTAGGAGCCACATGATCATGACAAGTCAGGTTGATGTACAGGTTTTATCGGTTTGTATTACATACGAACGAGATGTTTCTTTACTTTTCCTTACATGATGCTAAATTTTAAATTTTGCTTATATCAATTTTCAATATGTAAAATGATGCAACTGATATATTTAGAGTAGCCACTGTTATATTGTACTCATGGGGAGAAAAAATGAATTCGGTGAGAGATACGTAGACCTAAGGTATATAGTTTTAAATAATATCGCTCGGTATGAGCGTTATATATCGGTCCGATAGTATATCGGTACGTGGATTGTTCGTTATTGAGCAAAACGCTTAACATCGCATCATATCGTACGATATTGGGTTATATCGAGCGATAACGATCAAAATTTTGATCGTTATCGTCCGACACAGTTTGATAACGGTCGAAATTGAACGTTATCGGTATGTAATAATGCTCTAGTCAAATTGATCGTTGGAGCCTTTTCTCATAGGTTTTTAAACTCTTCTTTTCTCCTATTTCACTTCATTTCACTCTCGTACTCTCTTAAATTATTTCAAACTTTTTTTTTTCATATTTGCACTCTCTTAAATTCTACAAAACAATGATTTGTGAATTGAATCGAGATTAGGTTAATTTAAAAAAATTAAGAGGAAAAAATTTTTAATCAAGAGGCATGTATTCTATTTATTTCTTTAATTAGATGTATGTTTTTTTTATTTTTTTAGGTATTTTCAGATGATTTTAACCTAAATTAAGTGTACCGCTTGGTATGCCCTAGCATACCGCTCAATACACGGTATCGTATTGTATCGAGCCAAGCTCGAAACACCGGTACGATACGAAATTTTAATCCTTGCATTGACCCACTATAAGAAATGATTCTAATTTTATACTTTTGTAATGTTATTCAGCCACACCATCGGCAATGCTCTTATCCTTTTATTCATCATCAATGCTTAATTATCTCGAGTTACCAGTCTTCATAAATGTCATTTTTGTAATGCCATCAGATTTTTCTTAAGCTGTCTAGGGAAGATTGCTTATATCATCTGCTTCTTTATGTAAGCTTGGATCAATTTGTTGGTAAATTCTTTACAAATACTTTGAATTATATGTTGATTCTAATAAGCTCAACAACATGGGTTTACTATGTCTGGTCCATTGGCAATTTTTATAGGATTTGTATTGCTGATTCTAATGTCTATATAAGTGCATAATCATTTTCATATTCCCCATATGTGTTTTATATTGTTGAGAATTGATTCATAATACTTATCTACGTAGTTATAGAGCATGTTCTAAGTAGTGATCCATGATTTAGAAATTATAGGGTAGTTACCATTAGGTCCTATAAATAGGATCATAATTCATGAAACAAGATAGAGTATGTGCACTTGAAAATATCTTTATTCTGTTTTTATCGTTTTCTTGCTCCTCAATCCTCAACATATATTTCTTCACATCTTTCGGATTTTACGATTTCATTTCACATATGTTGTATATAGATGTTACATGTAGTAACAAGCATTCAGATAAACCACAGATGTTTATGAGCTACAGATGTAAAATTTACTGCACTTTTTTAAGTGATATGTAGTTATACCTTTACCATCCAATTCATGTCATCAGCATATGTAGTGCTGTCACTTGCCCAAACAACTGTTCTTCCTCCATGGAGAAGGCAAAAGGAAAAGAAATAAGAAGGTTTAGGGTTTCTATGCACCTGTTATACAAGGTACATGCAAAACTTAGCTACAGAATGGACATGGAGGTTGCCCTGATACATGAACCATCACAACACTCTCACTCTTCTTCTTCTACGTCAGTGACGAACTTCCCGGTCCCTGGATTCAGTGCTGCAAAGAAGAAGAACACAACGTTGAACAGGACCAGTGGCTCGATGTCGCTGATGGGCACACCGGTTTCGATGTTGAGCTGCGCCAGCGCTCCCTTTCCTGTGACGATCTCGCCGATAATGGAGAATGCGATCCCCAGCTGAGCCAATCTCCCCACGAAGAGCTCGTTCGCCTTGGTGAATCCGAAGAGGGGACCTTTCATTCAAGTACAACACACGGCGTCACGATCGCCTTCCATGGGTCAAATCAAATCGGCAGTTGGGTTCAATTACCTCCTTCCTTCAGTCCCAGAGCAGATCTGAACCCCTTGCCCGGAGGGATGACGGCCCCCTCCAGGCCCGTGGGCGGATCGTCGACGAAGCTTCCGCGGTCGCCGAGAGCGCCTATTGCTCCGAGAAGAGTGAAGAGGATGAAGAAGAGCAGGAGCGGCTCCGCCTCATAGATCGGTATTCCCGTCTCCAAGTTGAGCTGCGCTAGGATTCCTTTCCCTGTGATCGCTTCTCCCAGTATAGATGCCTGCAATTTGAGCCGCTCTCAGATCGTCTTCAAGCTTCGGTCGTGGTGTAAGCAGTCGATGGCATGCGTACTCACCGCGAACCCGATCATGGCGACACGGCCGACGAAGAGCTCGTTCTGCTTGGTGAAGCCGATCCCCCCTGACGTGCCGAAGATGCCATCTTCCACCTTCCGCTTCGGCTTCGGCTTCGCTACCTGTACAACGCAGCGCACACGGTCAACCGGGAACTCGTGCACGGAGTAGTCCCGCAGAACAAGAGCGCGAAGCTGACGACCTGCTTCTTGGCCGGAGCCTTGGTTTTGGGCTTGAATATGGCGAGAGTCGGGAAGAAGGAAGCAGCGGGCGGCGGAAGCTGTCGTCCGTGAGGGACTCGAGGAAGGAGGAGGTGGGAGAACGGCGTGGGGCGGAGCCGGTGAGTCTGGGACTGCAGCAATGCAGCCTCTTTGCCGCCGATGCTGGAGACGAGCATGGATTGAGCCATGGCTTTGTGGCGGTACTCTTCTCTTCGCCTGTGACCGCGTGGTGTGTGTGTGGATTAAATGAGAAGGCGAGATGGGCGCCTGGATAGGGTTTCAGGAGCTCTCATGGCGGTGGAGAGACCACGTCTGCGTGTCGATGGGCATGGAGATAATGTCGCATTGCTGCTATTGTAGAAGAGAGGTGGGTGTTGAGTGCTTGGGATCTGTGAATCCGAACTCCTCCACGCCTGCACCGAACCATAGCACGACGGTGGAGCGTCGTTATCATCCGGTGGAAGGAGGTCGCCTTCAACCTCTGTTCTCATACGAAGAGGGACTGTTTCTGAGCCAGTCATGTCTGCCTCGTCCCAGCGGCCGGCTGATCTCTTTCCGTCATCCTTCGTGTACGTGTGTTCCTCTTCGCAATAATGTTTTGACACGTGTATATTCTTCGCTGCTTACGTAAAATTTCAATTAATTATTTTCTTTTTCTTTTATAAATTATAAAATATCTTAAGGTATCAAATCATATCGATCGATGGGACCGATAAATGTCGATCCCGTGAGCCTCCACCGTCCGTCCTCAATTTGATCCGCCGACTTGGGATCGGATCCCGCACGCAAACCAAGGCGGCCTTCGTTTTTTAAAGCACGGATCTCATGACGTACGTAAATCATCTGACGGACGCGATCGCAATTGGATGCGCGGAACTAAAGCGCGAAATTTGGAGGAGATCCAACTGACCTCTTCGATCACGCTCCTCTATCACCGATCAGGGTAGCATCTGACGGACGAGATTGAACTGGGTTCGCGGAACGAAAAGAAGATATTTGGAGGAGATCCGGCCCAACTCAACTCATCTATCACCTTGCCGTCCGGAGAGCATCCGACGGACACGATCGGAATTGGATGCGCGGAACTAAAACAGGAAATTTGGAGGAGATCCCACCTTTTCCGAGAGAAAAGAACTCTCCATCTTGAATTCAAAATTCCTTTCCTCTCCGCCATCTGCGCTCCAGGCCACGACAGGGAACAGAGGAAACGCCCAATGTGACGTCGCTCTCGCCTCTTCTCATGCTATTCTCGTGGAGGAATCCGATGGGGATGTTAGTGAGCGTACCTGCATCCTGATCCAGAAATGACATCTAATCATCTCCCCTGCATCTCCGCTGACATGTCTCTCTCGCTCTCGCTCCCTCAGTGCTTCAAATAAGAGAAAAAGGCTCGTTTTTATTTTGGTCGGTTCTCTCTCTCTCTCTCTCTCTGCGCCCTTTTAACCTTATCGAGGCTCCGCAAATCGAAGCCATCGGTCATCCGGCTGTTCTTCCCCACTTCTACTGCTTTCTTTCTTCCGATGGTGATTCGATGAGACGTTCTTGCTACGCTGGCGGCCAAGATTTCCGTTCTTTGATGGTGTTCGCCTCTGTGGGGTGGTTCTGGACAATGCGGGGTTCTGTTTGTGTGAGTGGGGGCTCGGGGTCGTCGTCTAATTTCTATTTTTAAGGGTGTGAAGTCGAAGGGGTTGAGGTCGGCGTGGTGATTTGGACTGCCAGAGTTGGCTGTGCTGGCTGCAGCAGTCCTCGGAGATGAGCCCTAGGGAGACGGAGATCTCGGGGTCGTTATCTTCTTCCCAAGCGTACTGGGATGAGCCGGTCCGTTTCCCTTCTCTTTTCGTGTTCATATTCTCGTTTTGAAGTCTCAGTTTCTTGTTTCTTTGTAGTTTGTCGCTAAATAAAGCTCTCTTGGAACTCTTCAACTTTCAAATCGCAGAAATCTGTTTGAATTTCTCATCATTTGGTCCTTCTTTCATGTCATTCCTAAGCTTCCTATCTTTATGCTTAAACTCTCCCTTTGTGGTATATTAACAAGCAAGGACCCCCATTTTGCTTGTGTTCTTCCTGGAGTTCAAGGAAGTAATGTAGATGCAAATGTGGGATTCTTGGAACTAGGACCCCCCATTTTGCTTGTAAATGCAAATGTGGGATTCTTGGAGTTCAAGGAAGTAATGTCTGATTGAATGTCATGTTGTTTTGGTTAATGATGTGTTATTGCCATATTAGCTAGTCATATTGGATGGTGTTCAGTATTGTGTTGTATTAGCAAGTACATCATCTCCAGAAATTCACAAAACAAAACAATAGAAAGATCCTTATAACACTAGCTGATCAGCCTCTCCATTTACCATGGAAAGAGGCCCTTTTGAGTTCAAGGTGTGGAGAGTTGATGTATGTGACCTTACAGGCCCACAAGCAGAGATCTTGTTTCCATGACTTGAGCCCGCATCACCGAGGCCATAAAGGGGCAATATCAGTGTGATGTCTAAATTGGCAATCCTTGGATGAAGCACACTAAATTGCTTGAACCTCAGTTCAAAGATATATATTTTTACCATATATCACAGTTTGTGCATGCATGAAGCAACGTCACGACAACCTGAATGATAGTGTGTCTACTGTTTGGTTACTCGGAGTCCTGTAAATGATTATAATAAGTCACACAACCTTGGACCGATTTTTCACATTGTATCATGTCAAAATGATCCCAGACACATTTGAGTTTATTATGCCTGTATTTATGTCTACAATTTAGTGTAAATTATTAACTCCATATCGATTGAAAACATTTGGAAGGAATAGATGAACCAGTGGACATTTTAGCCAAAAATTGAAAACACTTTCCTTAAGCCTCATCCACTAATTATCAGGTAAAAATTAGGAAACTTGTTTGGCATTTTTTGTTTTTTTATTAGCAAATTGAATGCTTATTACTGATTGGTTGGCATGCCTTATCTGGGTTAAGCAGTATCTTGCAGAGTATATCTATATCTTTATATATGTATGTATATACTCTGGAGTTGAAGAGAACCTTATGGCCTTACATCCCAATATGTGCTAGACATGTATTTTACGGCAAACAAATATGGGTGGTGTTGTATGAACAGCTGAAATACTGATTGCAGGAGGTATCGAGGGCTTCTGCTGCTAATTCTTCTCCAAGCGATGCACAATCAGCGGATGATTCATTAAAAGATGTTGATGTTGAAGTAGGTGACACTACAAATGGCATCACCGAGAAATTAGCTGCTGCTCTTGTGAGTATACGTTCTAAAGAAGATTTGGTGAAGCAACATGCAAAAGTTGCTGAAGAAGCTCTTTTAGGTAAGCTTCCTGATACAAATACTTCAAGCAAACATATAGACAATTCAACCCAAGTCTGTGAATGTATTGGCACGAATCATCTGGAATGCAAAAGAACTCAGCCGGTGCAATCAAGTCTTTTTGATATTGCAAATAATAAATTAGGATTATGCTCAGATGAGAACTATTTCATCTCATTCCATGCTCTGCCATCCTGCTTAAATATAGTGACCATGCTTGTTGGTGTGGAATTTTAGGGCAGGATGTATATTGTAAAACAAAAATCATCTACCAAGAACTTATGGCTAAGTGGATCCTGACTAGTTGAGTCGCTCAACATTGATTCCTTATGAAGTAATCTGGCTCTGGCTTTTGACTTTGTAATTCTGAATCAAATTTCTACAATTGTGCAGTGTGGTGCATAGATTAGTACTTTGCATCTTGCACGAAGTAGTCAAACATGATGACTTAGTTTTCTTTTGTAGTTCAGACCTAATGCCGTACCTTTTGAAGGTTGCACTATTTTATTGTTGTACTGTTGCAGCTGAACTATGTCTTCATCATCAAATTTTGATAACATTAAAATGATTAATAATCTTCTGTCATAAGCTTCAGAATTTCATGTTTTAGTGCATTAGTTTATTCCACCATCATAACATTCTAGCAGATATAGTATCCCACCATGTATGATAAATGATTGCTAACTACCATTGGCATCAGAAGAAAATTTTACTCATCTTGAATGATCAACTTGTCCAGGATGACATGATGGGATATTTAGAAGGCTACAAACTTGGAGTTAAAAAAACTCAATTACCATCAATTTTAAGCTCTTCGATTGGTTTTTCTTCTGCAGTCAGCATCTGTCTTTCACTAGTTTTATATTCAAAGACATTTATAACTTTGTTGCTAAATTGGTGAAATTTCCATTTTTCTTGCCAGGCTGGGAAAAGTCGGAAAAGGAAAGCACATATCTGAGGCAGCAACTCAAAACTGCAATGCAGAAGAATACTTCCCTTGAAGAAAAACTTGGCCACCTTGATGATGCCCTCAAGGAGTGTGTTAGACAGCTACGGCAATCAAAAGAAGAACAAGCAGAGAAAGTCCAGGATGCCATCTTCAAGAAAACATGTGAATGGGAGTCTCTCGAGTCTGAACTTGAAGCCCGCTTCACTGAGCTTCAAACCCAGCTGGAAGCTAAAACTGAAAGTTACAACTCTTTGAACCATGAGCTTTGCTCTAAAGTTGAGACTCTCGAAAAAGAAAATGCTTCACTCAAAGTTAAATTAACTGCTTTAACCGAGGATCTCCATGTGCGAACACTAGAGATGGATCTCAGTATCAGAGCTGCAGAAACAGCCAGTAAGCAACATTTGGAGGGCATAAAAAAGATGGCCAAGCTCGAAGCTGAGTGCCGTAGTCTGCGTGCTAGAATACAAAAGCCATCATTGTCTAATGATCACAGGTTCATTTGCAACTCTTTGTATGGAGAGTCTCTCACTGATAGTCAATCAGATAGCGGGGAAAGATTGTTTGGTCTGGAAAATGAGCTAAGTGTTCCTGACTCATGGGCATCAGCATTGATTGCTGAGCTTGACCAGTTCAAAAATGAAAAGTCAAGTGCTAGAAATCTTACCAGTCCTGTAGAAATTGACCTGATGGATGACTTTCTTGAGATGGAAAGGCTTGCTGCATTAACAGAGATTGACTATGGAAGTTCTAGTTTTGAGCATGAAGCTGATTTAGATGTTGCCATACCCAGGCAGAGGTCTCCTAGAAGTAGTCCTGAAACCATGCGCCAGCAGATGGCTGTATTGGAGGAAAAGATTGAGAAAATGACAATTGAAAAGGGGAACATGGAGACGTCTATAGCTCAAACCAACTGCCAGCTGAAGACCTCTTGCAATCAGCTAGTAGTAGCTGAAGGTGAGTTGGTTGAACTGCATAGACAACTTAATTTGGTTAATGGGGAAAAGCACACTCTTGAAATAGAACTAGAAATAGCAGAGGCAAAGAGAAAGAAGATGGGACTTGAGCTTGATACGGCACATAAAGAAATTGGGGATTTGAAGCATAGATTAAACTTATTAGAGAAGAGAGTTGATGAAGAGAAGCCATTAAGCAAAAAATTCACTGGCAGGTGTCAGAATATGGAGGTGGATGCCGAAAGGAAGGAAATGGAATCTGAGCTTGAATCTGCATATGGGGATCATACAAATTTACAAGATAATACAGACTTCTTAAAAGTGGAATTTGAAGAGAAGCGGTTGTCTGCAGAATGCACATATAGGTACCAGAATTTAGGCACCTTAGAGGAAAAGAGAAAGGATCTGGAGTCTCAGATTGAATCAGCAAACTTGGAACTTTCCAAGCTACATGAGAAGTTTGATCGAACTGAAAATAAAATTGAGATGTTTTGTTTTGACAGTTGTCCAAGCATGGATGCTGTTGACGAAAAGGGAACACAACTGGAATATCAAACTAATTCAGCAAATTTGGAAGTTCACAAGCTACAGGAGAAGGTGGATTTATCAGAAGCAGAAGCTGAAGAGCAAGTACGACCATCTGCAGAATTTGAATCCGATATAGAGTCTCTGGAAGCGAAGAAAATGGAACTGGTGGTGCAACTTGAACTGGAACACATGGAAGTTCGGAGCCTTCAGGAGAAGGTGCAGATATTAGAAAAACAAATCGAAAAGGAGAAGAGATTGACTGCAGAATTTGCAGCTCGGTGCCACACACTGGAAGATGAACTTTCCACGAAGCAGCAATCCGAGACTCAACAATCTGCAAACTCAACTGCATCTCTGAATATTAGACAGGTAAATGTATTTAACGCCTCAAGCTTAGGCAACAGATCTTTGTATCTCGAACACGACCCTATCGTGTGATTTATTCCTATACAGGAAAAAGAGGTTGCTCAGGCAGCCGGAAGGCTTGCAAAGTGCCAGAAGACCATTGCCTCTCTCAACCTGCAGTTGAAAACGTTAGCAACTCTGGATGATTTCTTGGTCCAAACAGAGACGCCAGAATCAAGTGGAAAGACAGTGGAACTCAAGGTGGATTCTTCAGAAAAACCAGGTGGCTCTTCAGCTCTCTGCAACGGCGCACAAAGCTTGCCCTCGGCCGATTGCCGACTGATTTCGTCCCCCATCAGAAGCAATGATCTCATACAAACCAAGTACATATGTCACTGACAAAGAAAGGTAACATTTGTTCGATGGATGCACTATTACTCGTTGATCAACAGATGAGTGTTCATCGGTGCCGCCGAATCTGTAGCTTAAGCAACAAACGGAGGACACACTTGAAGCCATTTCTCATGGTAATGCATGTGGCCTTAGCATCAAAAACACAAACTTTGCATTTATTTAGTCTGCGGCATTATAATGAGGATATCTTTTTGCTCCTCCCAACATCTCGTCGATTTGATTTGCTTTTTATTATGTCTTTTGAAATGGATAGCTTAGTTCTCTTGTTTATTAAATGTTGATTTCAATTTTCTTTTAGTGGTTTCGTTCATCGGATTCCTTATTCTTTCTTTCGATTCTGAACCTAAATCTAAATTCAAATTAAAGTTAGTTTGATTTGTGGGTCGACGGCCTTCCCAATTAATCTGGAGGCATACACGCTACGGCACCGAGAAACCTCCTCGTCTTCTCCTGCGTCGAAGAAGCCCATTGGAAACCCTTCCTCTCCGATCTGGTGTTTCTGCCGGAGGACCAAACACGATTTCTTATTTGGTAATTGGGGCATTAGAGTACCTTCAACTGGTGGGCCCACGAGTTCGACGGTCGCGCGGGACCTGGTGCCTGTCTCGGCGTGACAGGGGACACCGATTGAAGAACCGGTGTACGTGTCATGCCTTTTTGATCCAAAAGTATCGAAAGAGATACTGCTGCCTTTCCTTATCACCGGTGCAAAGCGCCTTTGTTGCTTCGTCTGGTTTACTTCCCTGCGAGCGAGAGAGCGATGAGCTCCGGAGTGGGAAACCCTAACGATTCGAAGGTGGAAACGATCGCGAGGCTGGCGCAGTGGAGGATCGAGAGCTTTGGCCCTTGCTCCTACCGCCGCTCGGATGCCTTCAGGCTCGGCATCTGGAACTGGTGCCGTCTCGTCCTCTTCTTTCTCACCGACTTCCCTCTTTGCTGACCTTTTCGGGCCAGAAGTTGGATCTTTACCGCCGTTGTTCGGGTTCTTAGGTACCTCTCGGTCGAGAAGAATCGGTACATGCACATCCGGCTCTTCCCGGAACCCTGCCGGGTCTCAAAGGAGCAGCTCCCCGTCGCTCGATTTGTGGTTCGGGTCTTCTCCCCTTGTCCTGGCCGCCGATCCTATGTGTCGCCTGGTATCCCTCATCGCCTCGCCCTTCATTTATGCTGACTTGTTTTACTCCTATTTCGGATTTCTTGCTTGTTTCAGTGCACAGATATGAGGATTTAAGTTCTTTTAAGACTGTTTGAACTACGGAAGAAGTGGTTTGAATGAAATCCGGATTGATTGGGTTCCAGCTATGGTTTTCATCTCATTAGATTCCAAGAGACGGTAAAAAATCCCTTTTAATTTGAGAAACTATATTAGGGTTCGAATGCTATCCAAATTAAATTCTTCTGTAGCTTTATTGGACACTCTATAGTAACAAGTAGAGTTATACTACCTGTTAAAGTCAATTCTAGGTTGCCTGAGCTGGAAGCCAACTTGGATCCAACCTGATCTTTTTTTCAAGCCGGTCTTCGGAAAAACACGCCAAGCTGGTCTTTCGACCCTGCAAAGCTAACTCGGTGGATGTTCCCGATAATGCCTCTGCGACGGTTAAGTCAATGATGGTTTCGGACAAGCCAAACAAATCGGACTAGTCTAGCGGGCCTGTTATTTTGTTAGTGTCTTTAGCGTACCTACGCGGCCCCTTTTATAGTCGAGCCTGGGGGGCCATTACACCATCTGTTTAGGGTGGCTGTGCCTGATGGTTGCAATCGCTTATAACAGACACTAGATCGTTTGTCAGTTAGCCATGCCGTTCATAAAAATCCGCACTTCGATATGTGTTCATAGAAATCATTGCTGGGTAGTGCATGATACTAGCGACTAAGATGATGACACGTCGATTGTATGAGATGCTAGCGGCAGCCACATCACATCCACTATAACACTAACGCATCGGGTTCCGTCTTATTCATACCCAGCCATGATTTCGCTCTAAATATGAGTCCTGCAACAAGCAAAATACCTTTTAATTTAACAACTAATATCACTTGGATTACAATTCAAAGTACAATTTGTCTTTGATTTCCAAGCACACATGACATGAAAAATAATGGGAAAAATACATGGAATTCCTGAATATAGAATTGTGGTAGTCAACTAAAACTAGTTCGTTTTAGATTTGATCCTAACTCAGTTAGACTAAAGACTAAACCTTTTATTCTGAATCAAAATGTGCTTTTATTCTTGTGTGGCAAATGATCCAAAACCTGAATAAGCTTGTCCAATTGGTTGAGTTTTATCACAATGGGTCTAGATAGGTTGACCGAGAGTTCATGGTAGAACACTAGGGTTTGTGGTACTAAAACTTAAAATGTGAAAAATTAGTGTATTTGCTTGTACTTTTGTTCCGCAGCTATCTGACTGGTCATGGCTCAACTGCAGTTTATGAGAAGCTTCTCCGTACCAGTGAAGACTTTGTATGGGTCACTGATTTTAATTCTCCTGGATGCTTCATAGTTGATGTGGAGTTTCTGGACTTGAAGATAGCTCCATTGCATGTAAGGGCTTAAGAAGTTGGGACTTTTAAGGCTTGTGAACTGTTCATGTTTTCATATAGAACTAGTTCCATAATCTTTTGTGACATGATATTATATTCAAAGGAATGATAAAAAGATGCAACAAAATTGATTTAAATCTCCAGACTCTTTTTTTTAAAGAAAAAAAGTTCTGAACCAATATGTTCATATGCTTGTGGAATTTAGGGTGGAGATCCTTCTTCAATCTGGTCTAACGGACGGATGCCGCAGTCACTTTCAAGCAAAAACACTATCCGATGCCTCTCTCGAATGCTCGAGGAGGGTATCCATGCTGATGTTACCATCAAAACTTCAAACGGTCTCCTGAAGGCCCACAAAGCAGTTCTTGCCGCAAGCTCTCCTGTTTTCGAGAGCATGTTCCTGCACAATCTCAGGGAGAAAGAGTCATCGATGATCGTTATAGAGGACATGTCGCTGGAGGCTTGCTTGGCACTTCTTTGTTACATGTATGGCACAATAGTACAGGATCAGTTCTGGAAGCATAGACTTGCATTGCTCGGTGCGGCGGACAAGTACGACATTGTCGACCTCAAAGACTGCTGTGAGGAGAGCCTCTTGGAGGACATCAACTCCAACAATGTCCTCGAGAGGCTTCACGAGGCATGGCTCTATCAACTTAACAAGCTGAAAAAGGAATGTCTGACATACTTGTTTGATTTTGGCAAGATATATGATGTGAAAGACGAATTAAATGCCTTTTTCCGCCATGCTGATAGGGAGTTGACGTTGGAGATGTTCCAAGAAGCCCTTACTGCTTGGAAGCCTGCATGACCATGGACTTACTGTTCTGAAGTAACTTAATGCTTTGTTATTAGGAGGTATGAATGTTCTTTCATGATCAAGCTATGAATATTGTTGTTTCTTCAAGCTCATTCTGAGGTAATTTAAGTCTTCCTTTAATACTAGTCTCGGTATGCATTACTAAATAATAATAATATCATTATTATTATGTGATTGAGGAACCGATCGTGGTTGGATTGAACTCGTCGAGAGTGATGAGTGCAGGTGTCGAAATTGTAATGGAATTGGACGATTCCAGTTAAACTGATAGTTGGAGAGGATCGGCGGTCGAACTGGTCTTAACATCAGACGCGATCTACGCCGTTCATCATCGTGACAGGCGTTTCACGTGTCCTCCGTGCCAAAGAAGGCGAAACTGTATAATGCTTAATGACCAAAAGACCCATAAGAATGATCGTGCTCTGTCTCACGGTCTAAATTGTAATTTTGACCAAATCGAAGGGTGTATTGTCTCACAAGCCTCTATCGATCGCCGACCCAAGAAAGACCTCTTCCGATCACCGCAATGATAGAAGCCAGCCATTCGTCTCTTTCCTCTCCTCCGCCTTCTCCAACTCGCCTCCTTCCACGAAACTAGGGTTTCCCAAATCCTCCGCAAAGATGTCGACGTTCAGCGGCGACGAAACTGCCCCCTTCTTCGGGTTCCTCGGCGCTGCCGCGGCCCTCGTTTTCTCCTGTAATTTCCCGCAATTCCCTCGAACATCGTGTGTTTCGATTTCGTCGTCCAGATTCTTTGATGTAGCAGCTCGGCTTTTTGGAATGGTTTCGGTTGGTTCTTGGTCTTGACAGGCATGGGGGCGGCGTACGGGACGGCGAAGAGTGGCGTCGGTGTGGCGTCCATGGGTGTGATGCGCCCGGAGCTGGTGATGAAGTCGATCGTGCCCGTCGTCATGGCTGGAGTGCTTGGGATCTATGGTCTCATCATTGCGGTGATCATCAGTACTGGGATCAACCCCAAGGCCAAGTCGTACTATCTCTTTGACGGGTACGCGCACCTCTCGTCTGGGTTGGCTTGTGGCCTTGCAGGACTTTCGGCTGGGATGGCGATCGGCATCGTGGGCGATGCTGGAGTAAGGTAGCTATTCGATCCCCCTATCCAATCTCTTTAGATGTATGATTGATCTATATTTATCTCTGTGTGTTTGTGTGTCAGATTTGCATATTGGGCATTTGTTTCTCAATTATGTGTAGATATATCGTCGCCATTAATTACTCAAGATGTATCTGAAATATCTAATGCTTGATTGTATAATTGAAATTGTAATATAGTGTTTACTAGAGGTTTTCCTAGTGGTATTTTGCCAGAATGTATCTTAATGAAAAGAAGAACAAAAAATGGCCATATTTCGAGACTGTTTATTTATCTTGGAAAGACATGATGTTATGTCGGTCGCATAGAGTCTACATTTTTAGCTCATTATCACCATTTTGTCATCCACCTTTGTTTATCTTTCAACTCAATTGTTTTCGTTAACCCAAGGCTCAAAGTAACATTTGGTTTCGTTACCGGTCTAACCTTAAACAGTTTTGGTAATTTTAGTAGTATGGAGTTCAGTTCCGGTGGTTCGATCAAATAGTTCGGAAAAAAATATAACAATTTTATGAACAAGTAAGATCATAAAAAGGTAACTCAAGGGAAAAAAAAAAGCTGATGAATATGTGAAAAATTTTGATGTTTGTCTTTACCAGATCTAGTTACCTTGAATATTGTTCCTTCTTTTTAAAGTATACAGCAACATTTCTATGTGCTAAGCACCCACCTCATTCAGCATGAAGTGATGACTCAGTCGGCCCAATGCTAATGCTAAAGAAGTGTATAAATAAAGGTAAAAGCTCCCCATAGGCAGATTCTATGTCCTGTAGCTAGGGCAACTTAGAAGCAGGGTGATAGAAAGAAATGGATCGGTTGATTGGCTTTAAGCTCTTTTTGGAGATCATATAATTAGATGTAACTTTCACGTCTCCTATGGCATGCGCAGTTTTGAGGTACATCAACAAGCTGTTCTTCCGGTGTGAGAAGCACCAAACTTACATGCATAAATAAATCATATGCTGCTGTTCTCTGGACTGGATTACGAACATCATAGCTTGATTTTATGTAAAGTTCCTGGTATTTATTTGTCATTTCAGTCCTTTAATAGTTGAGGCAGTTAATAGGTTTGGACATTCAACTTTTGCATATCTTAGCAATTTATTTTGATGTTATTATATTCTAGAAATGCTTATACGTATGATATATGTTTAATGCTTCCATGATATGATGTGTTTGTATTTTTTACATTCTTTTTTGATTTGTTGGTCTGATGGCATGCAAATATGTTATAGCTTAATCCACTATGAACTTTGAAGATGAATTTGGACTTAAGAGCATGGTCCATGAATCGTAAATATCTCCAAGGTTAACTCATTGTCGTTATGGTCATGGACTCACTCTAGAGGCATCGGTTTATATATATTTGATCTTTGTCCCTGCCTACCTTATTTCTGGGAAGCACCTAGGACTTTACAAGTAAATCCAATGTTATATTAGCATGTTGTTTAGTCATGATTTAGCATTATGATCATGGATGTAATGGTGTAAGAGTTATGATGTTGAACCGAAATATCCAGTGAGCTTGTTTTTGGTTTTGGTCATGAACGATTTATAATTAAGGTCAGTGCAGTCATTTATAGTCTTAGTAACTCCTGTTATCTTGATAACATTGGGATGAACTTTTGAAGCTAATTTTTATATGCTTGCTTATTCTGACATGAGCCTGGTTGATGCTATTAACCCTCCACATCCGACGACATTAGTGTTGTCAATGAAGTAGGAGTGTAAAGATTTTGTGGGAATAACAGATCCCCCCAACTCCTTCATGAAACTTGTTTAGCAAATTACCACTACTTGATCTGCACTTCGGGCTCATCTATTTTATATGCTTACATGAAGTATTTGATGGGTTGTGCATAGCAATCATTCTGACACATTATTTAGTTAATTGATCCACTTCCGATATTTAAGCTGCATTTATTTTGCAAGATAATAATAGTGTTGTGGGTTTATTTATTATATCTGTCGTAGGGCCAACGCTCAGCAGCCAAAGCTCTTCGTAGGTATGATTCTTATTCTCATCTTCGCGGAAGCTCTCGCGCTCTATGGTCTTATCGTTGGCATTATTCTTTCTTCTCGGGCTGGTCAATCTCGAGCGGAGTAAGAAACACACGACGAGTGTGCTCGCCGTAGTATATTTCTGCAACTTTTTTGTTATCATAATGTAATTTATTCAAATGACTCTCCTCGGATGAGAGTCTTGTTGTTTGTTAACTCACACGACATCCTCAATAATTTGTCACTGCACTTTTATTTGTACGAATGATTATAGACGTGCAACCTTCATATAATTTTGGTCCACTCTGCCGTCTCGTTTCCTTCTGTACCGCCCTGTAAAAATTCGACTGTGTTGATGACAAACTTTGCAGGCATGTATGTAGCTTCCTCCAAATCAGACGGCCGTCAGAGCGTCTCATGCAGTAGCGGTCCGAGGTGAATGGAAGATGATAGCAGCTCGAAATCGGACGGTACGAAGTGAATGACGAGGTGTGCGGGGCTCTCTCTTCCAAACGATTCCTCGTCTCCCTCCTCTTTACCAAACTCTCAAGCCGCCATAGTTGCTCTTCGTCTTCCTTTTCACTTTTTCTTTGCCTTTCCTCTTCATCGCTTGGGATTTCCCTTCTCGATTCCGGCCTCAAGAACTCCTGCGAGCGAAAGATCTTTCTTGTTTCTGTTGTTTTCGTCATTTCCCTGTTTCTGGTGCCAATTTAGATCAAAGCTTATCGATGGGTTTCCTTCGGGTTCTGTTGGACGTCTCTCCCTCTTTTTTTGTCCTTTTACGACAGATTTTTTTTTGTGTTTTTGTTTCATCTTCTCTTCTCTTTAGGTTCTTTTTTGCTTCCCTTTGAATCTTGAGGGTTTTCTTGGACCCCCAAAATGGCTCTTCCGTCAACAGGATCTGGATACACGGAACGAGAACCTGGCGAGAGCTCAGCGGCACTCTCCCATGCTTCCTCCTAAAGCAATTCTCTCGAGCCACCACATCGTCCAAGATCGGGGTTCGGATCTAAGCATTCGCTTTCTTTCTCTCGTTCTATTAATTAGACTCTTTATTTTCTTTTGTTCTGTTTCCTCTTTTTTATGGCTTTAGTAGTAGCAGTAGTAGTAGTTAGTACTTGGGGTAACAAACTACAAAGGCATCCAAGAAGTGATGGCATTGGCCTCTTCTCGTATAAGTAGTCGGTTGCCCACCCCAACCACGCGCCCCCCCCACCCCCCTTCTGTTCTTCCGCCGCTCCCCGTCACCTCCTCTCTTGGCCTCCTCCTCACGGTTTATTTGGGTTGGTTTTCCTTCAACAGATGAGGAGGATTGGGATCGTCCAGACGACTCCGACGGTAAGAAGATCGGCGGACAGAGCCGCACATTCTCCCCCTCATCTCTCTCTCGTCGTATCAGGTTTCTTTTCTGTTCCTATCCCTATCCCTCTTGGTCATGGGATTTTCTTTAGGTTTCCTCGTGAATCCTTGTTTCTGGGCTTTCTTCAGTTTTCTTCATGTTCTTGTGACTTGTTTTGGGTTTCTTCACGAATCTTGCAAGTTGTTTCACGGTTTTCTTCAGCTCGCCTCTACTTCCCTCTTTCCGCTGTTTCTCTTGATCGAAGCTTCTGGTTTTTAGATTTATTTACGTCTCTTGTTGAATTTTTCAGTGTTTTCTTCAGTCTTCACCTGATTTCTTTTGGGGTTTCTTCCGGTTCCCCTTCTTCACTCGTCCTTCCTCTCCTCTCGTCCCCGTTTCTACTGTTCATTGCTGTTGAGATTTCTTTAGGTTCGTTCTCGATTCAGTCTTCTTCTGAATGGTGGGGATTCTTTAGGTTCATCTTTCTCTTCTGCGATCTTCTCTCCTCCTCTCTATGTCACCTCTTTTTCCTACTGTTCCTCTTGATTGGAGCTTCTTGTTCTTGAGATTTCTTTGGGTTTGTTCTTGAATATTTTGGGTCTTCATCTCCTCGTCTCGTCTACAACTCCTTTTGGTCGAAGCTTCCTGTTCTTGGGATTTCCTTGGGTTTTCTACTTCGATCTTTTCCGCTTTGTTCTTTGTGGGCATGTTTCGGTACCCGCTTCGTGTAAGGTAAAGTTCATACCAGTTTGATTGCGCATTGGTTATTTGTTTTCTTTAGGATTTGATTTTACTGCTAAGGTGCCTCTCTCTCTCTCTCTCGGTGATGGACGCAATTGTGCTTTTGATCTATGTTTCATAGATGCGAGCATGCATGTCTGATTAATCATTCAAAAATACTCGGACATGCATTATTTATCTGCAAGAAGACATGCATGCTCAGACTTGTCGTTTTACTAAAGACGAGTTTCCGTCACCATTTGATTGTGGAACTCGTTGCAGATGTCGATTTTTACTTCTGGATAAGTTGGATTTAAGGTTATGTGGTGTGTCGGCGGCTTTTTCCCTGTTTCATTTTATATGTTCTAGTTCTGTTATGCTTATTTATCATCACGGGGATGTAGCTCAGATGGTAGAGCGCTCGCTTAGCATGCGAGAGGTACGGGGATCGATACCCCGCATCTCCATTTTTAATTTGTTTTTTTGTTTGATTTGAATATTATTTGGGCTGCAGTATGTTGTAGAGGACCCCATCGATGGCCGGACTATTGGGAGGAGACAGGCGACACCGCTCTGCTAGCTAGCTCCGCTATCTGCTGCCCCGACAAGGCCGCGTCAGTGTAGCTTAAGTGGAGGAGACGGGTCCGGCGACAGCCGCGGCGTGGGAGATGCGTCTGCAGCTTGCAGAGGGGATGTTGGGCATTTGGGTTTGAGCGTGACCATTGGCAGGCATGAGGAAGGAAGAGACAATCCGAGGATTTCACTTTGGTCGGTTGGCCGAGAGAGAGTTGCGCAATAATTTAACGTTGCTTTTTATCCTTGTACGAATCCTTATAGTTTCCGTTCCCTGAGCTTTAATTATTTCTCTTCAAAACGTTTACTGCTTTGGGGTCAATGCGGTGTGAATGTGGAAAGGTTGTGGGTTCGCGTTTCATGCAATTAACTCGTTCGTCTCACTCACTCTAAATACTACTACAAGCAACTTCTCCTCACTCTCTCTAGACGATATTTGATTATTATTATTATTATTATTATTATTATTATTATTATTATTGTTGTTGTTGTTGTTATTACTACTATTTTTTATTATTTGTATCAAACTTGCATGGGTTAAACAGGTTCCTCCTCGTTCGATCCCGGAGGTGCTCCTGTTTCGTCGGGCTTTGCATCCACCATCTTGCAGATTCTCCTTAACTGAGCTGGTGATTGTTATTAGCTCATTTAAAAATAAAAAAAATAAAAAAATAAAAAATCGTAGATACCTACCTACCTGTACAACAGAGAAAACCATGATATGAAACAAATTTTAATAAATCAGGGTGATCAACACACTATAAAGCATTCCCAAGACATTTAATAATTCAATAACAACATTCTATACAATTTAGTTTGTTTACGACAGTTAATAAAAGATAAATCCAATGTTCACTAGCTTCTAAGACATTTGCATATATTTGCTACTCATCCACCTCGACCTAATGAAGCTTATATCCAATTTCTTCAACTCCCAAGTATTATACAAACAACATGGGGTTCATCAACCTTTTGATCATCGCTCACTCAGCAACTCATCATATGATTGTAGAAATACAAACCAATAAAAGCCAACATAATTTGTGATTTCCAAAAGGATATATTATACATACATAAGGAGATTTCCCATTACGAGGTCTAATGCTAATCCAACTTCAATCAATTGGCACATGCCACTACCATATCAGTACTGCAAACGATGATCTATAATATACCTCAGCTAGGAGTGTAAAGACTGCCCAAGAAATCTATATCATCTCATCATTCTTCAACAGCATTGAATATGCAAACAAAAATCTGTATAATATACTCCTTATCTAAACACATACTTTCCTGTCTTTCCTAATTTTGAACTGTAAGCATAAAGGAAATTTAGTCCTCAAAATATTCAGTAAAATTTGTCCAAGTACATGATCCTTGGTTGAAATGTAACTCTTAAAAGAGCAACTTCCCGATAGAAATTTTATACCACCAGTTGGTGTCCGTTCCTGATTCCTATCAGTAATAAATCATACACGAAGATTCCGTAAGAGACATTCTAACAACAACGTAATTCAACTCATTCACTTCATCAAAAGAGGATAATACAGAGGATGACCCTCCTTCTATAAAAAAAAAAGAAGAAAAATCTACAATGTGCAGAAGCTGAGACAAACAGAGAAATAAATAAACCACAAGAAAGAATACTAGCACAAAAAATTGACTGATCAACAATCAAATGAAGTTCTACATCAAGCACAACAAAATATTTCTCAAAGACAATTGTCTGTGAACAAACATCGCAAACATAATACATAAAAACACTAATCCAAATCTCGCAGTAATGTGGAAGCAAAGAAGACGATGACTACCCAACTCAGCACATACAGCACAAATTGTAAACCAATTCCAAATCCTTCCTACACCAGCTCATGTTCAACCTATTGGAATTATAAACATTGTGCCATTGTCTATAAATATATATGTATATGTATGTATGTATATATATATATATATATATATATATATATATATATATATATATATATATATATATATATATATATATATATATATATATATATATATATATATATATACATACATATATACATATATATAGATATGTATATATATATAGATGATGTCTACATGTATATACATATATATATATACATATCAACATCACACATGTAGACAACATCGTACTAAAAAGATACATTCACTTCATTATAGATAAGTCATTAAGCACGAAGAAACAATCAGAAATTACATAAGACTTTCAAGATAAGGAATCTTTAAGCTATTTGAAAGCAATCAAAGCTGAGATAGACAATTTTAGAAAAGAAATCAGGCGAAAGGAGTAATACTTGCAGGCGTGGAGAGCGGCGGGGCCGAGGTACGTCTCACGGTTCCATAGCTAGGACAGAAGGTTCTGCAGTAGGTCTCGCGGTTCCTTCGTGCCCTGGGAGATCTCCTTCCGCGGGTGGCCGGTGGGGCTTCATCGGGCAAAAGAAGGAAAGAGAAAGAAAGAAATCCGCTCAACATTGAGAAATTACTGCCATGGGTCAGTCAATTAAGCACCAAGGAAAAAATCAGGTATCACATGAAAATTATTCAAGAAAAACACATATAAATCTTGAAAGCGAACAAAGCAGAGCGAAAGATTTCTTTAGAAAAGAAATCAAATAAAAGAATGAGCAATACCTGGAGGGCATGCGGGCCCGAGGTAGGTCTCGCACTCGTACATCCCGACCAGCTCCGCGCCATCCTTCGAGATCCCCTTCCTTTGCCGGGCACCGGGGCTTCATCTTGATCCACAGCTTCACGCACTTGTAATATGTCCACGACCGGATCAACGATCACCAACTGCCGCCGAGTACAGGATCTTGGTGAGGCGGGCGACGCCGTTGTAGCCATCGATGTCCGCCCACGCGTAAGGACCGGCGGAAAGAGACGGAGGGGTCCGTCTCGTTCCTGATCTTGATGAGGGCATCCAAGATCATGGAGCCGCATTCGCCGAGGTCGATCTTGCGGTTTGTCCGGCGGAGAAGGTCTCGATGCGCTTGGCCTTGGCGGATTCGGACTGAGATGAGAGAGATAGGACGTAGAGGAACCGGCAGCGATGGCCGGGGTGGGTGAGGGGGAGACCGCGCGCGGAGGATACCCCTCGCTGTCGCGGCCACCAGAGGCGAGAAGAGAAGCAACTGCGAGCGAGAGGGAACGAAAGAAACGATAAAGTTTGTTATGGGGTAAGAAGCTAAGTCGGTCACGACCAAGATCGATAACATTTACACCCGTTAATTCCGTTACCCGTCTATTATACCTGGCTTGTCATTGGTTAATCTAAGATATATAGAAACAAGACATCGGTTCTTACGATGTCGATAGCGATTGTGTACACGGCAGTAATACACCACCTGAGCCAGCCGTCTTCGATATGAAGTATCAGACGATCCTTCCGAGTAGCAGTGGGAGTCAGCAAAACGAAAAGTTCGAATTTTTTTCAGCAGAAAGGAAAAGTTAGAAATGGAAATGTCATCCATTCCAAGAGAACCATAAAAGGCAGAGACACCTTCGGTTGATGAGAAGCCGGGACCAACATATACATAATGAAGGACCCATTCGTCTTCTTCATGGCAATACCATAAGAATATGTCTCACTAATCCTGATATCTGAAATCTATCACCAATAAAAATACTACCAAAAGCAAATTTATAATAATAATAATTAAAAAAAACCCAACCCAACCCAACTAAAGAGGAACGATCCCAGTGAAGTCAAAAGGAGGCACGCGTGATTTCAATCCCACATTTCCAGCAATACGAACCGAAAACTGCATGAACCGGAAAACGAGAATCAAACCGCCGCCACGGGTTGAACAAACGCTCCAGCCGACAAGGGACGAAATGAAGTGAGGCATAGCTGCTATAACCTAAAAGGACGCCAGAAGCCAGCCGTGCTTTCTCGCGTGCTCCATGTACTGCTGGAACTTCTCCTCCACATTGGGAATATCAAGAGCTAAGTCATCGAGCCCATCCCTTACTCTTGAGAACCCTTTTGTCATTTGATTCATGGTGATCAACCATTCATCGAAACACACCTGCAGCAAACCCAACAGCCTCTCGTTCTTCTTCTCCATCGCCATAACCAATGCCTTCTTTACCACTTCATGATTGAAGAAAGGCATTCCCAAATCACGGATACACTGGCACGCTTCTCCCACATCGCCTCCGCTCTCATATTCCTCCAGAAGCTTTATTATCTTGTCCTTTGCATCCTCCACCGCCCAACCAGTGCCACCGCCCCAGCATCTCAGAAGTCTCTCACCAGCATGCCGAGCAGATGCTAGCGAGCGAGCCATGTGAACAGTTTTACTCCCGCTGCAATTGCGCGGGAGCTTGCTGTTGATCTCCTCCAAGTTGAGCGGTGCTAAGACATCATCAATTACGGCCCTGGCCAGGAATAGTGCTAGCTCATTTGAGGCATCCAATATGTCCAATGCCGCATCCTCAGCTGACTCGAGCAGCATTATGAACCCATCAACAATGTCATCTCTTGAGAATATTTCCATGCTAAGCGCAGATAACAGAACAGATGCCATCTCCTTCTCCCTGTACTTGCGGTCCATCGCAAGGGTTATTAGTCTCTTAATAAAAACAGGATTGTACTCCGGAGCACCTAAATCTTCGAGACTTCTAATAAGCTCTGGTATGTCATCAGAGAGAAAGTATTCCCGTATTATCGTAACAGCTTCTTCTTTGTACTTCCTCAATTTCTCATAACCTTCATCTCTGTCTTCGTCCTCTGCCTCTTTTGATTGGAGAAAAGAAGGGTCAAGCCATCCACCAGAAATCGCTTTAGGAACTATCATCTGGAATAAGGATTTTGCAGCAGGAATATCAAGAGACAGGTCATCGAGGCTCTCAGCAAGCCGTGAGAAACCCTTGGTCATCTGGCTAGGACTGATTAAAAGTTCTTCTGCTGCTTCTTTTAAAAGCTTCAATATAAGAGGCTCTGATGTTTGATTTTCCATTGCCTGCACCAGTGCCCGCTTCACAACCTCGTGATGGAAGAACGAAACTCCCAGCTCCCTTATGCACCTACAGGCCTCTGCTGTGTCTCCATTCTCTATATATTCTCTCAACAAATCTGAGATCTTCCTTTTGACCTCTTCGACAGTGAAATGAGTGGTGCCACCCCATCGACGCTCAACTAACTCTGCATGGTGGGGAGCCGAGAGATAACTTTTTTCAGCAGTTTGAACAACCTGAAGACCTTTAGAGGATTCAGAAAGTGTTTTCTTCGCTTTTGTGAGAAAGGCAGGAGGTAGGATGTCATCAACAACTGCACGGGCTATAAACAAAGCCAGCACATCAACAGCATCAAGTATGTCAAGCGCCAAATCGTCAACAGCCTCGAGTAACATGAGAAACCCTTGGCTGATCTGGGCCGAAGTAATTACATCGGCATACAGGGAGGATAGCAAAACAGATGCCATCTCTTTCTCTTTGTCATGCCGGTCCATCGCCATGGAAACAAGTTTCTTAACAAAGAAGTGATGATACTGATCAGACCCAATATCTCCAAGATCCGTGGCTGCCACTTCTACCGCACCAGTGCTGAAATACTCCTCTATGATTGTTGCCACAGATTTCTTATAGTCATCTATAGGGTTAGAAAGAGTGGCACCCACGAGCTGATATGGTTCCTGAAATTGCAAACACAATGAATGTGTAATCCTCATCAAGTGTCTGTTTCTTGAGCTTTCCCTAATCATACATGATAACAAAAGAAGGATATAACTACTGTACAAAAATACACAAGCACCTTCATATATGCATATGAAGTCATATGTATGTCTCCAGATATAAAAGAGTGAATGTGAGAGTCTCATACCTCTCCACTATCATAATTAGGATCATTTGGGTCAACACGTGAATCAGGATCAGCATCCAAGAGCTTGCCCCATGTTCCTTTGCCACCAGCACCATCTGAATCACATACCCGGTGAAGGAACATTCCGATTTGTTAAGAAAAAGACAATAATAAAGAACCAATGACAACAATATTAATAAATTTATACTTTTAGCTGAAATATTGAAACTAAATAGTATAGTAGCAACATGATGCAGTAGACATTGAGAATGTATATAATAAGTATAAACAAGACTAAGAACTGCTTGTCCTTTAAACTACTTAGAAAACAAATCAAATTGAGTCCATGAATTTTTTTTTTTTGAAATCAATTGTTTCTATAATGTCATAATTACGGTATTAGTAAATGCTGATTGTCTCCAACAAAATCTAACTAGTCCATGAACAGATGCAGAACAACCTACAACCACCAAATGCAATCGATACTGCCACTCCATAATTTTTACTTCAACAATAACTCAAATCTAACAGCGTGACAATTCTAATTCTGGATATTCATGGATGATCTCCACATCAATTTTAACCCTAACTAGGAATGGTGGAGATATCCAAGAACATCCATGTTTAGACAAAGCTAAAATAAATAAAATTCTTATAGGAATCAAGTAACAATAGAGAAACTAGAGTAGCATGAGAAAATACCCTATAAATTATAATTCATCTGAAAAACCCTCCAAAAACATTAACATCCAGCTACGAACAATAGAACAACTAGAATAGCATGAGAGATTCATCTAAAAAGCCTTCCATGGGCATTAGCATCCAGTTAATAAGTTCTCTTTTCTTATCTAAAAATTATGTATAAAAATAACATGTAGACCTCTACACTATATATAAAATGCTGAAAGGGGGGATATCTAGAATTTCAAAGCAATACAAAAAGTTAATATTGGGTAACAAAGCATTAAAAATAATTAACAACAATTCATAGAGCAAAAACAAAATAAGCAATAGTAAGAAACCGACTTGCCAGTCATATATCTAAACATTGAAAAAGTTATCAAGTAAGCTAGTGCATATATTCTAATTGATATTCTTCTTCCTTTGGTTTTGTCAACAGAGAGAGATGAAGACAACCTTCTTGAAAAAGACAGCAAAATATAAAAATAACAGGAAATCCAACTAATGTAATTGGTAAAGTATAAAAAGTGGTGGCCTATAATGACATTAGAATGAATACCTAGAACCAGAATGCTTCAGAATGTAAACTGTAATGTTATTGCCCAAAAAAAAAACAACAATTGACAATATGGCATTTCTTGATGAAGCAAAAGCTAGCAAAATATTTTTTTCTTCAAAATTTCTATTGCAGTACTAGCTTTCACAAATTATGCTAAAATAGTGAGTAGTGACTCTATGGTCTTTTACAAGAAAGGAATATGTTAATCTCTCCATACATAATCCAACTTTGTTAGATGATCTCAACTAAGACCTGACTGATAGTTATATAACTAATAAGAATAGTGGGGTATCATGGTCAAAAGTATTTTCTCTTGATCTCTCAACTTAAATGTAAATACAAGTTGCCCAGTTTGAACACCAACACTGGTGCCATAGAATATACAGCTACCTTAATTACATTTGCCAATGTCGATGGTGGATATCTGGCCCACCCTTACCCACTCAAACACCCCAAAGAAAAGGTCCCAACAAAAAGTAAAAGTCCCATCGATAGACAAACATTCTCAAACAAGATGGAGAAGAATGATGACAGTATGTCTTCACTAATAGGCTGGTAGAATTCTCTTTAGCATCTGTTAAGCAGCAGCTGAAGCAAATCAACTTAGGAATCATGTTTCTATAATCATGTACATGTTATCAAATTTCAAACTCCAATTAGCTTATTTTTAAAAGGGTGTGACTTTCATCAACTTTGCATAACCACATAATAAATACCTCGACAGATCTTTATTATAGGATTTGTCTTCATAGAATTTTTTAATTCAAATGATATATTGTCACTTGATTTCTTTTTTAAACTCAACAGGTAGTTTTACTGTTGCCTGTTCATTAGTTTCATCTAAAACTTTAGCAGTAACAATTGACGTCTAGAACTATTAAAGCTTTACACATGATCAGAAATGTAAAAGCCAAAAGAATGAAAGCAATAGTCTGAGGATTTTGCACAAACATATGGCAAGGTTACCATCTGAAGGTAAAATAATGCAACAGCTATAATTCTAAAAAGCTAACAATCAATTCTCTAAAACCTGCAATGTGACAAACCGTTTGCATCAGCTTTATGAGAAATCAAAAAAGGTAAGTACGACTGCAGTTTCGAAACACGCAATCCTTGTGTCTAAGGTTGCAGAACTTCCTCATGAGAATCAGTGATGCTTGTATAATTAAAAATGAACTTGATGCTACCAACAACGTGGTTACTCAACACATTAATTTTCTTTTTGTCTGCAAAATATGATCTTTGGAACCAGTTTATGATAGCTTAGCCAAGAATTGAAGATTTAATCCACTCCATATAACAAATTACTAAATTTCACGAAGGAACTCAGATGTGCAAACCACAAAGAAATTTAGTTTCAAGGAAGTATCAAGGGTATCAAGGAGAAAGTTGCAAGCTGGGCATCATATACAGGCTTCTTTTGGTCAAAAAAATTGAAGAAAACAATCATGTGTTGTATGGCAGACCACTAAAGGTGTAATCAATGGTAGGATCTGATAAATTTTGCATAATATAATAATTAGATATGAGGGCCAATAGAAGTACTAAGATGACCTTGGGTGCTTAAAAAGGCAAAACTCCCCAAATTTACAGATTTATATGTAACAACTGCACATAAAAACAGACAATTCTTACTGCACCTAAAGTGAGATGCATAAGGTTGTTTTATCTAAGAACACATCTTATTACTACAATTCAAAACTTAATTTGAGATATACCGGCCATAAATGCAGACCACAAACCATAGTGAATATAGAAGGTTGTTTCACTAAAACTTGGGCATGATGGGCTCAAACCACTGCCAACCTCAATGTACATGAATGGATAAAGTAGCTTAGTCTGCCAAAAGACCTAAAGAAGGCATGCATCAGCATCGTTTATTAAAGTAAAGGGTCCATCACATGCCTTGGTTTTCCCCCTGGCTTCTTTCTTTGACGAAACCCATTATGAATGAAATAATTCAATGAAGCATGACCAAAAAAGTAACATTGTATTAGGCTAGATGCAACTCCAACAAAGTACCAAAAGTCTGATATATTATGCAACCAAAGTAAATTGTTAAATCAATATTTTTTCTAAACGTGATTCATTTAACACGCCCCAAATGAATTATTGAGGACTAAAAAGCAGTTTTTCGAACATAACAAACTTGTAATTTTTTTAGTTGTATATGCTTCTCGTTACTTGCTATAATGTATCAGGACTTATAAAACACAAAATATATTTATTCATGCTCATCATTTTACAATTTTTGACAATTTCATCAACCTTCAATCCAAATCTGGCATGTTCATAACATTACTTCACTCATGTTCAAAGTTCAAGTTGTACATGATCAAGTAACCTACAATGACATTTATAGATCATTTAATGTTCCAATTTCATTATAAAACCCATTCAAGATTATCATATCAAATATATATATGACAAAAACCTATGCAAACCAGCCAAAACTGCAAATTTTAAGATGGTTTGCAGTCAGTGTTGGCAGATTGATCCAAGGATTACTAACCTAATCTACGAAATATACGCTGACGCTCTTGTTTTCTATTTATATGAGACTTCTCTAAAAGGCAACGGAAATTTGGTCAACTGAAGGGATGAAAAAAACAATGAAAAAAAAAGAAATCCAGAGAGATGGTTTTACTACAGAACAATGAAAAATAAATAAATTCTGATATCCCTCAGCAACCTATCCTCATCTCCTGGTAGCTATCTTGACAAAGAGTTATTACAATCCCAGAAAAATTGGGGACAAGAAGATTCTCAATCCTGCCCCAGTTAATTATCCCCCCTCCTTTAAATTGCCTTTCCAAAATTGAGCTCTTATGCATCCGTAGGCAACTCAGCATATCTAAAACTACATATGACCAAAACAATTACACAAAATTTTTCACACAAACTAGCACAAAATACATACACCGGCAGATTAATGAAAAGTCCAGATCATCAGCAGTACAACGTTGTCTGTCTGCAGTGTTTTGTATTTTAAATTCTGACCTATTCTCTTCATTTTTAATTTTGTAATCTGACGTTATTGCCACAGAGTATATTATGAAATAAAAATACAGATAAAGACGCCATACTGTGCACAAAAACATAAAATCGACTCGTCATGCCTTCTAACCTAAGTATCTTTATCCCACTCACTCACCTTAAAATTAAGGGATAACAAATATATTAAAGTCGGACGTCCATCAGTTCATGTTTCAGATCATCTCCAAACGCCCCATAGCATAATCTGAAGATTACCAGCGAAAAAAGAGAGAGAAAACCAAGACAAAGCATCACTCACCCTTCTTCACTCGCACTAGCTTCCCGGAATGTGAGCGCCGCACGTGCCTCACCCCAGAAGACGGAGACCTCCCCCCGCCACCCCCGCCCCCGCCCTTAGTATGGATCTCGGAGAGCACCAGCTTGGTGGGCGATTTGGGCGACGAGGACAGCACCTCGGCCTTCTGCGCCGCTATCTTCAGCACCTCCCTCTGCTCCTCCGTCAAGAACCCCTCCTTCTTCGGCGACGCCATCTCCTCTCCCCCAATCGCGCCACCAACCTACGAATCAAACGCATCTCAGCAAAACTCGTCCAAGAAACCAGAAAATTGCCTGCAGAACGTAACGAGATCGAAAGAGAACCTCGATCGGCTTTTGGCTCGGGGATCTCGAGCCAAGAGGGGCGAGGGGGCGAAGAAGATCGGAAGCCCTAAGAAGAATTGGATCTCGAGGGAGGTCTTCGATCGATCCGGCGAATTCGATTCGGCGTTTCGGAGAAGGGGGTTGAAGGGGGGAGAGGGGATTGAGCAACAGTTGCGCTGTTTATATACGGAGAGACGCTCTCGGTTCGGTGTACACGTCATGAGAGAGAGGGGTCGGGTCGAGCGGATCCCTATCCTGTTAACACGTGGCCCATTCCGCTCCATCTTTGAGAACTTGACACGCCCCATTTTAGGTCGCTTCTCGCATTCCCTACCCGCAGACAATCACGCGTGTGAGCCTGCGGTGGGGCCCGTCACAAGAAACGTCGATTCCCGGGTAGGTCCGAATGTTCGAAGAAAATAGTTTTGGTCAATTAGAGAGCGACGTGGCGGATTTATACTGGCGTGATCCGCAATGGGCCTGTCGGATCGACGAATGCGTATCAGAGGTCCGAAAAGTTCACCGGATCCGAACTGAAATATTCACGCACGTCATAACTCAATGAATGGAACAGATAATTCAGACTAATCAATTTAATTTTTGACAAATTAAAATTTATATTTTAATTCTCGTCCTTATAAACCTAATTGAAATTTATATGTTCCTTATAAACCTAATTGACTGAAGTATTAATCTCTAATACAGTTTTCCTATGCAAGTATTAAGGTGCAAAAGCATTCAAGAAGAAACGAATGTTCACAGCCTCACACATCCATATACTGCAACTGATTTCATTACTGCCATCTTCCTGCCACAATGAACTAAGAACACAAGCAGGAGGAACCATGCAGAAAAGAGGAGTGGGTCAACCAAGCCATACTTTCTAGTCATCACTTGCGACTTTTGTGATTGATAAATGGTTTTGGTCTATCAAAACCAAATTACTAAGCTCAATCCATTTAATTTTTCACACACCAAAGAAACAGAGTCGCCGAAAACAGGTTCATCCAGCAACAAATAATGAATTGCACCTCATGTCTGTCCAAAATCTTTTACCTATTGTCTTTTCATAAAGAAGAGAAATGATAAAACAATGCCTGTTTGGATGGTCTGTTTCTAGACAATTTTACGTCTACATGACGACTGCACATAACCTGTGTTTACAAACCTGAAACAGCCATAAAAGCCAATCAAACTGAGACTGTCAAGTCTACTGTAAACTCTCTATATGCTGTATACAGTTTTGTCCATGAACAAGAGACAAAGGAATAACACAAAGAAATGATTAAACAATGCAAGAACTGATTCACAGGGCCAGCTCTAACTATTGATTGACAACAGAGGTTACATATGTAATTCTCATATATCAGAGCAATTGTAAGTCTATGATAGAAGATAGCAACTCATGCCTTGCCATGTTCTTTTGATGTTCACAGGCAACATTTTTACAGAAAGCATGAGAGAAATGGCTAAAAAAGCAGCACAAGTGTAACCTCACTTGCAGAAAAATTATGCCCATATTTCTGATGATGATTTATCAAAATAACTTCATTCCACCGGTTTTTTGCACCAATCCATGAAAATGCTTATCGTGGTTCGGGAGCTAAATACTGTAAACTTCTACTATCTTCGCATTGCCAATTACATGAACAAATAAATACATTGTTACTAGAACCAAACACATGTGCATAATGATTCTTATGAGTTAGATATGAATTGTTACCAGAGAACAATCATCAGCAAGATTTTGATCAGAATAATCAATAATTTATCATCAAGTCCTCCTGGGTTGGATAACCACCTGATTCAGTGTATGCTCATGTAACTCCTTTTTTATTTCAAAGGCCTCGACAAATAACAACTTCAGAGGCATCTTCCAAATTCTTGTAAGTTATTCAAGTCACCGGGTAGCAGCTAAGAGTTCACATCAACAAACTAGCTTCATGATATTGCAAACAACATCCAGGCATTCAAATTTGACATCTTCCAATTGTTCTACCTATAAATTGCTTCAGGTATTGTAATTCTTATTCTCAGTTAGTTTTGGCCTACAATTGAACACTTAAATGTACCTTCATATTCTTAGTTTGACACCTTGACCTAAGGCTGCATAAGTAACAGAGACATATGAACCCTGAACAACAAATATAAACTTATGTTGCCCAAGTTCAAAGTAAATATTAACACGTCATACAAAACACTATAACTCGACAAGTTATACCGACAAAAACAATCTCTGTTGAAACATATAACTAGGCCTAGCGGCTGGTGAATAAGGTTTATATATACAAAAGAAAGTTACAGAGAAATCTAAATTCAGTTTATCGCATTCTCAACATTTATCATCAAACATAATCATAAGTATCAAGCATAACTTAACCGAAATCAAAGAAAAAACAAGGTGTTCAGCTAACTTTAAGGCACAATGACATGATCACAAAGTTAATTAGCAGATAGTGAGCTTCCCTCTCTCTTTTTTTTTTTTTTACATTTTCTCTCACAAGTTTCCTGCCAACCCTGGCAATACACATGTACATCAGGTTTCAGAAGAACAAATTTCATATGCAATTATTCTGAGGAGAGTTACAATGGTCATCTACTGCACAATTTGAGTAAGTGTGAGATTGGAAGAACTTTCTCTTACCAGACCCATTCCACCAGGGATGGTCGGCTTTCAAACAATCTTACACCATTCTCCTCAAGTCTCCTGATTATACTACATAGTCATAATAGACAAAGAAAAGGGTGTCGGGAATGATCAGCGGCAAACTATCTATATAGCGATAGAAACGCCTTACATTGTCCATCTCTAAAGCCACAGTGTCAATGACATCGTCCCTATTTGTAAGAACCCATAGGTCTCTTGATTGAACTCTTTTGAGGCTTCCCCTACAGAAGGGGCAAGACTGAGATCTCACATTCCTGAAAGTAAAAAAAATGTCAAATTCAGTAAAAAGGAAAACAAGATGTACTGCCAAATGGAATTTGAAAGTGAACGACAACATAACAACATGACACAGGGGGAAGCAATCACCAGTCGCGATAGCATTTTATGCACAAAGCATGGTTGCAGCTTGGCAGGACCATTTTGGTGCAAACTTCCAGACAAATTCCACACTCGTCGTCCCTGTCCAAATCCCTATCAGCGAGCTTCTTCCACTCTTCCATCCTTTTCCTGCCAACCATCTCTTTAGCTCGGCCTTTCTCGTTAGATTGTTCTCTTTCCGCCAAGTTGCTCTCGAGTTGTTGAAGAGAAGGATATATGATAGCTGCAAATTTTGTTTAATGGCAATAACTGTGTGAGGATAATAAACATATATATCAAACTTAGGCAATTTAAGACCCTTGGAACACACACAAAAGAATATAAAGTTCAGATTATGCACCATAGAACTCTCTAATGCTAGCCCGTCTTTCAAAGGTGGATATAGTTCTCATACCATCAACATAAACCTGCATAATGCAGCAAGTAAGTTGTCAGTCTTACAGCTACCAAAGCATTGCATTCCTTCTTCGATGATCGACACCTGAAACGGTTCAAAGAGTACCTTGTGGACAAGTATCTGGAAAAGCCCTAAATAACGAAGCAGGCTATAAGAGCAAGTGCAGTCCAACCACTGCATCAGGAAGAGAAAGACGGGGGCCAACGGGCTACAAGACACCCTCATCTGAAGACAGGCACCACCGTAGGTTCTCCGAATAGCATCTGCCCTGTGATCCAAAGCACCAGGACATGAAGACCATGTCATCCGATGACGAAATCACAGAATTCAGACCATAAATAGAAGCATCCACCACCGCATGGATCACCAACACTATGTGGACAGAAACAACATACACAAATATACAAGATATGAGAGGGAGGGAGATTACAGGGTGTTGGCGTGGTTGATGTCAGCTTCGAGGTTTTTAAGGGAACCTCTGAATGATGGTGGCCTTGTAAGCTGGCTCTGAAGCATGGCTTCAATCTCGGAAGACGACGACGATGAGGAGGAGGAGGAGGAGGAGAGGGGACTAGTGGGGGAAGAAATGGGGCAGATGAGATTAGGATCCTCTGAGCTGCCATCTTATGCGTTGATCATATAGCAGAACCTTCAAGTACAATGAGAGAAAGGGGACAACCTCACCGCAGTGGGATAAGGCAGCCCCACTCTCTCTGTCTCTCTCTCTCTCTCTCTCTCTCATCATTATTAATTTAAATATTAAAAAATTAAAAATTAAAATATGGAGGACTTAATAGACTCTTTAAGATATTGAAATCAGGAGAGAGATATTATCACTATAAGAAAAATAAGTGAATAAAGATTATATTTGATTTAATATATTTAAATCTTCGATATTTGGTGATTAAATAACATTAAAATAAAATCTCCGAAGATGATAATAGCAGCTGCTCGTCGCCTCCCAGAACTACTGAACGTTCGTTGATTGGTCGGTGCTGTGGAACCCACTCCCGTCTTGATATTATCTTAAGCTACAAATAATAATAATAATAAGAGAGAGAGAGAGAGAGAGAGAGTGGGGCTGCAGCCTTCTGGTTGCTTCTTGGGCGGCTGGGCCGACGACGGCACCCACATCTCCACCAGCCTCTTCGTCAACAGGGACAGCGACCGCATGGAGGAAGGGCATTCATGGAGTTTTGGACTAGAGTTCCACATGATGTCCAGCCTTTCTTTCGCCTCATCCTCTAAAAGCTTGGTCATCTATAAATCCTTATAAGAATCATCCAATTTAAATGGATCGAGCAGTCAAACCCAAGTCTTGACTCATGCATCTTCTTCCTCATCCAATCTCATCTCCAGACGCGATAGGTGGAGAGAGAGAGAGAGAGAGAGAGAGAGAGGCCATTGTTTAACATGTGAGGGTGTCGGAGATGCCATCCGGTTTTGTTCTTCCATCTACGATTCCCTCGTTTGACTGCGTTGATGGGGATCTCCCTGCGTCATCACTGACCTGGGGAAGACGATTGGAATGGCGTGCACTCTTGGTATTGAAGCATACATTAATCTCCCGTTCAAGGAGAACAAACATAGACAGACAATAATAGAGTGACGAACTCGCATGCTGATAGAATGAATAAACAAATAAGCTGTCCAAATTATCTCAATCCTCAGAGCCAGCTGATGCCACCCATTCGATGATTGGTAGTGTTCCACAAAACACGTGAAGGACAAGAAGCGAATGAGAGAGAAACAAGAGGGAACAGCATTATATTTAACTGAGCCTGTTCTTGACATATTACACCCACCCAGACAAGAATGAAGAACATGAAAGAATTCAACACATCAAACCTGATGCGACTGTAGGTGCAGCCTCAGTGACAACTATGCTCTTCTCCCCCCCCAAACCCGATATCTAACACACCAAAAGCTTTGACATCTAATACGAGAACTCGTGTCCGCGGATCGATATATACTTCTTCACCCATATTGCAATGTCTTCAGCACAGGCCTGTGCCTGAGGAGTCTTGAGGAGCATGTCGAGTGTGGCAAACTCATGAACTGCATCTTTGTATTCCAGGACTGGTGCGTCAACGTTTACCTTGCGAAGCTCCTCGGAGTACGCGATTGCACGGTCCCTCATCCAGTCATGCTCCGCAATCACTGTGAGCGTCGGAGGCATGCATCTCAATGGAGGTCCCCTGTCTGGCACGAGCGGGTTTGCAGCTGGATGGTCTAGACTGAACTCGTCCTCGGGTAAGAACAACTTCCAAGCCAGTAGACACAAAGATTTGTCGTAGAAGTAGGAATTTGCTAGCTTTATTTCCGAATGAGTGGGGACGCTTCCAACGAAGAACGGATACATCAGAACTTGGGCGACAACCTTGACTGGCTCTGTCAGTTTTCCAGCGTCAACTGCTTTTCGAGCAACATAATCTGCAATATTAGCCCCGCAGCTTACACCGAGTAGAACACACCTGTTTCGACATGGCAGCAAGCAGAAAACAAGATCCACTAAGTCAAATGCTATAGTTGCAAACATAACAGCTATTGTTATTAGAGCCAATACTGGCAGATCAAAATATTGGATACGTGTTAAAATATCTGAAGAATTAGACTACAGAATGGAGAATTAAACACCCACAGGCTTAAAAAGCAGATAGGGCGGCGTATGAAGTTCCCACCACCTGCAGGTGAAGGATTCGGGGATGACCAGAGTTGTTTAACAGAACTCAATTACTAACCTAAGATGGCAACAATTGGATGGCTACCAGAGCAAATTCAAAACAAATGGTGACAGCAGCAACCACAGCACATGGATGCAGGTTGCATGTGCACCACCATGCCGTGTCAATCACATCCATAGTCAAGTGACTCACTGCACATACAAGGGCACAGCACTAGCATGAACATGAACAAGGTGCCAGTGCCAATTGCAATGGCCGACAAAACCAGCCCGGAAAACCATGGGCATACCGAAGAAGAATCAACTTTATAAGGCGAAAACTGGATCAGTCGGATCCAACTCGAAATTTCTTCTGGTTTCTGGATCAGTTACAGATTGATAGTGTTTCAAATGAAACTGATGATGTTAATAATAATATTTATATTATTCCATCTATCCTACTGAACTGATTTTAATTTAAAAAACAACAATCTAATATAGATAATCTAAACAGGCAAAACTTGTACGTAAATGGTCAATAATTAGCACAACTACAAAACCAAGGAAACTGACATTCTCCGATTGACCGAAGATTGGAACAGGAATTGATACTAAAAACCTTGGCATTTTCATGGGAAGATGAGAAAAATTACCTAATGCCCCTTATCGGTCTACAAAAAGTTCAAACTTGAAGGCCCACCTACTCATACTTCTTTTAAGAAGTCAAATTCTCACTCCTACTACCAATTTATACCCAGACCTTCATCAGAGACCAATTTAAAGCTGCACGTGCTCTAGCAAGAAGTTAGGTCAAGAACTATGCAAATTCATCAACATGATTATTTTACAAAAAGGTTCTCACATGTCAACCATCTCCTCCAACGAGAAAAGCATGATTGAAAGTTGAAATTCTTATTCTTGTCCTAGGTTCTCACTTGAATTGATTACACAACATCAAATAATATCACCAATTTGGTGCTCAAGGAATACCACAAACATCCGAAAAAAACAAATAAGTATAAGTCAAGCAGTTCAGCTATAATTATATGAAAATATCTAAGGTAAAAGGTATCTCTTTCTAATCATTAGGAGCATGAGTGCTTTGTGCAGAATTCAATCTGTCATCTCCATCATCCCTCGAAAGGCTTTCTAATCTTTTTCGATTATTTCAACTTGCCACTTTTCTTTGGCATCACATGTTGTTTAGGTAACCAAGTATGGATCCAATATCAACACAACAGGACTGATAGCACAGAGTATGTGTCAGTTTTACCAAGAATGATTGACCAAACATTGACTCAGGACTGATACCAAACAGTTCCTCTAATGCTCTAACATTCCTTAAAAGTGGCAAGCTACAAAAATAAATAAGTGAATGAATGAATGACAGAACACAAACTCAATCAATTACATCGATAGAAGACTATTGACAAATATTCACATTTTTAAGATCCATTACGAAAACACTTGTCAGGCATTTACCTCGAAGCTCTGCTCATTTCAACTATAGACATGTGAATCAAAATAATGAATAACATGATACAGAATGCAAGCAGTATACCTAAAAAAATCACTTTACTCTCGAGATGTCTAAAGGAAACACAAAATTGCAGTGAGCAAATGTTAAAAGAATCTGATTTTTTTACATTCTTGCCCTCAACAAGAACCCTTTGCTTGTCTAAAATCTGGTATCTGACATTTTACTCGGTGCTATGAGTACGGTTAATAACTTCAGCCAAACATCTTTTTGGACTTTAGTGCAGCATCAATATTCCTTCACATACTTTACTTCTTATATCCTCTTTATACTGTGAGATGTAAATGCCGTATATTTACAATGATAAATGACTCTGCATATTGGTCAATTTCTCCTCCATTTATTTCTTCATGTGAAACATAAAATAATTTTGATCTTTCTCAAAATGTCATCATGCCCATCCAAGAAGAACTGTAGCCGACAAGTTGCATGTTCGTGGCAAAAATATGAAACCATCATGCCCATCCAATCAGTTGACAGTCTAACAGTTAAATACTCACTAAATCATGTCACTTTCCCTTCTAAGTTAAAATTGGCAACAAAACAGAAAACCACCGTGTGCTCCCCTCTCAAAATTAATGAAAGCAAATATTTCTTTTAAATCAGTTCTTGTGCAACTCACGTTTCAGAAACAGATGAGTGAAAAACCTTTTACCAAACAATCTTGTTTGCATCTTCCGTTTCCTAGCATATCTGCAAAAAGATCTTACGCAATGATATATAACTTTGTACCTGTTCCTACTACTTTCATTTACAAGTTCTTAATTTCACCTTGCTCATTTGATTGCTACCTCTGGCACGAGTTACAATTTCCACACAATTTATAACTCAAGTCCTGAACTTAATCCTTGTTAATGGTTAACACATATTTCCTTAATATCTAATAATTATTAGCTAAATTAACACTTTATTGGACATAAGTTCAATAATTTCAACTTCATAAACATTATTTCTTATCGCACTCAGCTCCAGCAATCAATGCCATAATTCCAGTATTAAAGCCAACGGATGTGAACTTCACGACAACATATAAGTGCTGATCCGTACATCAACCACTATTATGACATATAATATTCTCATGCACCAAGCACTGCTAATACAAAACACACATCAGTCAAAAGGGAGTGAACATCACTACTAAATCAATGAATTTATCATACTTCTAGCAGTGCATCCAACAGCTTTCTCAAAAGTTCTAAGCCCCATTACCGCTTCGTGCCACAACATTGACTCTAAAGGCAACTCCACCAAAGTAATCCAGATGTAGGCACAGCCAAATCTCATCACGACAACAAATGGAACCCATTTTTAACTGTTGAATTGTACTCTACCGTGATACCCTAAGTTCTCTTAATCTTGCAGCCAAGTGTTAGTAAAGCCAGAACCCTGGCCATCATTCCATTTGAGCATCTTTCTACTTGGGTAGATAAACACATATCCAAGCAAACCAATTGATTTCAGGCGTTATCTTTTTAAGATGTAATTCTATAGTTTAATCTTGTAAGCATCACAAAATGGCTAACGAAAAGAGATTTTACTGGTACCAGTACAAACCCTAAGAAGAAGATTTACCTGGAAGGATCGCCGTGAGCTGCCAGCCATGGCTCCACAGTGGACGCCCCAAATGTATCAACGATCTGGGACCTCCTCACCTCTCCAATCCCTCCTCCCCTCGCAGTCCCCATCGATATTTTACATTCCACCAGTTTTGCCTGCTTCCCCAACCAATTCAGCACTTTAAGCCCATCGTCAAATGCAGCCGGATACCGGCTCTCGGGCGCCAGCCTATACCCGACCGCAATCACCATTGCATCGCAAAGCTTCGCCATCCGCCGGCAGAAGAAATCATTCGCGGCCGACGTATTGCTCCCGGCGACGAAGCCGCCTCCGTGAAACTGGATGATGATCGGAAGCTTCTTCGATCTGTCCGTCCGACGACGCGCGTCCACGACGGACGGCAGATATCCTCTGTAGTTCCCTGCGGCGGCGGCATCGGCGCCATTACCATTCTCGTGCGCGGATCCGGCTCCGTCGTAGCTGCTGCGGCGGCCGTGGTCGTGCGAAGGGGTGGCGGGGGAACCGCCGTAGCTGTTGCGGCGGTCGAGATCGGGGGACCAACGGGGCCTGGCACCCTCGCGGTGGAGTGAGGGGTCCGGGAGGAAGATGCGGATGGAGAGGGCGGTGAGGGGGTCGATGTGGATGTCCTTGGTAGCGACTCCATCGGGACCGAATGAAGGGTTAGCCGGGGCGGTGGACTCCTCCGGGCGGGAGGTGACACCGAAGGGGCTTTCCGCGTCCTCCATCTGCGACCGGTGCTGCAGCTTGTGCTTCAGCAACAGCTTGAAGAACAAACTGTACACCTTCACCGCCACGCTCGGCATCTTCTTTCCCTCCTCCTCCTCTCTCTTTCTCTCAATGTCTCCTCGATCAAATCTTACCTTGTTTCTTTGGCCGATTCAGATCTGGCGTATAGCGATCTGTCCCGGGCTTGTGTCGGGGAGTTGGAGGCTGCGAAATGAGGGGCATGCTCCGGGATCTACCGGAGACGAGGGACACGTTCGGAGACAGCAGCAGCAGCAGCGGCAGCAGAAGGGGGGAAGAGGCGAAACAAAACGGGTTGGGTTCGGACGCTGTTTCATGTGATGTGGCCCGTGTGCGTGTGAGAGAGAGCGAGAGAGAGAGAGAACACGGTCGGTGCGGTTGGCATCTTTTCCCTCGAGCGTCGTATCGCGTACGCATTGGCTGTCACGTATCCGATGATGATGTTGATGATGATGATGAGCATACGTGAAGAGTTCATGACTCATCATGCCACCAACTTCGTTGTTGCGGAAAAAAGAAAGGAATAATTTCAAATATTTTTAAATAATTAATCAGATTCAAAATTGTAATAATACGAGCATGAGATTACAAATCAAAATCCGTATATTTGGATGGCATTTTCCTTTCAAGTCACAAAAATGTTTGGTTGAAGCTTCACATCGCATCGAGGTGACTGATCCAAAATCACCATCTCGAGGTTCCCACGTCATATCACTACATCTTGATGTTTCACATGTAAATGCCGCTGGCATACCGAGCCATCCATTAAATTACCATCCGACCCATCATCCACGACACGACAACAAGAAAATAATTATGAACAGTTGTTGTTCGGAATATAAATCAATATATGAAATAATAATAAAACGTTATTATATAGGAGTAGTGCTGTGAAAGCCACGTGGGGGGAAGCTTTTGGCATGACTTGATCAAAGACGTGCGACAAAGAAGAAACAGGTTTGAGATGGAAGACATCCAAAACTTGCGCTTAGAAAAGTATGATCGATCGTGTCAGATGTGATGAGTCATTTGTGAACATCTTTATAGTGATCATATTAAACTGCTTCAATCAATTTTCTTAAATAATTATTTATTATTTATTATAAATTAATTTTAATTTTATTCTAGTGATAATTAAACCTTTAATTAAAGTAGCGTTATGATTGCATAAGAAGTATTTGTGAAGACATACGACCTTTCCTTAAAAGCCTATGACGATTACTTCGCAACTTTAAAGAAGGCATCACCTAAATAAATCTACATGAATAGATTGGGTGACGGACACACCAAATCTTACTCTATGTAAGCCTCAGCTGTGGCTTTTCGTGTGTTTGGAGATCTAAATTATATTTGAATTTAATTAAAAGTCAAAATTAAGGTCAAAATTGAATCCGGCCCGGCCAAGAAGCGGGTCCATTTAGATCAAGTAAAAAAAGCCGGGCCGTGGGTTCGGTTTAGAAATAAAGAGGGTAGGTAATCGTACCTTCTCGGTGACCACACACCTCCTTATCCGAAGCGCCTCCTTTGAACCCCCGCAAAAACCCCCAACTGTAACGATCCCCGGAAGAGCGATGCACTGCTTCAAACTCCACAGCCACCATCGCCACCCACTCCTTCTCCCTCCGCCCTTCCGCCACCGCCCCCTCCATCTCCTGCGTTCCATAACCCTAGCCCCCTTCCCTTTCCCTTGTCCTCTCCCTGTATTCCCTGCCCTCCGCCTCCTCCCACCGGTCCGCTCCTCCGCCTCCCCATACGCCGCCGACGAGGTCCCCGTAGGTGACGACGACGAGGCATTCCTCGAGTCCTTCCGCCCCCGGGAGAAGGAGACCGAGGAGGAGGCCCGCCGGCGGAACTGGGTGGAGCGGGGCTGGGCCCCCTGGGAGGAGATCCTCACCCCGGAGGCCGACTTCGCCCGAAAGAGTCTTAATGAGGGCGAGGAGGTCCCCCTTCAGTCCCCCGAGGCCATCGAGGCCTTCCGGATGCTCACCCCTTCCTACCGCCGCAAGAAGTTGGAGGAGAGCGGCCTTTCCGAGGATGAGTACCTCGACCAGCAGTTCGCCTTCAAGGGGGAGATCCCCGACCCCCTCGAGACACTCTGGGAGGGCCCGCTTGCCGTGCGAATGGTGCCGCCGAGGGACTGGCCGCCACCGGGCTGGGAGGTCGACCAGGCGGAGTTGGAGTTCATCAGGGAGGCGCACAAGCTGCAGGCGGAGAGGGTGGATCCGGGGGAGGAGGTCAGCACCGACACCGATGGGATGTGCCTGGAGAGGTACAAGGTCTTCCTGAGGCAGTACAAGGAGTGGGTGGCGGCAAACAGGGACCGGCTTGAAGAGGAGTCTTACAAGGTAATGCGTCGGAACTTTGGCTTCCTATGATCTTATATTGGTTTGGTTTCACTGTCCCGTTTGCAAATGTTTTGGGGAGTGAAATTGGTACTGAGAGGGAACTGCCCGGAAGTAGTAATTGGTGTCTTTCGAGTTTAAGATAGAGATTGGCAGTAGTTCACTTAGAAATTACATATACATTTCTGACTTGGGATAATGGTAGCTCTGTTTTCATTTCATACATTGCTTCCTGATCATAACTAGTAATTCTTTTTCTGAGAGTTAATGGATCGCCACTGAGATTGTTAGAGTAATCTCAGTTTGTGTTTGCAGATAACCTATGCATGACAATAGCACATATCACATTTTATGGGATAAAAGTCACCTTCATCTCTTGAAGCTATCTCTTAAAGAATGATCATGGGAATACGAACAAATCAAGAGGCAATTCCAGATTTTTTTCACCATTATTTGCTTCATAGGATGATCTTGACCAAAATTCTGAAACAGGCCTTTAATTTGCACCAAGATGCTCCAAGTCCAAAACTGAAACACCAAGCCACTTGCTGATACCTAAGAGTATTATAAGCGTATGACATGGACTTGCCAAGCATTCCCTAGTTCCAAATTTTAAAATCCATGAACGAAAAATAATCGCCGAGCAACTTAATCAAATGATTATTCCATGCACATCAGTTTACAATGTCTGTCTGCTGGCATGATAGTCATTGATGGACCAAAATTGGGAAAGATCCAGAGCTCAGGTGGCATAGAGCAACCTTTTCCTGAACTGAACATAGGCCTTGCATATTTTAAAACTTCGAAGGATTTTCAGGACAATAAGTATAAGGATTTAAAATATTTAAGATATACAGTACACATCAACCTAGACTGCTTTTCTTATAAAGAACTTACCATTGCTAATGCTTTGATGTCTTGTAGAAATTTGTACAGTACCTATATGATTCCGACAAAACTTGTTATGATGTTATGATCACTTACATTCTTCTTTTATGTATGTGACAAGTCAACTTTGTTCATTTTGTTGGCAGTTTGACCAAGATTATTATCCTGGTAGGAGAAAAAGAGGCAAAGACTACAAAGATGACATGGTATATTTACAATTTTTGTTGTGCCCTATAGTGTATCTTTGAAAAAGTCTCAGTCAAGGACCGATGTTTTGATAAAAAATCATTGTTTTTGCAGCTTGAACTCCCATTTATATACCCAGGACAGGTAGAACCCTGAACCGAGTAGCGAAAGGTTATTCATCTTATATGCTCGTGGGCTGTTGAGTTCTTGTTTCAATCAATGGACAAAAATATTCTCTTGGTCCCTTTTATCTTGATCGGTCGCTTCACTCTTTCGGTTATTTGATACATGTAAATCTTCCACAGATTTGTCGAGGTAAAGTGACAACTCTACACCTTCACCAAGGAGCCTTTGTTGACATTGGATGCGTCCATGATGGGCAAGTGTTTCTTTGTTATGAACATTTGAGATATTTTTTCAAACCTATGTTCATGCAAATTATCCGTAGTTCCTTGCAAATGGATAGGTGGACTAGTTTTGTTAGAGAGAAACTCTCTTGTTGTGGTTGTCTCTGTGTGTGTATTTATAGATTTATGTGTGTGTGTAAAGACAACAAATGTCTAGGAATTAGATGCCTCAGACCATGTGTATACAAGCTAAATAATTTTCTGTCACAGTTCAGGATGTCCTGGTACAGAATTATAATGGATTCTCCCGTATTCATTTGATTATCGGTAAATATTTACTGGCAATATTGTTCTGAACAGAGTCTGAAGTTGGGAAAATACCCATGTGGTTGACCCCAGATCATGTGTGGCAATTGTTATTATTGTTGTTCTATTATTCTGTTGGTAAAGATTAGATTAGTCCATTTTTTGGTCATTGCTTGCTCACCTGTCCTTTACGATCTTTTAGGTGGGTTCCTATAAAAGGAAATGATTGGTATTGGATCCGTCATCATATTAAAGTTGGTATGCATGTCTTTGTGGAAGTTTTGGTGAGTACTTTTTACTTTGCTTGTGCTGATACGTGTGAGAACTACTGATTGTGTGTGTGTGTGTGTGTGTGTGTGTGTGTGTGTTTTTTTTTTTCCTGCATATTCCATTTAACTTAACATGCTGAATTTAAGCATACACATATTAAATTATGCTGTGCACTTGTAACATCAATAACTATGAAAACCTGGTCCTTTGTTATATTGTTAGTACTTTATCTCCGCAGTCAGATACTCCTTTTTGCATTAATGTAGTCAATGTTTCTCATGATTTCTTCCATAAGATAATTGTTTTCGCTCTTTTGCAGGCAAAAAGAGATCCATACCGTTTCCGTTTTCCTATTGAAATGCGCTTTGTCAATCCCAACATTGATCACCTTATGTATGTACCAGACATCATGCCCTAGGCAAGTAACTAAAACTTGTTTTTGACTAGTTTCTAACTTTTCTTTGCTTCCATATTTGCAGATTCAACAGATTTGACTATCCGCCAATTTTTCACAGGGAGGAGGATACAAATCCTGAACAACTTTGGGTAAGCTTGGCCTTTACCTGTATATTTTCTTGCCAAACGCCTTCTGATTCGTATCTTTGAGAAGATGACGATATGCAAAAACAATGCATCATTCTCCTTGGCTGTCTTATTGAAACCAGCATTATGACCCCATTCTCTGGTGAACCTGTACATAAACTAGATGATATAAGTGGAAATATGACAATTATGTAAGTGTAAACATTTCAGAATATTATGTTTGGTTCCGTTAATAGATATCAGAGTCTGTGCAACAGTATAGTTGTTGTTCTGTTAATTAAACATTTCTCATACTTGTTGATTAGCCCTTTGCTTTTCTTGTTAAGGTGCTACGCTTTAGTCATAGATTTATCTGCTTAATTTTATTATAAATCACATTAGATATTTGTTGTGCTTTGTCTTAGGCTTAGATGTCTTCATATAATCAAGCAGGAAGGAGAATCTCCTATTGCAGTGTTTCTCTCATCAAAGCTTCTGTTCATATATAGATTGGCATCAGAAACATATATTTATGTTCCGATATTACTTGGATCTTAGATCTGTGTAAGTCATGGTCTTCATGTGAAGATTTTTTTTTCTCTTACTTTATCTTTGGTTTTTTCACAGCGGGAGTCTGGAAGGCCACCCATTCCTAGAAAAAGGCCTTCAATCAGAATGGAAGATCAATCACTGTTATCAGATCATCCATATGTAGACAAGGCATGTCTAGATTGACATCACCGAAAGGATTAATATTTTCTTTGGTTCTATTTCTTGTTCTTTAATTCCTAGTTTGCTGATTCCTTAGCTTAGAGCTATATATTTATTTTACCAATCTAGTTATAATCAATTTAATACTTTGGTCGAGTGTGCAGTTATGGCAGCTGCACAATGCTGAGCAAATGATTCTGGATTATGAAGAGGAAAATCCTGATAAATTTAAGACCACGACATATGAGTCAACCGTTAACGAGCATTTTGATGAAGAAAATAGTGTTGAATATACACAAGCTCACTTCAAGGGGGCTTTGCTACCAAAGACAATTTTGGTGAGTGATGACCGGTCTATGCTGATTGTGGCGGATATTGTTTAAGATTATTTTTGGATTAAGTGATAAAACTGAAATATATTCTGTTTGATGTACTTTTTTGTTAGAACACCGATATCAAAGAACTTGATATGGATTCTGCTCGTGCAGAGCGTCAGGTAATTTAGTAAACCTAAGATCCATTTTTACTTTGTTATACTCGCGAATCAATATGTGCCTAGACTATGAAGGTAGACGGATGTTAAATTTTCTTCGTCAAAATGAAAATTACTGCCCAAGTTAAAGATCATTCATATATTCCAAAATGAATGATGAATTTTTATCTTGGTCAAAATGAATTGCTGCCCTATGTCCTCTGGCGATGACAGTTCCTCTTTTTCTTGTTATGTGCCTGGGAATATGTTTTGAATATACATGGAAGTAAAACGAAGATTCATGCTGATCTGTTGCTTGCAGCTCAACAACAAATTAAAGAAGGAAGCAGAACATCGAGAAGAAGAGTATAAAATTCCCATGTTGAGACGGAATGTGGAGATGGATGAGTACGATTTGATGCACTGGCAACGTTCATTAGAGGAAAGAGAAGCTCTGATCAGAGATATTAGCTGGTATACTTTTAATACTTTTATCTGAAATTCCACAGAGTAGTTGCATTGAAATTGTGAGATAAATATTCATAGTTCTTCAAATGAGTTTGCGTAATCCTATGTGTTTTTTCTTTGTACCTTCCGTTTTTGAAGTCCTTTATCCAGTTTGCTCCAACAGGCATTGATCTTTGTTGTTTACATTTCAAGTTCTGGCTCTGCGATACCTGCTAATCTTTTGTTCTATATGCGACTCATTGGCAGCCGAATGTGTTTTTTTCTTTGTACCGTCCATTTTTGAAGTCCTTTATCCAGTTTGCTCCAACAGGCATTGATCTTTGTTGTTTACATTTCAAGTTCTGGCTCTGTGATACCTGCTAATCTTTTGTTCTATATGCGACTCATTGGCAGCCGAAGAACTCTTGGCCTTCCCATAGAGGAACCTGGGAGATACGTCGACGACAAAGAGGTCTGGGGAAAGGACCGGTACGACCCGACGACCCCAATGTACCGTTACGACTACTGGGGAGAGCCCAAGAACTCAGAGAAGAGCAAGCAGGAGAGGATGACGGAGGATCACAACCGATCCATCGTCGGGAGAGGTGCTGTCTGGTATGAGATGTCGTATGAAGAAGCCATCAAGCAGCGAATGCATCGTGAAGCCCAAATGAAGGCAGCGCCCAAGCAAGTAGACGAGAAAGAAGACAAGGACGATGACGATGATGATTTAGACATCGACCCAAGAATTCTTGAAGATTCTAATTCGTCCTCTGCAGAGAACAAGCCGGTTGTAAATGGAACTGAATCACCTAGCATGTCGGATGAAGGCATGTTCGATGACTAGTAGTAATCCACAAGACATTGATTTCCTTCGATCCGTTTCTTACGTACAATGTAAAACATATTCGAGGTTTTCCAGATCGAGTCATTCTTTTTCTTCATACGTGTGTCTGTTCCATGATGATGAGATTACTACTTCTACAACTGATGTCATTCCTTAGATCTATTACTACATAACTCGAGCGTCGACCACATTAGAACGCGTTCAGGCTTACACAGTGTGATCGGGTTCACTGTTCTCCTGTCCGAGCATCTCTCTCTCTCTCTCTAGGGTGAAACATCCCCATGGATGATGCTGTTTCCTCTCATTTTATCTGCACCACCCGTCTTCTCCAAGCCGTTCCTTCTTCGATGTGCCTTCTTCTCAGCGTTCATGCCGCTCGGTGCTCCTGCTGCCTCCGCCGGCTGTCGAACCTTCACTCCCCGAATCATCTGTCACAAAACAATGTCCGGGTGAGGATGTGGGTTGCAGCAGCACAGGCCTTAAGATCTGGAGAGCAAATGTGCGTATGCCTTACGTATTTGCCGCACTTGACGTCGGAGTAAATCACGATGAAGTCCCCTTCTTGCAGCCCGTTTGACCTGACAAAATCTCCTACATCCTCCTCGTATTAGTAGTGGCAGAAGAAGAAGAAGAAGAAGAAGAAGAAGAAGAAGAAGAAGAGAAAGCACTTAGTTTCACCTGTGTTTTCCAGGAGATACATCCTGCTCTTGTTGTTCGGCCAGAACCTGCAGCATTAGCAGACATGTCAGCAAAAGAGACGAGCATGCATTGCGAAGATGAAGCGAGGTTGTCACCTACCTGTAGCGCATGTTCCACACCTGGGAGGTCCCGATGTCCTCCATCGGGATGGAGATCCCGTCCCTTGCGCCCAGCTCCGGCAGGTGGGTCTCCGCTTCCTTCTGTTGATCCAAAGAAGAAGACAGGTGTTGGACTGATCATGATGACATGTAAAAGATTCATGGAAGGATGGAAGAATCGACTGCTACTCAAACCATGTCCAGGTTGGCTCACTTTGGGCAGCACGATCCGGCCGAGGCTACCCACGTCGCTCTGCTTCAGCACCTTCTGCAGCAGGAACTTCAAGTTCTTCTCGCCCTTCCATCCCTGCACCAGCATCAACACGTTCGGATCCACTTCGATCTCGAAAGTCATAGTCAGCAGCCATTAGCGAACCAAGGAAGGACCTGACGTTTCTCTGAGGTCGAAGCTGCACCGTGCGGAGACCTCCGCTGCGGTTGAGCCGCAGGAGGCGGTGTCTGCGTCTCGGCCATGTGGTTCCTTTTGTGCGACGACGAAGAGGAATTGGTCCAGAAAGCCCAGTTCCCTGCAGCACCTTCAGTGGATCCCAGATGAGGATGAGCATGCTGCAGATGGTTCTGGTTATGATGATTTCGGTGGTGATGGAGAGAAGCGAGTCGCCGCTGGCGCGCCATCCTCTTCTTCCTCGCCTCCTTCGTCGCCGAAGCCAAACCGGGTAGGTGTTGACCTTGGTGGTACATCGGATGACCGAGAAACTGGTTGGCGTACCCTCCGGAATACTGCGGCGGCACCATGGACGGCAAGGCTGAAGCTAACTGCGATGACCATGGCCCCGCATTAGGGTCGACGAAGTCCAGCGTCGGAGAGAAGGGTTGGCTGTTGACGACGATGCTACTGGTGCCGCAGCTGTGGGGGTAAGGATAAGGTGCTGTTGCACCAGGATACGCCATCTCCCCGTTGGCGATGCCGTAAGCAGCGAGTAGCGACGGATGCGTAGAGCCGGCGGCAGGATCCGTGGAGTTGGAGTTCCATGCCGCAGGGTTCTGATCGGCTGTGCTGCAGTTGCAATTGTTGGGGAACGGCCGTGGCTGGTGATCGTCGGAAGATGTCGGCCGGTGCCGCTTCCTCTGGAGATGGCTGTTCTGCACCCAGGTCAGTATCAGCTTCAGCAGCTGCATCCGGCCATGCTTAGTTCGGCCCAGGCGGCGATCGGCGCACTCGATGGTGGCGCGCTTCAGCTTGATGCTCCGAAGGTCCTCCGCCGAGATAGAGTCCTTGTTGCTCCTCAGCCAGTCCAAGAAAACCCTCGCCAGTTCATCCGAGGAAGTGTCCTCCAACTGCTGCCGCTGCTGCACTCCTTCGCCGTGGCCCTCGGAGCTCGCTTCTTCCGCAACTTGACACGGCTGCATCGCACGATCAACGATGGCCTCACCGCCGTTACCGACAGCCGTACTGGACTCGCCGGCATGGAAAAGCGAACACGGCTCCCAGGGATCAATCGACAGATCGAGGAGGTCGATGTCACCGAGGATGTCGAGCCCGTCGGAGCTGAACTCGCTCGACTCGAGGAATTCTAACGTTGGCGGTGCGAGCATCATCATGTCGTCGACCGATGCAGCTTCCGCCGGCTGCTGCTGCACATCGGCGACCCTGCCGCCGTAAGGAACCTGTAAGAAGGACCAACAGGAGGAGGTGGAAGATGTGGAAGAACAGGGAGACAGGACTGTGTTCTTGGCATGCAAGGTGGAAGGCGATGGTGAAGAGAGGCACGAGAAGTCAGGCAAGGAAGGAAAGGTATCCTCGGCGAAGATGAGATCCTCTCCGTCCATATCCAACACGATCTCATCCACTCCTGGGTGATCTCCTGCAGCATCAAACCCTGCCAACATCTTCTCCTCCTCTTCGACCTCATGATCTGCCATGGTTTTATCTACCTCCTTCGGAACCCGCAGCTCCTCTCTCTGTTTTCGCTTACTCTTACGCTCCATAATCGTACTCTGAAGAGAACTTACATGCACCAGGATGAAGCGAACCGCACTTAGAAGCCGACGGCGGAGGTGGAGGAGGAGTGCACGGGCATGGGCCCGGAGATCGATTTGTAGCGACAGCAACAGCAATTGCTGCCTTCTCCGAGGAGGCAGAAAACGACCCTTCCTCCCACTCTCCTCTCCCTTCTCATACTACTCCTTACGCAAAAGTGACGAAGAGCACCATAACATCGCTTTCGCTTGTTTGTTCCTGTTACTTCCACCTCTGCTTGCCCCTTTAAAAAGGAGAGGAGAAGATAACTGAGAACTAAATGCTTTGCTCACATGAGAGTGGTATGGTAGAGAAGAGAGCCGAAGCTCCGAATTGTGCGCCCACACAACGTCGGCCAGGCGTTGGGAGCTCAGTGGCACCGAGCCGCGGTGCGTCAGCCGGCCACCTCTCTCTCCCGGTGGTTGCATGCGACCACCCGAAGCAACTGCCGACGTGTGTGATCGAGGCGGCGCTCGATATTACGTGTCAACCCACTCGATGTAAGATGGAGATCCGGTCTCCTATAATCTGACACGTGTTCCTGTCGCCGGCAGCAACGGCAGTAGTCGTCTTCGTAGCCTTCCGTCTCCATTGGCCGAACCGAACGGCGGGTCCGAATCCGTCGCGTCTACGTGTCTATGCATCGTGACGTCGGCACATCCCCTCTTAGCCCTTGTACGCCCTTCTGGATGCTTCCGCTTTCTATGTGATGACGGAGCCGAAGGGTTGCGGGTCGGATCCGAGTTAAGAACTCATTTCTTGGCGGATCCAATGTAACCCGGCCCGACCCAGTTTTGTATTGAAAACTCAGCTCAAGAGTGAACGCTTTGACCCAAATCGATCCGCTAATTACATGAGTCGGACCCAAGTAAATAATCTTAACCCGTTCGCTCGTGCCCTTCGTTTGAAGTCGTCTCACTTCAACCGTCCCACTTAATAGCACGAGCAAAGCACATGATATATATATATATAGGTAAGAACACGAGTGCGCATCTCAAAGCGTGATGGACGTCTCCTCTTCCATTCACCGTACCGCTGTGTTCACCGTCTTCTCCTTCAATGGAAGTCTGCTGAGCTGCAGATTCATGAAGAGAACATGTTCTCCTTGGATCTGTGCTACACATCATTAGCAGCAACACAAACTGTTGGAGAGGTTGATCTCCTTGGGTGTGTTCTACGCATCATCTCATACGGCTTCAGGGCCCGATCTAGTTGCGTGTCAGCCGATCATCTCATACGGCAGATGTGCAAGCTTTTGAAGCTTCAGCTTACATGGTTCGTTCATCACTGCTTGTCTGTTGTTCTTGGCAGCTGCTGAGTCTGTCCGGGGACAACTCCTGACCTTCGATACGAGACATATATATCGTTCTCTCCCATTCTGATCCCTTCTGATCCAAGTCGCTCGGTGAACAGTAGCATCTCTACAACATGCATGACAGGTTTTACTGCTGAGGGATTTGACTCTTTTCCTTGGAATCACCAAAGATGACTCTCGCAAGCAGACCGATGTTCTTTGCTGATCATCGGCGTCGCCGTCACGGGCAGCCAAATCTAAATCCATCCAAATCCCAATTCCCGATAATCTTCACAGACAGATAGGTAGATAGATAGATAGATAGATGATCCCAAATTCCATGGGAACCAAACAAATCCTTCTCCGTGAGCAGTTAACGACGCACCGAGAGCCACGAGATGCTGTTCCTTCTCCTTTGTCGCCCGTGACATGAACCGGTCAACTAACGCAGGAGTAGTTGGTGGTTCCCCATCATCGTTAGAGGGAGGGAGATGTTGATCGTTCGAGCTTGGACATGAGACCAACCCAAAAGCGACGGACATGAGACACGCATTAGGTTGATATGTTATTGATCCGATGACTGTATGGTATTGACATCCATGTGAACTGCTACTCTTCTTCTGTTCGATGTCTATTTATCTTTATATTATGCGTAGAACATGATTCCATGTAGTCGAAGAATCTTCAAGCTCTTGTCAAATATGAGGAAAATAATTGTTCTGATCATCCCCCCCATCGGCCACAAGGCCCCATGTCGATTAGGTTCCGCGGTTGTCAAACCCATGTGGCTTTGCTTCACACGCAATTACACCTCCTCCTTAAACTAGATAGAGTTTTATGCTTTGTCCCAAAGCCTCCTCCTCGTATCTCTAATCTCTTTCTCGTCTCCCTTAATCCCTTCCTCTTCTCTTCCTAATCCTCTTCGACCTGTACTTGTTGTTGTTGTTGTTGTTGTTGCTACTTCTCTATTACTCGCATCTGTTGGTTCATGGGGTGTAGAGGTTTCTTGTGAGTAGGAAGAACAGCAACCCATACCATAAATCACCTTGGATTTCCTGTCCTTGTTATCCTCTCTTCCTATATATATTCCGCCATGGACAGCGAGAACTCCGCCTGCGGCAACCCTAACCCTAATCCAACCCTTGGCCCTTCCAAGCTCATGCTGGCCTTCCGCTTCCTGAGAGCCCTCTCCCTCGTGCACCGAACGACGCCCGCCTCCTCTCGCACCTGTCGAGGCCGTAGAATAGAGCGCGCCGCCTATGCGTCCATGGCCTACTCGGCCGGCACCGGTCGTGGTTGGAGCCGGGCTGTGCTTCGCAGGCTCCACCACCGGGCTCGACGCCGAGCTGTTGCTCCAAGAAGACTAAGCACCACCGCCGGAAACCGGGCGGAAGGCCTCCGACAGCTGGTGCCGGGAGGAGCAGGCATGGACTACTGCACCTTGCTCGAGGAGACTGCGGACTACATAAAGTGCCTTAGCATGCAGGTAGAGCTCATGCAAGGCATCGTGGATTCTTCCTCTTCTTACGGTCCATGATCTGAGGAGAAAGAACAGGTTAAGACTTCATATATCCTACGATATCTCAACATATAGAGAAGAGTGACTTTGTGAGACATATATATGTACATAACTATTATGAAGTTGCTGATATGAATTCAGACTCTCTCTCTCTCTCTCTCTCTCTCTCTCTCTCTTTTCCATATCTTCATCTTTGATGCATGGTTTAGTGTTGCACAGATTACAAATGGAGGAGAGGGAATCAATCTTTTTAGAGTTTGAAGCCTGCTTTTTAGCTTTTGGGACTGCAGCTTGTGACTTGAGAGTGGTGCTGTCGATCCTCACTAGCTAGATTCTAATTCCTTTGGTTGTTGGATAGCCTGGTTTTGTATATTTATGTTGATATCACCTTCCTTTTTCTAGATTGCATGAGTTGATGGTTTGGTGCTTCATTATCTTTTGCACATAGAAATTACGGGACATCTCTTTTCATATTCCTTTCCCATCATTGCTACATCTTTCGGTGGATTCTCAAATTACTAGGACAGCACTGAAGCATATGGAAGTCGAGGTAATTGGTGGAATATTTATAGCCTGTAAAGCACACTTGTCTAACCTTTATTTCTTTGCTCTAAACCATGGGTTAACTTTAATTCTTTGACTAATTGCTTTTAAACTTGTAAGTAAGGTCTTAAAACACTAAACTAAGCTGCCAAATGATTTGCAAGAATCAAGGCATCAATTTGCTGAGCTATTTATTTGCCTTTTTCAAACTTCAATACTCAAATCAAGAAAAGAAGACTAATAAAGGGATAATTATAGTTACTTATTTTATTAATAAAAAAAGACCTTTTTTTATCCAAAATCTATAATTCCATTTAATTGTTTAAATTTGTTTTTCTTGTTGTGTTGTACCTTTTTAATTTTAGAGCATTAATTAGGTCTCAAAGAATACTTAATTGATTTTGTGTAAAAAAAAAGTTTCTAATTGATTTTTAAATGAAATTATTAATGATCTTTTACTGATAACTATTAATCTTAAATCATTCAAAACTTTATATTGATATTACTTTTATTCATATTTATGCACACACACGCATGCGCGCACACACACATATATATATATATATATCCTTTCTTTTACTATGTATGTTTTTATGACAAATTATGAATCTTTAAAATTTTTGTTGAATGTCTTTATTGGGATATCCGAGTTGATTAGTATAATATTATACGTGTCAATGTCATATATATCATTTGATGTAATAATTTTTTTAATTTTTTAAAACAAGTTATATGAAATAATTTTATGATAAAAATTTAAACATTTTCTAAAACGTTAATCCTAATTTAGTATTAAATATTAGAATTTATAAATAAATATTAAAAAAAATCATAATTTCCTTATTATTTCAATTTCACATATTCCATATCAAAGCCTTGCTCCCCGAGAAAGGAAAAAAGAGGAAAGAAGCAAAGAGATCAAAGGGAGTAGAATGCTTGGGATAGGGGTGGGTCCCGCTGCGTTGGACCAATGGAAGCCCGTCGCGTCGGCCTGTTTTTTCGCGGTGCCTGTCTTATAGATTAGGTGGGGTTGCCTCGACTTCACGTCCACAGGAACACATGGAGTATTATGGTTTGGCGGATAAGGGATCGAATGTCGCACGCCCGCCACGAAACCGGGGCACAACCAACGCCAGCTCGCTCGTTCTCATGAAGCCACTCATCGTCGTCCAGCGCCGCCCAGCGCATGCTTAGCTATCATTGCAAGCTCTCTGCTCGGCCCCACTCCTCTCCCGGAGGAGGATCTCTCGATTCCCTCCCACCTCGGCTTCCCTTCTTTCCTCCCCCCCCCACCGTCTTTACCGTCTCGGAAAGAGACCGCCATCACACCGCCTTATTCCTTACAGACTCTTCTTTGCCTCCTCCATAAAGCGGACGCTTCTTCCTCCGTCTCCTTCGCTGCAGAAGGAGCACGACCCGGAGGAGGGTTTTCGGAGCGATGGATCCGATCCGCTGCCCGGAGAATTCCTTCGCCTACGACTCCACGCTGTGCGCGTGCAACCCCGGGTACTACAGGGACCGGAGCGGCGGCTGCAGGTTGTTCGAGCCGGGAGACGGCGACTGGACGGTGGGGACCAGGGCGGGACCGGCCGGGCGGCCCTTCCTCGACACGGTGCTGCCGCTGGAGTCGCTGGAGCGGATGGTGCGGTCTGAGGACGCGCTGCTGAGGGCGGTGCTGGTGGTGACGCTCGTCTGGCTGGCCTTCTGCGTCGCGGTCCGGCTCGGGAGAATCGACGGCGGGCGGACCGTGTGGTTTCGGATTAGGTGGTCGATTGCTCAGCTGGACTTGTTCGCCACTAACCATGACCGGGTTCGTTTCCCTGCTTCCTTCTCCTCCTTCCCTGCCAACCTTTTGTTTTACTGTGAGAGACCGGACAGGGTATAGGATTGACTACGCACAGACTACAGGGATCCGTCCCACATGTCTCAATCATAAGGAACAGTTGAGCGGTAATCTGTTGGTCTGAAGACAGGAAATCCTCAAATGTCTTCTTTAAGATTCCAATTCTCTGGTGATTATTGTACGAAAGAAGGGCACGTGGATGGTGCGGTTGTGGTGCACCGCTGGATCAGGCTGTCGCTCCCGCATCAAAGCGGTCGTGTTGGTCCTCTGCTTATATCGTTTGACTTGACTTTGGATCTCCAATGCCACATCGATTTTGACTTTAACCCTCACGTCCCGTCAATAAATCGTAACGATTTATTCTAACGCTGTAGGATGGTAACGCCGTTACTCTGTTGTAACTTTTTCGTTATAACGGTTTCGTTACAGTTCCATCTTCCGTTTGAGATGGGGGAAGCGATGCTTAGTTCGCTCTTTGCTTCCTCTTCCAGGAAGGGATCGGAGGCGCCGCCTCATCCTCGTCGTCGTGCCACGCGCGATCCGGGCTATCATTCGACTCCGTCGAGTGTGGACTTGCTCCGGCGCGCGGTGGTGGATCTGCGTCGGCCCACACGGCGCGGGTCGGTAGGAGTCCGTTCCTTCGCCCTTCATACTTTTTGTTCTCTCGAACGATTTCTTGAAATTTATCCATTTTTCTTCCCTATATTCAAAACTTAAAATGATTGTTTTCGTGAAATTCGAATGGATAAATGAGGTTTTATCCGTAATTAGGTTTTGCAGATCAAAGAAAAATTGAATCTTGGGGGCGTCAGTGAAGCTTGACCTATCATAGACTGGAGGAATCCCTTGTAATGTACAATAGTTGAATGCAAGATCCGTTGTGCTCTATACATAGACCATTCGTTCACGTATCATGGATCATAATGTGCCTATAGGGCGACTAAATGCCCAGCATCTTCAGTCATTGAAAGGGATGTCAATTCCAGTAATGTACTCTCGCCATGCGATAACTCTACTAAGTTCGTAAGCATACATTGCATATTTGTACTAGTTTGTTATAGCTTCTGCTCTCCATTCTAGAAAATATCGAACTTTTGTGTGTTCACCATTCTACATTCTTGACATGCATGGTAGTTAAATCTGGACATTTTCTTGGAAAACAGGAACACTTCAGTAGTTCGGAGGAGTGACTTCAACTAATATATCTTTTTTGCTTGTAGGATGATAACAAGGTTGTGAGAAAGAGAAAATCCGAGCTGGGTGGGACATTGTCTGTAGTGAGCTGGATTTTGTTCATCGGTCTTTTATCTGCGTGAGTGATCAACAGGATCTATGCTCTGATTGTCGTTCATGTGCTTTCTTTATCTCCCCTAGGAAAAAAAAATCTAGTTTCTCTTTTTCAGAAGAAAAAGAGAAGGGAAAAGAAGAGAATATGGTTACTCACATTGTATCATTGCAGGTTGCTTTATCAACTTATCACAAGAAGAAGCATTGAGGTTCACAGAGTCAGACCAAGCAATGCTATGGATCTGAAATCATTCATCAGTTTTGAATTTAATATAACTACAGTTTCTAGCATGAGTTGTTCACATATGCGAGGCCTCGATAAATTGGTGATTGGGACTCCAGGTTTTATCGACTGCAAAGTTTTCCCTTTATCAAATTATGCAAACTATTCTTGTTACAACACAACCTGGGGACCCACTGTATCGCTAAAATGCAACAATTGTCAGATTCCAACTGGTGACCACTATATTTCATGGCAGTTTGTTGACCTTCCTGATGATCCTGCAGCTGCTGTTGGTTTTCAGTTCAATCTTTCAGCCAAAGCCCATAATGATAACAGACATGTGAGCTATGTCAGTGGCACACTAAATTCAGGGAGCTATTTGCACAATAGGGCAGTAACTTTTCGAGGGCCAGACCTCAATATCATGAAGATTCATTTGTTCCCTCAGAAATTTGACTATCTAAAAGATAATCTGTGGTTGATTCAGCCTTTGGTTCATGATTTTCTTCCTGGTTCATTTTTTTATGAGATTGACAAGCTTCGAGCCTCTCTTCGAAGTTCCAAAGATGGACTAGTAAATACTACATTATGCATCAGCTATCTCTCCGATTACATTGTGGAGATTGACAAAGAAAACATATTAGGGATTGGTAAGAAATGCTGCTTTTACTAGCCCTCCATTGTAATTGTACTCTGCTTGCTACATGGTCCACTTAAAGGCTACAGTGTTGGGCTCTACTTTTCAGTTGGTTACTACAAAATTTACAATAGCACTTTATGGTTTACATTTTATGTTATTCTCTATAAGCCTGTTTGATTTACAGCAATGCTGTCATAAGACAAAAGGTTAGCCATTTTCTGGCCAAATGACTTGGGAAAACTGTGGATCAAGTGAAGAATAAACTTTGGTCTAACTTCCGTATTGGAGTTATAAGAATTTTATAAGGAAAATGGAACATTGTGCCAATGTTTTGCTCAAAACTTATGCCAGTTAGCTTTTACCATGCCAATTAACAAACTACAGACCTACCTGCCATCAGCGATCTTTTTTTTTTAGCTCCTTTCATAGGAAAGCCTCATTTATTTTATCTTGTTCTTCCAGAAGCAAGTTAGAATTCAGGTCGGATTCAACAAGTTTTAGGTTCATTGATCAGATTGGTTAGTAAGAGTTTACACATATGTACTCATGATGTGCCATGAGATGCTCACATTTTTATTGGGCCTGTTTGGGTTCCTTTTGCTGTTTGGGTTCAACAACTAGATGATGTTGGGCCTGTTTGGGTTTCTTTTGCTGGTTAGAACATGCTACCAAACACATTATTTTGGGTGTTTAATTTGTGTCTGAACCCCAAGTTTATTGAGTATTATGAGATGCTCACATTTTTATTTTTGAAAGCAAATATAACTTGTTAATTTCTGATGAATGCAGTGGCTTTGCTTTCGGATGTTGGTGGCCTTTGTACCATTACCCTTGCAATTTCTTTGTATTTTTTACATCAGGTAAGACTTTGTTGTACTTACTATTTGATATTTAACATTTGTTTTATGGAAGTTTAACTGAAGTTTTTTTCCTCTAATGACACCTTGGAGTAGCATATTTTTCTTTATCTTTTCGTAACAAAAGGTTCTTATGTTAGACTGGCAACATTCTTTATAAATAATTAGCATAAGAACCATTCACCTACGCAATTTCACGTAACCATCCTTGGTGAAGTAATTGACTGTGATATCATAGTGTGAATCCAGAATCAAGAAGCTGCAGATGGATGATACTGAGATGCGGGATATTAGAAGACGCAGGCGTGCTCAGCAGCACTGGGATAAGGTAGTTAGCCATCCTAACTGACAATTTTTTTCTCATAGACTAATTCCCTTACTAAATTTAATTTTTGTAGTTGAGGATATATGTCAGGTACACATGGGGACATAGTAACTTGAATATGAGAAGCAGAACAAAGCCAGTTAGAAATTCCATCATAGGTATGTTATCTGGAATTGGATCTCTCCATATAAGGAAGCAAATATGTAGGATGGATTCTACATGTCCACAGAAGACATATAAAAGCTCTAATCAGATGGTATATATAATTTTTCTCATATATGTTAGCTGCAGTTTTTGACTAAGAGCTTCATGAAACTATTTTTTTTTTTTGCGCAGAATGTTTTTCCAGAGTCTATCCTGATCGGAAGCACAAGTCAAGATTAGCAGGCAGTTTAAGAAATTTTGTTTAAACATTTCCATGTTCAACTGATGAGCCTGTTAAGTATGAATTTCATTATGTTGATGTGGAAGTTGATCTTTGACTTCTTTAAAGCATTCTTGATTAGTTAGGCTCTGTTCCAAGTGTCTTTCAGATTGTTTGTTTATTTTGAGGTCTTTTAGCATTCTTTAGTTTGAGGTTTTTATCTTTGTTTGTTGCAGCCTTTAAGGCAGGTCAAACTAAAACCATACAAATCCAGTAGCATGACGAATTGCATGTTTTGTTTTGTGGTTTCTATCAAAAGACCTAGACTAACAATCATTAATTACATCGGAGGATTCCTTGAAAAGTCTTGTTTAATATGATATCCTGTTGTTTCTGGTTGATACTGTTGATGGTAATACATTCATGAAAGATGTTACCTTATTGCTTGGTAGTTTAGTTTCATCACCTTTGACTTGCAATTACGTTATTAGTTTTTCTTAGGTGTAAAGTCTCTTCTTGTCGTGTTGTTTGCATAGGACCCTAAAGTATAGTCTCACATCAGAAGTCGATAATGATTTGAATTGGCTTGTAAGAGCTCGATGGATGTACTACTATTAACCTGGATTTAGACATTTTGAGTTAGTGATTCATGCCTATCAAGTTAGTAGATTAGTTATCTTATCGAACCAGATCATGACAGGCTGACTATGAGAGTCCAGTGTCTGGCTTTTGCCCGTTGCTTTCCAGGTGATCAACTCAAGCTTTTAGAGGTGCTTTTGGTGCCTTGTGATTCAACTCAGTTTCTCTTCAGGTGAACTCCAAGTTAGAGATGGTTTATGGACTTGATTGTGTTGTCAGTGTTGATGTCATTGGTTGTGAGGTTGTGAAGAGTGATCAGCCTGCCATTGCTTCTCTAACAATCACTTAGGGCCCCTTGGGTTCATCTCTGGAAGACTTAGCCAGATGGATTGGTTCAAGTTGTGTGGAAGCTTAATCCTCCTTAGTGATCTGGATATAGGAATTGAGGTTTCGGTGGGGTGTATTCATTAGAGTTAGCAATCTGATCCGGTCCCTTGTCCTTGGACCTACAAAAGATAGAATCTTGACCATATATTGCTGACTTGCTATCCTGATCATTGTGGCTGTCAACAGGCAGGACATGTGGTTTCAGTTGTTGGTTATATTTCTAATCTTGTGGTCCTTGCCCCAAATGCAATATTTTTGGGTAACCTATGCCTGTAATGAATCATGATAGGTCCAAGACAACAAACTTATCATATCCATGGAAACTTTGAATGAAGTGCTTAATATGATTATCATGACCTCATTTTTATGATTTTTGTTGCTTAAAAAAATATGCTTAGAATGATTCTTGAGCAATACCTGCTATTTGTAGTGATTCACTAGCTGCTAAATAACATCAGTATGCATTCTTTTGGAATTTAAAGTAATGTCTATAGTGACTGGTAGTTACTATGCACTGTAATCCATTTCTTTCATACTGCAGCAGCCATTGGCATGTTGTGGCAGTCAATGTCTTCATCAGAGTGATATTCTCAAATTTTTTGTTCGCCTAAGAACCACAGCACTCTTACATCATCGAATTATGGTGTCATTGCTCAACGAAAGCCTCAGAGAGAAAAGAAAAAAGGGGCTGTCTAGTTGACATGAACATATCTTACTGTTCTGTTCTGATGAGAATATTCCCTCATTCTTTGAAGATCAAAAGACTAGTGTGTTGTCATCTGGAGAATAATAAAGAATTCTGATCTCAAGATACTCATGCCACGTAGTCAAACATTTTGCTTAGTTGGCTAACTACTTGGATGGTGGATCTTGAGGCATCTTGTGTGATGACAACTTGCTCAGTTGGTGAGTCACCTAAATTTCTGTATTTATCGTGCCAGGAAACTGTTTAAATTACTCTAACTTGTTGTATTTGTCGAGTTGCAGTCTGAATGTGTATAAATTACTTTTTGTTTCATGGCCATCATTAAATTGTATATTGGACAAATTGAAAGCTATTAAGCTGGTCAACATTCTCCCTTTTTGCCATAAAGGTGCATACTAAGTGTACAGAATACCATGTCTATGCTGACCAAACTTTCCAAGAGAGAATTGAAAAGAGAGAGAACCTCCATTATTGCCCTTGCTGTGAATGTTTGTTTTATGAGGCAGGATCAACTTGAACTCGATAACTTGTCTTATAGGTATATTCTTTGTGTAATATTTGATGAACAAAAAGACACTAACTTGATCTTAATTAGTCTAATCTATCTTTCGTTTATGGATTTTTTTTCACTTGCGACCCTAGCAGAAAATATACAAGTAGAGGTTTGATGTCAATTTTTTACATGCAATTCAGTTGTTTAAGAATGCATTTTACTGCTGTCATGACACTACTCAAAAGGTTTCTTATCAGTATATATTTCTCCTAGGTATAAATAATGCCATTTCTAATGATAATCTTCAAGAAAGGATGTCTATTTACATATATTTATGAGTTGAAGTTATATGTAAATAATGATATCCCTTGGTCTCCATTTCTCATAGTTACAAAGTATTCTTTTTTTATTTTAAAGGCAAGTGATGAAGGCAGGATTTGATCCCAAGGATCCAGTAAGATCTTTACCAGGTAAGCAAAATTGTTTTAAGTTTCATTTGTGTTTTATTTATGTATATGCTCCTCTTATGAGGGCTTTGGATTATTGTTTATGGATTTTGCAGGCTCACATTAGATTAATAGCCTTTTGTTTCCAGCTATGATTGATGCTGACATTCTAATTCAAATAAAAATTCATATGAAAAAATTGTGAATTATAAACCAGAAAAAAAACATTTCTTCACATCTTGAGTTAAATGTTGTGTGTATGGATCCTTTCTTGGCCATTGCTTGAACTCATTTCTTCAAGAACGCATGTGCCTGGTTTATGCTCAGCACATGCACATGCACATGCACCAACTTAGTTATTAGATGATGTGAATTATATTATGTAGAATGAGCATTCATGAGGGACCTTACATGCTTTTATATATATATATGTGTGTGTGTGTGTGTGTGTGTGTGTGTGTGTGTGTGTGTGTGTGTGTGTGTGTGTGTGTGTGGGCATACTGATGAAGGAAAACAAAAAGAGGGTGGAGAGGGGAGAGGAGCGAAGTTAGAAACAATAACAGATTTGTGGCCATATGTTCTTGTCAGGGAAGATCATTAACTCATACAACCAGTTTAGTTTAAGACATCTCTGCCTGGAACAATGGCAGTTCAATTCGGCAATCACCCGAGTCCGAAGGAAAATTGCAAGTCCATGCGTGGCAGCTGTGTTAGTGGCGTTGACATAACCGCACAAAGGATCTACCTTTATCCCTTTACGGAGACAAGGAGGTGGAAAGTTATGTCATTACGGAGACAAGGACTATCTACTCACAAAAAAAAAAAACAAAAAAACAAAAAAAATATTTTTAGTATAGTTATAGAATGATCATTTTTTACTTCTCATCTTCCTCGTAGTATTAGTAATTTAGGTGTCAAAGAGATTGAATCGAGAAACCTCTTGTGACATCAATCTTTCTAGAGAGCTCGACATTTTACTTCAGACAATTTTACGCACACAGGTCATAGTCATATGATCAGGACATTAATGACATATTTATGTAATATGTTTGGCTTTAGAAAGAAGACTAGATGTTGCTAGAATGCTTGTTTGAGCGAAGAGACTTTGCTCTTAACCCATAATGCTTTCACTTAAGAGGGGAGTAACCACCCTTTTCACATATTGATACAGCTATCTTGATACAGAAACTGATGAGATATCAACGTCTATTTAATGACCCTAGTCTCTCACCCCTAAGGACAACCACTTATTCGTTCTTATCAAGATATTCTTAAATTTTACTTAGCAAATATAAACATTAATAAGCATGATACAAGTAATCACTTCGCTCGTGCCCCAATTGGCCCAACAAATGGTGCCACTAGCTCAACCATAGTCTCCACCATAGTCTCCAGCTCTATTGCCACTATCACCTACCGAGATTCCCTAACCTAATGTAGTGTCAACATCCTTGAGGCTTATTAAACCATTGGTAGAGGGGGCACTTCAGTCTTAAATCACATAATTCAATGGATCGCACCACCCGTAATCTACCCCATCTAAATCCAAGGCCCAGTCAGCGAACTCAACGAAGGATTCCCTATTGGTCCAACTATGATAGATAAACCAATGTTTGGAGGAGGTGTGACGAGAGCTCTACCAGTCAAAAGGGGAAGTGCTAGTTAACCCTACCTCGAATTAATCATCATTAACCCAAAAAATCCAATGGAGCACATTACAGCTTTTGTCTCCCATCCTTGAAGGCATTCGATAGAAATGCTAATCAGATGGAGCATAATATAACTTTTCACACCCAAATGTCTCTATATGACACCTTATCTTACTGTGTCGCACTTTCCCAATCATGCTAAGAGATTCAACATGAGAATAGTACGCTCGACTGAAGCCACTTTTTATCTGCTCTTTCACTTGGCTAGTAAGAGAGGTTGAGCTACAATTCCTCGAGAACATATACCCTTAGTCTTCAATGGCAACACTCCTTAAACTCTAGCAAGGAGAAGAGGAGACCTTCGCAGACTTCATTGCTCAGTTTACAAATGAGATCCAAAGTATGGCAGATGTCTATCCATCACTCATAATATTGACCTCTATAATAGGGCTGAGGCCCTCTATCTCTTTTGAACATTGATATAGAGATCATCGATAATTATACCTGAGGTATTCAAAAAGGCCAATTAATACATTATTGCTAAGGTAATAGTCTCGAGCAAGCATGAAGACTCATGTAAGAGGCTGAAGCAGAAGTGGGCACAGCCAACCCTGACCCCGATGTCACCTTAATAGAGGAAAAATAAACAACCCTAACAACCTTACTCGAGTTCTAAGTTGACCCCCTTAAATATGACTATAACTGAAGTTTTCTTACATATAAAAGAGAAGTACTCTTAAGAGACCCTCACGTAATGAAAAGCCCATTAATGAAAAGAGAAAGAACTAGCTCCTCATTTATCCGAGGCCGACAAGCAAACCTCACCTATATGGACATTGTTCATGCATGACTTCACCACTTCAGAAGGAGGCGACACCAAACTTGTCTTGAAAGGCTTGAACAGACAAGTGTACGAGCAAGCTCTTCAGTTTAGGTTCAAAATTTCTACAATGAAGCCAAGTACGTGGCACTTCTCTCAGGGATTCGACTCACCCAAGTGCTTAGGATCTAATAATGTTCGACAACTCGTAATTGATCGTGAACCAAGTGAAAGGAAACTACGAAGTTCGAGATATAACCATGGCAAAGTACTTTGTCAACTTAAGGTGTTGCAAGTTCTCCGTGAAGAGAACACAAGCAACGTGCTTACCAGATTAGCATCAACCCGGGCCGTGAAGGGTGGTTGACTGCAAATCGAGATGCTGCCAGCCTAAACCATAGATATGCATGAGATGGTGCCTAGTCAGTTGCTTGTCGAGAATAATAAATATATTCTCTTTATGCCTAGAGATCGAGTGTCTCTGACTCTCATCAACATCCGCTCGATACATGCAATCGGAGAATCAATTAAAGAAGAATAAGCCTAATATGTTGGATAACCCATACGAGACACTTTAGGTCTCTTTTACGAGAACTCTTGAAGTATGCCTTAAGGGGGACAAATGATAGGGGCGAATATTAAGACTATGATCATTCGATACATGTCCGCATGTGTGATAGTTGTGTCGGCCACATAGACAAAATTTGCCTCCTCTTTGTCTGCCCACATGGACATGAGTCCAAAGCAGATAATTGTGGGCTGCCTCCTTCTTTATTGCTATTAAGGATGACAAAGGGTTGCCTGCCCACAAAATATTTCACCTTCAACCAAGTATAAATACTCACTTTTAGCAAAGTTACTAAGGAGATCATTTTTTACTACTCACCTTCCTTGGGTTATTAACTTGGGCATAAGAGGGTTCGGATCGAGAAACCTCTCATGACCTCGATCTTTGTATAGATGGCATATTGGGAGTTTAACATTTTTACCTCGGAGACACCTCAAACAACCATACATACATAGAGTCAAAATCATATCAGGCCGACTAAGATGTCAATGATATCTTTCCATAATAATAGTAAAGAAATATATAAATAATAAATAATAAAGATAATAATGGTCTCAAAATAAAAAATTAATGATGGTCGAGATTGTAATACTCTAGTTAACTTCTTATTGAAAGTGAGCTAATATTAGCATTAATTTATAAGGATTTGATAGGTATATTATTATTAACTAAATGAAGTTGAAAGGAATGCTACTACGTAGAATCATCATTGATCTATTCTTATATCTCATATGCACCAAATTAGGGTTTGATTCATGTTATATACTAATTTTAAGATTTATGGAGTTAAAAAAATAAATAAAAAACATAATAATAATTATGAGATGTAACTGAGCTCATGAACGTTCTCTTAGTTTCTTCTCAAACACTTTACGTAACATTGTAAAAATATTAAGATTAACTTATAAGAGTTTAACGAGAGTACATATTAATTTCATCTTAAGCATTTTGATCAGTAATTTGGACGAAACGAAGTTGATATCTTTGTTATCCCATCAGGTCAGGTCGTGATAATTAGTATCAGAGCCGATCTAGTATCGAAGTATGGTGAGGGACTTGAGTAGGAAAGAGTTATCCGTCGATAAAGTTAGAGGACTTGACATAGAGCCACCATTAGACTTAAGTGGGATTGTTTATAACACTTAAACTAGTCTCATATTGAAAGTAAACAAGACTAAGATTGACTTATAAATATATGATAATAGTATTACTATCAATTTTAACTTAAGTATTTTGGTTAGTAATCACTTATCTCATTAGATTAGGTCATGTTATTAACTTCTTGGTAACAAGTGTTCGGAGTGAGAACTCAAGCTTGGCAACATGTAACCAACTAGAGTGAAAAACCTATATGGGAAAGCATTTAGAAACCTAGTCAAAAACTTAAACAAAATCAATAGGTGGAGTACGAGATTAAGGGCTCATTTTAATCCATTTTCCTAGGATGGGCATAAATTACCTAATGAGCTCCTTATAGAGGCGTTAAGATTAAGTTCGAAATAGACCTCGGAATAGGTTTGGACTCTGAATCATCAAAAGTGGCTCAACCAATTTCACAAATCCAACACTAGTCCATGCGATTGATTAAATCTCATCACATTTACACAAATCTTAAAGCACACTTTAAACTAAGGTGAATCATATATATTTTGTATTTCTTAGCTCTTTGTTCAAAACATATATATATATATATATATACACACACAAAATTACATATATACTATTAGTTATAGTTTTTTCAATAGGTTTATAATTTTTTGACACAAAACTATTGTAAATCTACTAAAAAATATTCTAACATAGACAAATAAGCTAAAAAGGTAATAGAAACTAACTCATTTACAAACATAAGATTTCAAACAAGTATTTTTATTATCTTAGTAACAAAGAGGAACTAAATAGGGTGATTTCTATATCAATCATAGTGTTTTTTCACACTTCTATTAAAATATTATAAGTCTATTAAAAAAATATTATAACCAAAGAACTTAATCGCTCATTATATTATATGGATCGATGCTAAGACATTTCAGAGATAGAATATCTTTTCGAGAATATAAAAGAGGTATATTTCGAAAAACCTAAAAAATATTTTTTTTCCAAAAATTTGTCTAAAAATTTTTATGATATTCTTTAAAATACAATGGAGATTTGAGCTAAACAATAAAAGTTGTTAGGAAACTTGTCCTCGCAAGGGGTCCTTAGACTTGCGCATATCATTGATGTCACAACCAATAAGTGAAGAACATCAAACATAAAAATGTAATCATTCCCCTCCAAGAAGAGTAGAGTGTTGAAGTATCATGATCGGCATGTTTGATGCACATGAATATGACAAGCTAACAACTTAATGGTTGGTAGCAAGTCATATACTTCTTCTCATTATTGGCTCAAAATAGCCATTGTGACTTCGCCTTTTTGGAGTGGATTAGATTGGTAACCAAACCTTCTTTATCCACTAGCTTTCACACTCCAAATCGATCTCAATTCATCCTTAGCGTATATACCCACCACACGATTATATTTTCGTCCTTTGTCAATGATATTAGCTTATGAAATCCACCATAATAATTACGAGTGCTAATCCGTCGCATCGAATCAAAGTAGCTTAATGGATTTTCATTAAGATCCATCGATGCCTCTAAACATTTTTCTTTTCCTTGCTTATTTATGGGTGCCTCTACACAAGCTTCAAGTAGAGGTGCAACCCTCCACCATTACCATAGCTTATATTCTCTTTTTCTCCCTGTTTATTTTTTTATTTCATGATCACTTTATAAAAATTTCAACATCGTAAATGTAGTAATGATAAAATATTTTTTTCGATGATTTATCGGGATAAATCTTATGCTTTGCGTTTACGCCCATCATTTCAATATTTTCCAAAGAGAGCTATGAAAATACCCTAAGAACAAAAAAAAAAGATAGTTTCCTATTAAAATATAGTTTGGATTAAACCCAATATTTTTGAATCGAGTTATGATATTTTTTATTATTGTAGCTTCATGATAATATTTTATTATTTTTATTGTCATTCGTTCGTAATAAATGATCACAAACATTATAAGGATTTTTTTATAAAAAAAATTAGACATAAATTTAAGCCAAAGTGAAAAAAATAATTTTTATCATTGTTTATTTTGAAATATGTCAAGACTTTCACAATTTTTTATTATCGTTCTTTCTAATGAATAATATAAGATTTTTCAAAGATGTTATGTAATAAAAATAAGAACTTTCTATCCTTTATTTTGAAATATGACAAAATAACTCTATAATTGATGTTTATGAGAATATAAATTAATTAAGAATGTATTATAGTATTTTTGGATACGATCGATTATAGTGTTTTTAGTTTAGTCAATAACCCAAGTGAAGTTTGAAGTCATTTGGTCGTCCAAACTGCATCCACGAGAATTCGCGTGATACAGATATGACCATCAAACAGTCGATGGTGGTTAGTGCATCGTATTAGTGCAACTCAGAGACAGCACATGTTCGGTGTTGAGTCTCCTCACAGTGACGCAGAGGAGGAAGAAGAAGCAGCGACGGAGAAGGGAAGAAGCGATGAAGGAGAGGGAGCGTCGCATTCCCATGCGGCGGTCGCAGGCGTCCAGCGAGCGTTCGAGTCTACGTCTCACCCGGTTCACCAACCTGCTTATGGATTGGAGACAACCGTGGGCCACGCCGGGGGCCGCCTTAGGTGTGTCGGTCGTCGCTCTCTCTCCAATAATGCTAATCCTACCGGCACCCGTTCATCCCACGGCCACGTCGAGGGCCTCTACGTGGATTACATCGGGCTCCACAATTTTATCCAATAACTGTGCAGGTGGTCGAGCGGGTAGCGAAAGGAGAGGTATGTCTCCGTCACTCGCCGAGACAGCAACGCGAGGTGGTCCAGTCGTCGATGGGGCCCTCATTAAAACGTTCCGCATTTTATATGGCAGAAATAGTTGGCCTCCTTTAATTCGCGGATCGCTTCCTCCTCAACATTTACCCAAACACCCGTTCGCCCTATGATTGGCCATAATATCGGATCCATGTGGGACCCGCAGAATGGTCGTTGCCGTCGCGTGGCGGGTAAGCGAGAAGGGCAAAGGAAAAATGGGTAGGAGCAATATTTATTGGGTCTCGCGAAGCTTTAAATACTCCCCAAACATACCACCCAACGACGCCGCTCGCTCCTCCGCTCTGCCTGCCGTCTTCGCCCCCTCGCCCGGTAATCTTCTTCTTCTTCTTCTCTCACTGTCCTCTGCTTCAGTGGAATCTTGTGTGGTTTTGCAACCCTAAAGCGGTGGAAAGACTTGGATTTGGTCTGTATTTGTTCTTGAAAGGTCTTCTTGAATTGGTCCCTGATCCCATTTGCCTGTTCCTCCTCTCTCGAAATACAAGATCTCTTCGTGATCCGTTCTTCTTGTTGTAGGTTTTTCTTTCGATTTTGTGTTCTTGATTTCTTTTTGATTTTACCATTGAATCTTGCGTGGATCTCTGTTGTTGGGGTGGGCGCAAGAGCTACTAGGGAGAACGGTTGTTGGTGCTTCATCTTTCCTCTGTATGTCAGAGTCTGGTGAAGGTCCCTACAGTGAGAAATCGTTGTGATCTTGCGCCATTTGGAGTCATTGGTTAGGAGAGGTAGTTCAGATCTCAAAAGAAAGACGAAGTCTTTCTTCTGAAATTTTGAGATCTCACTGTTTCCGAGTTAGAATGTCGGTAGTGGAAGATGTGTCTGCATCTCCCAAGTGTTTTCTGGACACTTTTGCGATCGATACTGGTATACATGTGATCAACTGCTGATACTTTGTTAGTCGGTGTTGTTCTAGATTTATAGTGTTATATCTATTTTTTAATCACTACTAGTACTGAATGACAGAATTCCACAGAAAGCAATAGTTATTTCCTCTTAATGGGGTTATCCCTAACCGAATTACTGTACTAAATGATTCTGGGCAAACATAAAACATTAGGCCTAGATGTGAGACAGAGACCTGTGCGACTTGGATTCGGGCATTTCATCTGATTTCCTTTCTAATGATGCTTTCAATTTACAAAGGTGCACATGCAGAATCTGTCATTAAAATACTATATTAAGCAGTGTGACTGGCAAAGATCTAGGGGGAAAATATTAATTTTTTTTTCCAAACCTCCTGCATATCTGCTTACAAATGATGGAAGTCACTATCATCTTCCATAGGCATCATGCGAAGAGTATAATCAACACTACCTCACTGCAGACTCAATGATGGCTGAACCCAATATCCATGTGGAATAGAGCGAGAAGGGGTACCCTCTCTTAAGATTTTAAAAGATTGTAAGGAATTTGTGGAGAACCTGTGTCTATGCTAAAAAACCAGAGACACTCTTATAAGAATTTGCATAGACTTAAGTCTCGCCGTCCCTTTTCATTTGTACCAAAAAGTAGAAAAGAACTACCTGTACTTTTCTTTGTTTATTTTGCTGTCACATTTGTGAATTGCTCATGTGCAATTAGTTCACTTTTAGTGGCAACTGATTTTTTAAGTGATATTTTTGGATGTTTACAGCTTAGAATTTACCTGGGCTCGAACAGCCTATACTGATTGTGAGATATAATCTAGTTATTTCACATGTATGCCACATTACTTCCATGCAATGCAGTGGATGTAGTCTTGATTTTGTAGCATCTGATTCTTAACAGATTTTCTTCATTCAGATTGATAAGCTGAAAATGTCAGGAAAAGCCCTCGGAGATCTCAATGTACATCCAGCAACTGGATTCGATAAGAATACTGCATTGGGCAAAGGAAGTTTAACCAAGTCGTACATTGAAAATATCAATGACAATGGTCCTGAATTGCAGAAAAAAAGTTCTTCCCCTTTCTCTGCTCCTATAAATATCGGTGATGCAGGAAGCAACGGACTAGAGACAGGAAATACAGAAGTTGAGTACATCGAGTCTGAAAATCTGGCAGATCTACCAGATGTGGATGCAAGTTTTAATGTACATTCCGGTCCTCACAGTTTCTTGTTTATTTATTATTTTCTAGTATACCAACATATTCGACATGGGTATACTGAAGTACATGTAAACTAAACTTCCTGGCATTGTTTTGTTTTATGAAGACACTGTTAGCTAGGTTGGACTCAAAAGACTGGGTTTCTGTATGTGAAGCACTCAATAATGTGCGCCAATTGTCAATATATTACAAGGAAAGGCTGCTTGAAATCATGTAAGTTTACTAATCTTATCCAATGTAAAGATCATCATAGACTGAAGTCATTTTTTGTTCTAAATAAGAGATTAATCATTGGTCAGCTGACATTTATCATCTTCCTACCCATTGCTTTTTCCAAAAAATTTTATTATAGACGAGCTGTGATACCACTTATTGTGAAGTCACTGAGAAGTCCCAGGAGTGCTGTCTGCAAAACTGCAATCATGGCATCTGCTGACATATTCAAGGCTTACAATGATATGGTTATTGACTCATTAGATCCCCTGGTATGTTCCGTTTCTAGTCTTCTCCGTTATTTTATCTTCTGCTGATTCCATGTATTAAATACTCTAAAACATCTCTACATCATTCTTCAGCTTGTCCAGTTGCTACTGAAATCCTCTCAAGACAAGCGCTTTGTATGTGAAGCTGCTGAGGCAGCTCTAATAGCAATGACAACTTGGATCTCTCCTATGCTATTGTTGCCAAAGTTGCTGCCTCATCTTACAAACAGAAATCCTCGAATACGAGCAAAAGCATCTATGTGTTTTAGCAGGAGTGTACCTCGACTTGTAAGAACTTTTCTACCCTTCCAGAATCACAGTTGCTGATTGGTCCAACTACCAGCTGTGGGATATTTAATTTATATTTTAGATTTTGTAAGTTTGGGTGTGAATATATTGTTGAAATTTCTCTCTAGAAGAACGTTACCTTCAAGACACCAAGTAAATTTTAATCAGATTTAGCTTTTTGTTTGAATTATTAATTCAAAGACAATAAGTTGATTCTGGTCCTCTAGATTCTAACTGGATGTGAGAAGTCTTAGATAAACTGAATTAAGTCTTATGGAATGTCAAATTTATCTCATTTAGAAAAGAAACAACCCATGAAGTAGTTATTTTATAAACTAATTTGTCTCTTCTGGTTATTTAACAAGCTTAATAACTAAGTGATCTGTATCCCACAAAGATTATATTGCAGTGATGACTTTTGTCAACACCCCATGAAGGAATTTTGAGTTGTGTTGTGTCTATAGACCATGAGAAGAGCAAACTTTAGCCTATGATTGAATGTTCTTCAAAAGATTTGTTCTTGGGATCTTCGTGTGGGCTTTATTATCAGTTATGTGTTGCACGTTTCTCATTACAGCGTTCCTTAACTAAGAAAAGGTCGGTTTGATTTGTAGCTTTTGCAGATTTGAGGAAAATAACCATGAGAAAAAAAGAAAATTTGCTAGAAGCCTATTATATGAACCAGTAAAGGGCATACAGCTATAACAAAATTAAGGATAATAACCAGGAGAAAAAAGTCTGTTATTTGTTAGTTTCTGCTGGAAGCCTGTGATATGAGACAGCAACAAGGTTGATGTGGCTCTACATTGAACTATGCAGTTGACTGATATTAGAAGATGGGTTTGAAAGAAGGTACTTTTATGAGTCAAACTACATAGGTGATAACTTATTTCAGTGTTCTCAATCATGTAGCAAGCACATGATAGCAACCTTGATCATGTGGTACAGAAACCTTGTCATGATTGGTATGCATATGCTATTGCATTAACCTATTCTTACGTGACTTTGAATTTGCATAGCATTAATGTTTGATGGAGAAAATTTGTTCTTTACAGGGCATGGAGGGAATTAGAGCATATGGAATTGATAAGCTTATCCAAATCGCAGCATCTCAACTCAGCGACCAACTTCCTGAATCAAGGGAGGCTGCTCGGGCACTTGCCATGCAACTGCAAACCATATATGTTAATTCTCATGTCTCTCCAAATGAAGATTCTCTTGAGTTGGTGGATGCTGATTCCTGGGAGGCTTTTTGCCACGCGAAGCTGACACCTTTGAGTGCTCAGGCTATTCTTCGAGTCACGTCTACTCCAAAAGAGGCTCTGGTATTGAGTTTTTGCTAGCTCATGAGGGCTATGGCACTCTACACCTACCTTGGTGATTCCACTGTTTGTTATGCATTTGATATTTTTGTACATGCTGTGACCATAGAAAAAATATCGACGAGGCATTTGTAAAATTGATCCTATAATTCACATTTGAGGTAATTTCTTGTATAGGTTTCAGTGATTTCTGTGTTTCATTTCTGAGTGCTGATGTGGAGTGTGCTAATCTTCGCCTGTGGCACCTATCCATTGAAAACTAATGTAAGCCCAACCCTTTTTTATTAGACCAAGAAAGATGACCCGCCGATCATGCATCGCAGTTTCATTTTTCATGTTTTGGGAGAAATATACAGAATTTGTTGCAGTAATTCCCCTATATCAGTGAAATTTTTTTTTTATGATGTTGGTATTGATGATGATGCTTGGGAAATGTATGAATTAAAGAACTAGGAACAGCTTTAATAGAATATTATCACTGTAGTGCCAAATTATGGACACAGATCAAAGATCATGGTGTCACTCCACAGTGATGCCTTTATGTTCAAGCATGCTAACATGCCAATTTCAATTTTTGGATGAAGCAAGTTTTAGTCATGTGGTGCAAAACAGTACTTTTTTGACATTCAGGTGTTTTGTTGTGTGAAAAGAAGTGGTTTAACTGGTGTTCAGCCAAGCTATGAACTCTTCTTCCAGGTGCAGACCCTCCATCTTGATCACAAATTTCTCATCTCATGATTCCTCTTTTATTATGGTTTAATCAATATAATTGACATCATAGGAATGGCTTGGATGATGATGCAATGCAACTGGAGAGATTTCAGTTCTCAACTTATCTGCCTAGAGAAATCATGATTCAACTTCAAGTAATTTTCATTTCTCAAGTCAAATATTATTTACAAGTTGTCTGCTATTCAGAGGGAACAATAGATCTAATATATGTGGGGAGGATCAAAACTTCACATAATGATCCCAAGACACTAAATTGGCAAGAGACTTGAACATCTTTCTACATTTCTTAGCATGATGTGAAAAAGCATATATTTCTTTCTTACATCAGGGATGAAAGGTAACACTAAAAGGTGCTTCTGACCACTCCATCATAAATGCTCATCCATCATGACAATTCCTACCTTAGCTGCTTTGATTTCCTCATATGATAAATTTGGTAGTGACAACAAGGTAGTGTAATCAACATACATGTTCTCATCCCAGCAGACCTGATTGAATGATGGATGCATAGCACATGAAGTCCAGTCCATTGCTCTGGTACAATAGCTAAAAGTCACAGTTTTAATTATGCTGATTAAGAAAGCTTTGTTGCTCTGATATGTTGTTTTCTGGACTAAATAGTATCATGTCATGTTTCTTCTCAGGCAACATAATCCAGTCCAGAGGGGATAACTCCTACCGAGAAGAATGAAAGAGAATAGAAGGTATGTAATTGTAAATTCATTGAGAATGATGAGTACTTCAAAGATGTAAATTTTAACCTAAGCATTTCCTTTCTAGAAAATAGAAAAAAGAAAGGGGAGAATAATGGATTCTGTGCTCAGGTAGACTACAAATAGAATCACAGTGCATACTCCAAGTAACACTGGGATTCCATTGGTGTTTTAGGATCAAATTGAGGTGTCTACTCTTCCCATGATGTACAAGCATATCTATCACTGTTAACAACAAATCTGTGTTAACAGTGATAGATATGCTTGTACATATTACAATATCATCATCATGCATATGAAGACCAACATAGGAATGCTGCAAGTAGTGTAAGACATATATCTGAAGGAACCAATAGCATGCACAACTATATGGGGAGACCCATATTTATTTGTCACAAATCAAGCCAATCACAACTCCATCAGTGCCTGACAGCAAAAAAAATGTTGAATAGGCCCAAAACAACTATTTACACACCTCTAATTACTTAAAATTTGCTGAGCTCCTTCCAACTGATTCAGATCCAGTGATATCCACCTGCATGTTCCAGATGATGTAACACACCATGGGATGCACAACCATCAAGGATTGGCAGTAGAATTTATTGAAGAGGACAAGTACCTGAATGCTGTGATTGCTGATAGTTGCAGAGAAAGAAGAGCAGGTAGATGCCATCAGTGGCTGAATCCTGTGGCTGTCTCTTTCTTGCTGCTCTCTTTGGCACAACACTGCTAATTTCTTCTCATGGATCTCTGCCTTCTACTGTTCTGATCCCTCTGAATCGTTCTCTGCAGATCCAGCCGGTTGCTGCTGCTGATGATGATGCTGATGATGATGAAGAAGATGGAACTGCCCACTTCCACCAGCACCAACTCCTCCCCTTCCCTGACCCATCTGCAGATAGAATTGGCCCAAGGCCTGAGGATTCAACGCCCCGATATGCCCCTCCTGCGAGAGGCCGAGCTCCAGCCCTGGCAGCTGCTGGCCATGCCCGCTCAACATCGACGCAAAGCTCACCGCTCCCGGATTCCCGCCGGTCAATTCGAACCCATGCAAGCCGATCCTCTGCATGAAGCTGCTCACCGAGTCTCCGCCTCCGGCCGAAAGATTCGAGCTCGAGGGAACGGCGGCGGTGGCATGCAAGAATCCGGAGTTGAACCCACCCACCAGGGGCGGCCACAGGCCAGGATGGGAGCATCCGAGGTTAGCGGCCCCCGTCACGGCCCAGCCAGGCCTGGCGGCGGCTCCCGCCTCCTGTCCCAACTCGTCGAGCTTCTGGTGGAGGCCGGCGGGGGCGGTGGCGCCCGGGAGGGACATGGATGCGGCGGCGGCGGCGGCAGCGAGAGCTGACGCGGGGATGGTGCCCGTGCCGGTGGCGGCGATGATGGAGGGCTCCGCTTGATGGAGGAGCCACTGGATGGTCTCCCCATCGGACTTGTGGCCCAATTCTCGGGTGAGCTGAAAGATCCTGGCGGCACAAAGGGCAGGCATCCTTATCCTCCTTCCCCTGCCGTCGACCTTGGTGTGCCTGTCCTTGTTGGAGCTCCTCTTGGGTGCAAGCTGCCTCCTTTGCTCATCCTTAGCCGCTGCGGAAAGCAAAAGGTCTCTGCTTTCTGCTGCTGCTGCTGCTGCGGCCGATGAGGAGGTGATGGGTTCTCTTTTGTCCGACTGCGGAAGGCCCTCCTGGTGAAGCTTGGAGGAGCCCTTGGGATCCATGAAAGGGAGGTGGGAGAAGAAGGAAAGGTGGAATTTTGGGGCCTTGAATGGTGAGATGGAGGAGAGAGAGGAGAGGTAACAAGTGAGGAACTATGCTCCCATGAGACCTCAGAAGGATTCTGCCACTGACTGGCGAATCAGTCTGCGGTTGAAACTTGAAATAGCTTTTGGAACTGAAGAAAGGAGAGAGAAGAGAGAGAGAGAGAGAGAGAGAAAGAGCGTTGGGTCAACAGCATAAAGAAGAAGATGGCAGGTGAAAACCAAGATACCTACTTCCCCAAATGTTCTACATGATGCAAGGGGTGGTGAAAATGGAGAAGAGAGCAGGTGTGGTAAAAGAAAGACCAAGATATCATTGGTCTTCGTTGATGCTGGCAAGTGAAAGAAAGGTTTTACTTCTGCTTCGGTCTTTATGGTTTTTTTTCCTTGCAAAGTTTCCCCCTCCTGTGCAGGTCTATGTTCCTTGCCATGCTGGGTCTTGCGGGAGCTGTCAAGGCTACCCTGTGACTGCCCCTGAGAAGAGACCATTGTCAAATCACCTTCCCTACACTATATGGATTGGATTCCCATCTCATCATTGCTGCTCCCATGGTTACCTCCGTTCACCAATTGTGGGTTATGATTGCTTTCAGCATTCCAGCTGCATCACTTGCAAGGGACTCCATTTCAAAGATTGCGCTCGAGTGACCTCATGGCACTACACAAGTGGCTGCTAGGATAAGTTGGTCCCCATTGACAGGGCCATTCTTCCACTTACTTATATGCTGACTGACACTGTGTGTGAAATGAGAGCACACAGAGAGAGAGAGAGAGAGAGCAGAATTGGAACTGACAGGGGGAAAGGGGGAACTGAAGCCAACAACCAACATGACAGAAATGTTGCAATAGTTCAGCGTTGTTGCTCCTGCCTCAAGTGGCACTGTTGTTGGAAGGTTTCTGACAGTTCTCGGCCTGCTGAGCTGCTGTGGTTGCTTTTTTCCTGGCCATTACATGCGAGCCTTTGGAGACTCCACTAGAGTTGGTGGAGGGTGGTGGATTTAGGCTACAGTTTTGTGTTGCAGCAGGTGGTGCATCAATGAATGGGTGCTTCCTTTTTCTTGTTTACATGACTCCATGGCTCTCAGTTATTGTCAGAAGCCAATTCAAGAAAATGACACAAAATACTCTCTCATCCACTCGTGAGGAAGGTGACCTTTGTTAGATGTGGACTTGGATCATGATTTTTCTTTTGAGTTTGGATATAGAAAAAGGCCATCCACATTAAAGATGTGGATTCCTTTAACTTAGTATTATTCCTTTTTAACTTGTTATCAATGTCATTGTCTTCATAAACTTGTGGATGGTAGCTTGATGTTAATCCTTTGAATTGATCGATAATATAACTAATATATTTGATATAGTCAATAACTCAATTCGATTATAATTTAACATGTAGAGACAATCGGCTTAATATAAGCTTGAGGAAAGAATATTCTTTGAAATATGTTTTGTTTCAAATTTATTCTTCACACCATTCTATCTAAACTAAAGCTTTCTTTTGGCTCTCATTCTAGACATTTTTGCTAGCTTAAGTATGAAGTGGTCTTCTCGAAGGCACTCTTGGCATTAGGTTTATAGATTGAGAGACTTACGTAGAACAAATTGTTCTATATAAGTGATCAACTCCTTTGGAGATCTCATTCATAAGACATAATAATCTTGGAAAAACGAATCGACTCGAGCCAACTCTATGACACAATTTGATGATCAATTGTCATGTTAATAATATCTGAATATAAATGTTTCGTTCTAATATCGTCTTAAATTCATAATCCATATTATTTGCATTTGAAATTTTATGTATCAGTCCAACTAAAATCATATCATTTTGAGGAAGAAATAGAGAGAGAGTGAGAGAGAGAGAGAGAGAGAGAGAGAGCAATTGAAGGAAGCATATTGTAATCTTCTTCATCAGCATGTCAACTTTGCAGGCCTTGCAGCTCTGACTTAAAGGTTGGCATGTCTCTACGGTGTTGGCTTTCTCTTCATCGTAGGAGCTGACAATTCAATCAAAGATGATGAAGCGTGCCATGGCTCTTCTGCTGTGCTCCGACTTGTTGCCGCCGTTTGCTTCCCACAGTCGAGACATGGATAGGGCAGCAGTCGTTGACGTCTCATTCCCAGCTCACATGCAACTCCTCAACCATGCTTTGTCTGTGTGCAATTCGAATGTGATCCGCCTTCCTCTACCATGCTTTGCTTGGGGGGAGCAGAATCACGGGCATCAAGATTCGTGCACGCGAGAGGATGAGGAAAATCCAGTGGATGATGATTGGGATTTCATCAATCTCCAGGCATTCCTGCTGAATCCTTTTTTCTATATGCTGTCTTCTTTTCTTCAAAAGTAGATCGCAATCAATTTAAATCTAAGATTGCTTGGTCTTTATAAATTCATGGTTTGTGTCAATATTAATTTCTTTTACATCATAATAATTTTCTCTAGAGGTTTTTTTAATTAAAATTTAGAGGCACATATGTCTATCTATATACTCGATTATTGTCTTTCATTAAAATTCCTAATTTTTATGGTTTATGTGAACAGCAGAGACAGATTAGCCTAATAAAAATCTTTTTTTTTTTGGTTGAGGTAAATTATCATATAATTATTATTGAAGATGATTAGTATGATATAATGGACAGCTGATGCAAACCAACTGTTATTGAAGCTATATATATATATATATATATATATATATATATATATATATATATATATATATATATATATATATATATATATATATATATATATATATATATATATATATATATATATATATATATATATATATATATATATATATATATATATATATATATATATATATATATATATATATATATATATATATATATATATATATATATATATATATATATATATATATATATATATAAAGGATTTTGCAAGCAACATTGAGATAAATATTATGTTTGTGGGGAAGAGATGATGGTAGTGATCACGTGACCACTGTGGGCAAGTGTTTGGAGGATCTAATACGAGCAAGGAAGATTTGGGTTGAATGTTTGGGTGGTGAAGGCAGGTGAGCTGCTACTACCAGCCAACCCTCCTCCTTTCACTCCCTAATACTAAGGCAAACCACCAATGCATAACCAGTAGATGAGAGATCTCCTGTAATGGCGTGCTCCTCTTCCTCTCCTCCATCCATTGAGGTGGTTGAGCTGCATTCCCCATCCCTTCTATTTCTCTCATCAAACAAGCTAAGCTTTTCTTGTATTCTTTCTGTTCTTAAGGTCTTCGAGTTGTTGCACTGACTCATCGTCTTTCCTCTCCCATACCCCTGCAGCATGGATACTCCGGTAAGACAATAACTCCATCGATGGCAATGCCGATGTCGGCGACCTCCGGTAGAGGCAGCAGCTTGCACCTACGTAGGCCATGGCCGGTGAAGAAGGCAGAAGCTTCGTCTGCGACTGCGACTGCTGTCGTCGGCTGGCGAAGGAAGGGGAAGGTAAAGGGATTGTGCGCGGAGGTCAGTGGCGGAGGTAGGAAGCAAGTGAGTGTGGATAGAGTGAATGGCAGGAAGGTGAATGGGGTGGTGCATGGGAGTGAGGCTCCTTCATCCATGGGTACGGGCACTGCAGTGTTTGGGGCAGGTGATGGAGGTGGGATGGTGTCAGTGAATGCCTTCAAGCTCGGGAGGTTCGTGGAGGACAGATTTGTTTACAGGCAGACCTTTGTGATCAGATCTTATGAGATTGGCCCTGACAAAACTGCAACCATGGAGACCCTCATGAATCTCCTGCAGGTGCTCCACTTCTACTTTTTGTTTGCATACCATCATCTTCTTTTCTCTCTGCACATAAAAAGTTTGCAGAGTTCAAACATAACATTACAGTCTAAGAAACAAAGCATAGAATACTGAGGATTATATTTCTGTCTTACGGCTATGGAATGTTTTCATCCTTCTATACACATTCTGTAATCAAACCCACTAAATCAGCTGTCTTCATCATGCTACAAGTTTCACATCCTAATATTTCTTGCACTAAAAACTTGTGTCAAACATAACCAATCACAAAGAATTCAATGAATTGCATGTCAAAAAGTTGTATGTCCTTGGACACCATTAGCAGATGATAATTAACTTCATAAGACACATCTGAAAGTTCATGAGCACAATGTTTTGATGAAGAGAAGGTGAATGATTTGAAGCCCTTAGCTCCTAACATGTTCATCTCATTATGTGCTATCGAATTATGTAGTGAAAGTCTACTTTCACAAGCATATCATACAAGTTTCTGCTATTAGTGTTGTGTTCAACACTTCATAGTGTGTGTTTAATCTTCTTGTGCTGGTGACTAACAAGTGCAGGAGACAGCTCTCAACCATGTCATGAGCTCTGGCCTAGCCAGCGACGGGTTTGGCGCAACACATGAGATGAGCCTCAGGAAGCTTATATGGGTTGTTACTCGAATCAACATTCAAGTTGACAAGTACAGCAGATGGTATGTTAGACCTATCCTTGCCTTAAGATATATTTATATCTGCAGCTCCCGGTTCATAGTCTTATTTCCAAGAAAGCATTCACCTGCTTATGCGACAAATTTACATTTGAATTTGCACTCCACATCAATAGCAAATATTGTCTTCCTTCTAAACTTTATATTTACGTGCTTTCAACCAAATGCTAATATTAGAGCCAAGAAGAATCAACTAGAAATGCATAATGTACCATGAAAACAAAGCATATACAAAATGGTTAGCTCTGTAGATGAACATAACAAGGCATGAATATCTTTAGTGCTATTTCTCTATTTTATCACAATGTTAGTACTATGGACTGGGATTCTAAGATAAATGTGTTCTAACGACCAATGAAATAAATGGTTTCAGGGGAGATGTGGTCGAGATTGATACTTGGGTTGCAGCATCTGGGAAGAACGGTATGCGCAGAGACTGGATAATCCGAGATTATAGCACCCAACAGATAATAACAAGAGCTACAAGGTAGATCTACAATTGCTCGTATCAGCAAAATACCGTCCCCTCAACTTTTTCTTATCCACAAATGCAGCAACTGGGTAATGATGAATAGAGAAACAAGGAGGTTGTCTAAGACACCCGAACAGGTGAGGGAAGAGGTAAAACCCTTCTACTTGGACAGGAGAGTATTTCTTTATGGTAGTTGCGACAATGAAAATATCAACAAATTGACCAAAGACACTGCAGAGAACATCAGATCAGGCTTAGAAGTAAGTGCACATACTCTTGTTGGGTACTATTAGAGACGATCAACATAAGTAGTGTTTTTCGACAAGTAACACCGTCGAAAATCTAGTTACATTGAATTAGATCAGCAAAATGCACATAGAAGTGATCAGCAGAGTTAACACATTTATTTCGTGTGATTTAGCCAAGGTGGAGCGACATGGATGTCAATCAGCATGTAAACAACGTAAAGTACATTGGATGGATTTTGGAGGTAATTAACTTCTTACCTGAATGAGAATAACAAATGACTTTTTTAACATTTCAAAATTTCACTCAATGTGAGCTCTACAAGTAAATAATTACCTATCGGATCGGTCATTAAAATTTACAAAAGTGATCTAACCTTACAAACTTAAGAACTTGTTCTGCGCATATTGGAGTTCTCTTGAAGAAGAAATGAACCAAACTTGAAGCTATTTGTTTTTTTTCCAATTAAGTCGAGGAAAAGAAACTAAACCCAAATGCAAAATTACCTCACACGCATATCCCCAGTACAATGCTAGATCCTCATAATTGACCAGCATGTCGACAACTTCAACCAACCCTGTTCAAATATATCAAGAAAATGAGAACATGCCAGGTACTTAAACTTATACATTTCACACTGGATGATTAGTAACTTGAATGCAACTGTTTGCTACCTGTTGCAGAGCGTGCCGATGAATGTGCTAGAGGACTATCATCTCACCAGCATGACACTTGAGTACCGCAGGGAATGCCGACAGTCTAATTTGCTTGAGTCCCTCACAAGCATGACAACAGGTGAAACCGAGGAATACCCTACGAGTATAAGTTCATGCAAAGCAGTATTGGGAAGCACACACCTGCTTCGCCTGCAAGAGGACAAAGCAGAGATAGTCCGAGCAAGAGCAGAATGGCAACGCAAGGACTGCATCTAAACTCCATTAAAACATCTTTAGTTTCACGTATAACAGCAGCACTGTGTTTTCATTACACCAATCATTCACTACACAGTTGAGAATCATTTGTTTTGAATTTGTTCTGCAAATGAAGTTCATAAAATTCATTATTAGGACATTGAAGTTGTGTGTATCATCAGCATTGTTATGTCTTTCTTCTTGTTGAGCCATCTGCTATTGTTTTGATTCAGCTAGCTAAGATGAGGTGTTTTGGTGGTGCATTGCCGGAGTAACATCAATACCAAAACACATGTTATGTGTGATCAAAGATCAGACCATTAAGAAGGGGCTAATTCAAATGTAACACACCATCCAAAAAGCATGCAGAAACACAATAAACGAACAGAAATGACCTCCTCCTCACCTTCCAATCCAAACACCTTCCTCGAGCGCACCTCGCAGCGCCTGTAGACCTTCATCACCACCTTCTCCGGGGGCTTATCGGATGCCTTCTTTCCTCCCCCCCTTTACGTCTCCATTGCCACCTCCATCCTCACTTGGCTCCCCCTGCTCCACCTTCTCCTTCCCCTCTTCCGCTTCTTTCTCTTGCTGCCCACGATTAGAACTTTCCCCAAAGATTAGCAAAATCAACCGAAAAGGAGTGATTTCGATACCTCTACCACATCGACCGAAGCCAAAAGAGGCGCGCTCTTTTCCTCTCTGTAGGGAGGTGGGTGGGGAGTAGGTCCAAGACTCCTAGGTGGGAACAATCCATGCCGGACGCGGTCAGATGGCACGTTTCACGCAGCCAGAAGCTTTGTCGTCTCCAGCTTCACTTCCAGACGTCCCTCCCTCGATCCTATCCGCTTCTGCTGCACTGTTGCTTTCCAAGTCATTGCAATCCCCGTTGCTTCTCCCTACTCGAAGTTCTCTTTGCCTGCATAACTCCTTCAAATCACCCTCGAATCCTCGCTTTGAGTCTTCTCCAATACCTTGATGCTTATTATCCACGTACATGGCACGAGTCCGAAGCATCTGTGACATAGAAACTACAAACCGCGAGTTAGATGCATGCAGCAGTAGACGGAGGAGCAAATGTAAAAGGACAAACCTTGCAATCAATGGGAGATCTTCAAACTTGATGTTTGTACCAACCGAACTGACGTCGACAACCCAACCCGACCCGCTCGAGCCTGCGTCGAAGCCATCCTCCTCGGTCTGCCTTCAATGAATGCTTCCTGCTTCAGGTTAACGAGAGGACCTTGAGACCGTCAGGGGTGACATCGACTTCCACAGACCCGATGACCGTAGCAGCGTGGAGGTCTCCCGGGAGACCACCTCAGCCCTGAACCTTTGCAGGGGTGACCCAGTCGATGCCTTCACCGGTGAGGAGCAGCAGCAACACTCCATTACACCTGTCGTATCCAAGGGAGTAAATGATGATGTCTGAGACGCCCAACATGTTAAGAGTCAGTGTGGGCAGTGTCAGATCAATAAAGATGGATGCAAGTCCCAAGTCTCACATCCCCCTTCTCTACTCTTCTCTTTCTCTTCTCTTCCATGATTCCCTTACCCATATCAAAACTGGGTTTACAGTAGATTCATTGTATCAAGTTAAGTTCTAGTAGGCATTGTATCAGTGATTGGTTTCTACAAGTTCACCATATGATTCAAATATGATCCATTAATCAAGAAAAATCCATCCCACATTTCATTCACTTTGTTCCAATATCACATCCATTTTCATTCCTATCCAAAACCACACAAAACCCATTAGCATCAGAAGGGATAAAATCCAAAATTGATGCCTCATGTGGTCTCCTTTGTTCAGCAATCTTCAATGTTTGTTCGGAGCATTTAACAATATTTATTGGTTACAAGTACAAAACAAATAAGTTTTAGTGATCTCCTATCTCCATTGCATGTGCCTACAAAACCTGCCACAACTACTCGACATTAAACACTCACAACCTCATCAGAGCTCCACAACACAAGGCCAGCCTCAGATCCATTACTGCTATTCAATGCACAAAACATTTACCTCCCTCTCTCATCACAAACCTATTGATCTATATGTAACCAGCTCCTTGGCAACTGATAACATTGAGCTCATTCTCCGGTTACAGCAAAAGCTCACTGACCATGGCTGGTTCCACTGTCTCCTTTGTCCTATCTTTCATCCTCCTGTTCTCTGCAATAGGGTTGAGTACCTGTGAGGACTCCTCCATCCAGCAGAAGTGCTCACAGGAGTTCACCAAGGTGACCTCATGTATGGACTATGCCACTGCCAAGGCCAGTGCACCATCGAGCTCATGCTGCAGTGCAGTGACGGACATCAGAAACGCTGATGCTGTCTGCCTCTGCTACATCATACAGCAGACCCATGGTGGATCATCTACCATCAAGAGTCTTGGGCTGCAGTTCGACAGGCTCCTCCAGCTCCCAGATGCTTGCAAGCTTGCCAACACCAGCGTCAGTAACTGCCCAAGTAAGTGACTAACTTTAGTTGCTAACACTTGAGCTGATTCAGCATATGTGAGACATTTTTCTTCCATGCATGTTGCTTATGTATATGGATATGTCTGCAGATGCACTAACACTAACTAAAACTGGCAATAGATTAGGATTTGGCTACTCAACTGGCAGATGATATTTGCACGGTTATGCCTTTACGGGCTTAGAGGATTTATTGCTTCACTTGCACTAAGCTATTATATGTAGTATCAGGACTTCGGTTGGGACTGCTGTATCATTCATTATCTTAATTCATGTGTAAGATCTTATATTCAATACTATTATTTTCAGACTTTGAAAGGTATGTTTTGTAGATCAAGTTTTTGATCACAACTACATGAGGAAAGGAAGTTTAATACAATTTTAGATAGGGTTCTCAATTTCTCATCCCCCCACAAAAAAAAAAAAAAAGTTAAAAAGGTAAAAGAGCTTTGGATGGTTTTGGCCACATCTTACAGGTCATTATATTAACTTTTATGCTCACACAGATACATGTTTAGACTAGTTGGCTCAGATATTTTTGTCTGTCTTTTACCTTGGAATCTTATGGTGGTCAAACAACTTGAATAAATAGCATGCAAGGAAAGTTTTGAAGGTGAATGTTATTCCTAATAAATGTTTGCCCAACAGCATCTTTTTAACTCCCATTGACTATAAAACTTCCAACATAAACATGTCATAAGACATTTATGGACTTCCAAACAAACTAAACAAATATTAGCTTCAAATTTTAAATAAATTCCAGTTACAGGAATATTTTGAAGGTGAATTTTACTGCTAATCAATTGTTTGACCATACTATACTATAAAGATTTCATCATGTGTCATATGACATTTGAAGATTTGAAGGACAACTTTACTATAATCCATTCTTTTTCCAAAGATTATTATTTTTAGCTCCCCTTAAAGTACAACTTGTAATTTCTTTTACCTGTCATACTTCTTTGCTAGGCCATTTGATTCACTCACAACAGTGTCATAAGACATTTATGACCAGGAGGTCAATTCCTTGAGCAGACTAAAATTTAACCCCCCTTGACCACAAGTATAACTTCTAGTCCCTTACCCTCCATGTATGCATAATAGAAAATGCATACAGTAACGATGCAGATCTATGCATATTCGAGTGCATTTTACATTCAAAAGAATAGTTAATTATGCATAACAAGATGAAAGTTTGAATGCAAAAAGGCAACGACTTAAAGTTACGGTCTGGTCCAACAAGAGACCAAATATCAATTTTAATTTGAATATTTGGTCCTATGTCTGGTTGAACAACATCAAAGAAAGCTAAAATTACAAATTATGACAAGTACCATTTATTATATTGTCATCATCAAAATTCATGATTTCCCCATGCTGGTTGTCACTTTTTCCTTTTTTTTTTGGTAACATAACACGATTTGTGGTATGCATAGTAAATATAGTTTGCAATTTATTTGTGAATTAATATACCATGCATGCTTTTGCATGAACATGATCATACTAACTAAACATCTAGAAGTGACACGATTTTGATATTCAAGTTACTGTTATATGTATTTTGCTAAAGCACTAACGCTAGGCATCATAAGGTCAAACAAATTTTGTCAAAACTAGTTTGTCGCTCCGCTCACTACTTTTCTAACGTATTCTTCTCCCCCATCAACTGAATAATTTACAACAATATTGTCGTGACAACTCACCTTACATACATGTTCGGCAGAGCTTCTGAAATTATCTCCTAGCTCACCAGACTATGCTATCTTCATGAATGCTACAAAAGGTTTGTCCTCTAGCACAAATTTTATAGTGTAATAAACATTTAAGCAAACCCATAAGTTGAAATTTTGTCCATTTATGTAACGTGCAGCTAACTTCTCATCTGGTGGATCCGCAAATGTGACCCCCACTTCCAATGGATTCATGTGCCGGGTCCGCCTTGATGGTAGTAGTATTGCCATTACCTTGGTATCTGCTATCTTCTTTTCTGTTTTTTCGATAGGAGCTTGAAGACAGCCCAACAGACTGATGGGGTTATTCTATGTGAAACAACAATGCTTGTAATATTGCATAGAATGACATGTGCAAGACCTGTTATCAATTTCCAGTTTGAGACTCTTAGGGACACCAAAATCTTGTGGTACACATTTCCAGTGTGAGCAGTGCTAAGCTTTCGTTTTGAATAACTTGTGAATTATCACAAATTTCTTATATCTTAACGAAACTATATCCTCTAGAGTGCATTATTGGTCAACACCAGCAATCTTAGTGTCACTAGAATTATCTTATGCTAGATGATTGATTAACACATTTAACCATCCTCTGATACATTATACTCTATTGTTCCAGAAGCCTATGATGTAACGTAGATTTAGTTGACCTATTATTGCTCTATAATTACGTGTCTGATAAGGCTGATGTTATTGCTGACACACTAACTAGGCCATCCAATAATATCACCCACAAATACAATAGATAAGCCAACCTGAGGAACCATTATGTTACAAAAACAGTCGTTGTGACAAGAATTCCTTTATGATAACTACTTAAACAAGTTCTTGTTTATTTCTTAAAAAAAAGAAAGATAATACTATTACCTAAGCCCTCATTCTCAAGAACCAATACTACCTTGGTCACAGTTAACCTTTGTGATTCACAGCCAAAACCAGCCATGGTCAAATCAACACATAATTAATTCTAGGTTCCCTACCTAAAATACACAGACATATCAAGTTTATGATGGTAAGTTCTTGGCTCCTAACATCCGCAACACCAGTCTTCGACCACCATCAACTTGTTTAATTTGTGAATGAAGCTTTACAAGCTAAACAAATACAATGTGAAACATCACAAGTGTTTTCTCTTTTTTATTTGCTAACAAAAGATGCTTCCTAAAATGTTCATAGCATCACCACCATGATTCTCCGTAGAAATTAACCAACAAACAAGTACAGAAAAGATCGGAACTTTGCGCAATCCCATAATTCAACAAATGAGAACGCAGCTAGGGTTCCAAGAAGAGAACTTCCTTACTTGGCCCTGCGCTGACGAGCGGTGATGGAACCAGGCTGGGCGTTGCCAATCGCCATGGATCTCGACACCAAGCTTCTTCGCCGAGTCCATCAACGGCGGAGACATCAAGAGGAGCGGGGAGGACGGAAGCGGCCCTCAGATGGCCACGAGGAACAGGGGCCTTTAAAGACGCCCGAGGAGATCAAATCCCGCCATCACCATTAGGTTAGTAATCGATCAGGTCTAACCCGCCCTAAGAACATCCAACTCGATTTGATAGACCGATGATGATTTGGCAAGCCGTCGATATGGTCAAAAAATATGACCATACACTAATCATTGCCTCGACCTTAAAGCAAACTTCGGCCCCATATCAGCATCGTAACGTCTACGTTCGATACAATAACAAAATACTATTATAGAAAGGCAAAGAAAAGAATGAGATTTGTGACACATTCTCAAAGATTTCATGTGTGCTGAGGATAAAAAATAGGCAAGTACGTATGCGCCTTACAGGTCATGGAAGACTTATTTATACACTGCCAAGCTCACTCTTTCGATAAAATTGTCGGTGAAATGTATTATTGCAATAGAATGTTTGGAATGGGGACTGATCTATCTATGATGCTGATCTTTTCAAGTATGCCATAACTCCAATACCAGCAATTAGTGCTGCTCCAGCGGCGACTGTGCTGTATGCAGCTGCCCATGCATCCTTGTGCGCATGCTCTAAGCCTGCCGATCCCGATCCACGACCCTTCTTCCTGTGACCCGAACCCGAGTAATCTAAATGCAACCTTAAGCTCTGCAGAACAGAAAGAAATCATCATGAGCACCTGATCTGTTGCACTCCCAGTTTTGGTCATTCTAAACTTGGGTTCTAGTTAATATGTAGTCATTCACCAGTGTCAAACACAAAGCAAGTTACAGTCATATATGATATTACCTTCCAACCAGCTTGCCTAGCATGGTCCACTGCTGCTGCAAGGTCACTGTCTGATGCAAGGATAACTTTGTCGTGGTCCTCGTCTTCATACTACATAACATCATCAAGAAATTATGTTAGGTAGAAGTATACATGCCAAAAATAGCTTGCTAAAAGGTACATGGATTCCAATTTGAAGTCAAACAGTTAGTTATTTACAAGTATCTGCGGAAGATGATTTCTATCGATATCATCGCCAACCCTCTGGAGTATGCAAGTGATAAGGTCCGTCAAGCTCTGTGTTTCTGCATTGTGCAACATGGAATTTAGTAATTAGTTTTTGAAGGCAGACTGATAAAAATGAAATTTGATCAGGGTGCATACCGCAGTTAAATCTATGCATTCTGCCCTGTTTGTCCTCAAGCTTGAAACCAAAGGTCGTAGATAAGCCTGAAGGTGGATAGAAGGCAGATCTTACTGTATCTGTGGCCTCTGATGCCACTTTCATAGACCCTTCACTGAAATACCAGTAGCACACTGATCTATGGATGCTAATGACGAATAAAGACTGAATGACAATAATCAGGTAGATAGAAGCATGCAAACCTTCGAGAATCATCATCATCATCCAAGGGTCCTAAGGACAAAGCAGAATCCCAGAATTTCTGCATCATGGCACTTGCTGTTTCATTTCCTGCACCACTGCTGCTTCCTGCCTGCATGTATGATCAAGAATCAACTTAGAAGCAACAATAAATAATTGATGAAACACATCCTTAAGCAGATCTGCTGGCACCCAAGCATGTTTTAGTGCTTATAAGGAAATGGTTCAAAAGCCCAATCTGCTGACATGTTTTAGTGCTTCACAGTATGACGACTACCAAGAAACTGGAATAAATCTCTAGTGGTTACACCCACTACAGATGATTTCTGAATAAACTGGGGCAGGGAAGGTCTGGTTATCTGTGACTACATCTTTAAATAAGTATCAGGAATGTAAATATACCTAATAGTTGCACCCCTACAGTTGCATACACTTTTACATTGAGGGATTTCCCTGATACATGAATGAGAAGGACTTACAACCGAACCAACTAATGAAGTAGGACCTTCGATTTTTCACTGAGCTGGAACTATTACCATGTAACACACTGGATATCAGCCAACTTAATGTCTGCTGTGCTTTAGAAAAAAAAATGTTAATAGAATCTATGCTGCAGATTATCTACCCATATGAATTGTCTCTAGCTCATTCCATTAAATAGGTATAATCGCTTCCAACACACACAAAAATATGGATTAAAAATCCATGAATACTTAAAATCAAGTGCCATTTTTAAAAAAAATAGAAGTTGTACCCATGATTCGCCTTATCGGTCCATAGCGGTGTACTGACTAGCTATCGGTATGGTACATACCGAGCTGTACTGATGTCTCAACACATGGAATAGTGAGGCATACCAACAAACTAGTATGTACCGCCTGTACCAATCCTTTGTCGGACTGGTACATACCGTCCGTACTAGACAGTACACCGTGGCACGGCGAACCTTGGTTGTACCTGCCCATTGCTTCCAATTTCCTGGAGCATGATATATTCATCTTCTAAGACAGCAGGCAATTATAATGAGACTAAGACACCAAACTGCAAATTCTTCTCCATCATCAAGTCAGTAATAAGTATAAAACTTGCAAGCGAGATAAAGTAGACAAAAAAAGGTCAAGCGCATCTAGATATGGAATAGCTCAAAAGGTACATCAATGACTTACGGTAGCTATTGCAGCATGAGCAATATGTATAACGTCAACAACTGTGACAATGTTCCCATCTGTTGCAGGCACAAATCATGAGTAACAGTCAAGAAGAATAATTTGCATTTTCTTGTGGGTAAATATACCTCTGTCTACAACAGGTAGGTGCAAAAATTTCCCATCATGCATGGTATGTAGAGCATCAAGAATTGGCGTGTCAATTGTCCCACATTCAGGATTTGCAGTCATGACCTGAATGTATAAAATCAGTACATATGGTCTTGAGAAGTCACATCAAGAAACATAAGGTAACAAAAAAATGATTGTATGAATACTTCGATAGCAAATCAGACTTACTGCTAAACATATAAAATCAGTGAAACAGACAAAAGACAATCAAGTTTACATAATTTATGCTATTACTAGCACTGCTACAGGAATATGATAGGGGAAAATGTTATAGATATTTTGCAAATTGTTTAATTGCATCTTTTAAAGAGAAAAGACTGTCCAGATAATTGAAACAAGCTTTAAAGATTTCTTGGGCTAAGGTATATGTATAATTATCTGATCATGTATGTATAATCATCTGAAAAATGCTACAACTCAAATATCCAATTTGAATATCTCGAACAACAAGTTTTGGGGAAAAAAATCAAGCTATGTGTCAACATCTCTGGAGAAAAGGAAAAGAAAAGAAAGCCCAAATGACTAAACATCTTGTCCATACACATGACATCATGGTTATGCATATATGTCATGGTCGCAAAGCCTCAACCCACAAACGGATAATGCAAGGATCAGCAGCTCAAGCATGTGCAGATGACAAAAAATGCAGATCATTGTTCATTTGTTATCTCTTTTTCTTATTGTCACACATAATAGACATGTTATGGAGTCTAGCATGTATCTCTTAGAATTATACTTATCTAGTTCTTAATTATGAGTACAATAAGCTCATAAATGCAATAAAAATCCAGAAATAGATTGCGCTGTTCATTTAGGCATGATTGTTTTCCTTTTTTACTTTCAAACTCTATCACTGTTTTACCTGATTGTATACTACATATCTGGACTTAAATTTGGTAATTTATATTAGATTACATGTTATAAATGTCAGGAAATAGAGAACCACAAATTGTTGTATACATTACATATGGTGGCCCAGTCACCAGCATACTATATCAACCTGACTTAATAATGTGTTCTCTATAAATATGTTAAAAAAAATAAAATGTTCACAAATAAACAGCCTTGGCTCTGGACAAGGTTAAGGTTGCCCCTTTGCAACCTATATCAAAGGGATTGAGAAACAAATAAGGCCTCTCTTCTTGAAGGGATAAGGCTAAGCAAATTAACTTTCACCAGATAATAAACTTCTTGGAGCCTCATGCATTAGGCAACACACTTTTCATATTTGAAATTTAAAAAATATTAGATAAAAATGCTTCAGTTATTTAATTTCCCTTGTGTTGTTTCATTTTATAGAACTGGCATAACAATGTAATAAACTCTGTTGTTTTAGTTCCATATTCTTCTAGACATAACCAAGGTCTATTGGCACTATATACTGCTCACTCTCACCAATTTTATTACCTGAATAATCTTAAAATTCTCGAATATATAATGTTGTTTATCATCATCCTCTTAAGTTTATGCCATGCTAAAGTCTGCTATCTGCTCTAATTGTTATTGTTCAGGATCAACAATAGCAGTTGGATAATCAGTATTGACCAGAATGGATCTCAGCCCAAGCTCAGAAGAGATCAACCATGAAAGGGCAGTTGAGATCAACCTATAAAAGGGAAGATTGGTTAACTTTTGAAATGAATCATATGGGTCAGATGGACTTCTGTGGCCATAACTTACTGGCAGAATCAATCAAAGTTGTACAGGATTTATTTGGATTGGCTGATATTCATTTAGATAGAAGGGTTTCCAAGGAGTTTCAGTTGATTTCCTGAATTTAGGGGGTTTCGAGATCATCCTGCAAACCACTGGCTATGTTTTGTATCTCATTATTTTCATATCCTTCACCAACATGTATATTAACTGAATCAGAACTGAAGCTGAAGAAGAAATTATTTTCAATTTGCAATGCTAGAGTGCAAAAAAGGCTTCAACAGAATCTGGATCCACAGTATGTGACATGGAACCAGCCCACTTAGCACCTACATAAGAATGATATACTTAAGCTGTGTATGTCTAATATGTTCAAGTAAAACAAGTGTAAATTGATAGAACAAAGGATCTACTTCATTGGTAAACTTTAAAATGGCTGAAGATCACAATAAAAAGATAAACTGAGTCCACACAACTATTTTTGTGCTACAACCTTTCTTAGGTTATTTCCTTTTTCTACTACGTGTATAATTGCAAGGAAACTTCAAACAGTTTTTCTTCAAGACTGTTCTTTTTGTGTTTGTTTAATAAAAACTGAAAAAGGGATAAACTGATTTCCATATTTCTAGGAAAAGTCATGATTTCATTTTCAAGATGTATGTCCATAAACCAAAATAATACTCCACATACTTCTTCCTAGGGCTTCTCAACATATCATTTGCAAAGAAGAAAACCTCGTGTATTCTTGCCCAGTATTCCAAACACGAAAGGGAAAAAAGAAATCAATATTCCTAACCTATAACCCGAACAATTTGTTTATTTTTTGATGGAAAAGGCTTTTTTGGGTAGAAAATCCACTTCCATCTTTTTTCCATGCAACTAGGGGATACCTTGAGATGTATGAACTTGCTACAAAATCAACTAAACAAGAAAGCAACTGCGGTAGAAATTTAAGCAACAATAAAAAGAAATATGTGGCCAACGAGATACCTTTTCCACTGGGGTGGACTCTGGAGAAAGATTCTGGGTAACTAGACGCATTAAAATGTCTCTTGAACTGATAAAAATAAATGAAGGGAAAAGGAAAAAGTTTAGCAGAAGAGGCAAAATGAGATAAGATTTTTAAAATTAGTTGCAACATACGTCAGAATCCCCTGAGGCTTTTTTTCAACTGTTATAACTGCTGAACTTATTTTCAGCTCAAGCATCTTCTTTGTTGCAGTTAACACTGAATCAGTTGGTGATATCGTCACAACCCTAGGAAAAGATTCCACCATCAACCAACTGTAAACATATTTATTTGCTCCAATCCTAAATATCACTGGGATACTAACAAGCCAGAGTCATATCTTGTCATGCATAAGAATGTAAATTCCAAAAGAGAATATTACCTACTTTGAATTCTCTTGAATGATGGTTGATAAAGATGGTCTAAACATCCGCTCTCGAAGAGTTTCTATAAATGTATTAGGACCTACAGAAAAGATCTTAAAAGTTATTAGGCCAACTGCTTATAAAGAAAAAATGAAGAGTTTAGAAACAAATAAAACTATAGTTTCTTTAGGGAAAGAGATAAAGATATAATAATCATAGTAGAACAATAAGTGTTTTTTCTGAGAGTCATGAGAAAAATATCCAATTACTATGATGTAATGAAACCACACACCAGAAATAGATGTACCCCAATGTTTTTCCACCCCTTCAACAGCAGCTGCAATGGCCTTTCCCTTTTCAGCTGCCCTTTCCATTCTTGCTATTGCATCATATAGACATTTTGCTATGTCAAGCAAAGCAATGACTTCACCATTTTCCACAACCGGAAGATGTCTGAACTTCCCTACAAGTCCCAAGGTTGAAGTTGTAATAATAACTTACAATATAGAGAGATGGAGATGCCCATAAGTTTCCAAAATTACATACCTTGTACCATCTTCTGCAATGCTTCCACTGCCAGTGTGTCTGAAAGGACGAATAAAGGATTTCGAGTCATCACTTTTGACACTGGAGTTTCTTCCAGCTTTAGCTCTCGAGCAATGACTCTTGTCGTTATATCCTGCAGTTAAACAATTTTAGCAAAAACACCAACAATATGAGTTCCAACACCTTGACTTGGTCATAAAAAGAAATCAAGCATAATGTAGAAGAACCTTGTCTGTTAGAATTCCACAAAGTAATGCATTCGAGTCCGTCAACAACACAGCATCAACCCGTCGTGCAGCCATCCGACGGCAAGCTTCATAGACAGTTGTACTTTCAGGAATTGTTAAGGCCTTAGACAATCGTAATCTTTTTACAGTTCTCTCTCCACTTGTAGTGCTGCAACCAGGGATCAAAGTTAAGACAGTACCATGACGGAAGCATGTAGAAATAGAATGTAGAAACAATATCTAGAAGTAGTTAGCAACAAACAGAAACAGTCCATTCAATAGATCAATGACAGTAACAGCACATGTAATTTGATTAATATTCTCCAATACATTTTTGCACTGTTAAGCTAGAGGAAGTGCATCATAGAAATTCAGAAAGGCCTACCAACATGTTGGGTATGAAAATTCAACATTAGAATATCTTTTGTTAATCACCTGCACTATGGTTTCGCCTTCATACTAGAGTAAAAAGGGCACTAAGTGATCAAGGATTATGACATGAAAAATGAAGAGTGTGGTTTTATGCTCTTTGCTCGTGCAAGGAAATTTCCACACTGCATTTTCCTACATTTTTGTGCATACTCATTTAGTATAAAATGTTGTTAGAAAGAAATATAAGTATTTAAAAGCCTACAATAAAAATTACGAAATAGATTTAATTTCTATCATAAATGAGTTACTAACAAGGTGATCGAGAAAAAAAAATGTAAAATGTAAAAGAAGTTAATCTAAAAAATTTATTTACTTCTGATAATTAGAACTCCCAAAGTTGATATGCAGTATAAGTAAAGAATTGCACCTAACCTACTTCTGTTACCAAAAGCTATGCTCGTGGTTAGGAACCCCAAAGTTGATACGTAGTGTATGCTCCTGGTTAGGACTCCCAAAGTTGATATGTAGTATAAGTAAAACGTTGACCCCTACGTATTTATGTTGCCAAATCCAATGCTCCTGGTTAGGAAGACAGGTAGGGAAATCCCCAAGTCACAAAAATCAGGTGTCTAAATGTCTATCAAGGGCAACATCAAAATGGTTTAATCAATTGTCTGAACAAGCACAAATCAATAATTTTGGATGAAAAATCTCCATTGATAGTGAATTTTAGAAAGCCTCATTTGTTTCCCTAGAACAGCCACCAACTAGCATCCAAAAGTTAAGAATTTTAGAAGTAGGGAACTGCTACTCAACTTAAAATATGATTGACCTATGGCTTAATACTTCTATTTAGGGAAAGTATTCTTTAGAATCTTGACAAATTACCTGAACTTAAGATTACAAATATAATATGAAGAAAAAAATCAACCACACTGTAGTTTGATACCAAGGAAAAGTTCTATTTATTTGGCACCACTAAAATAAAAAATTTAGCATGTGGTCATTAACCATGTCAGAATTTGTTAATTAGCTGAATTTAATCATGAAGTGGTCTGATTTCAAATTTGATGATCTTTAGTGGAATTGAAAAACTGGTGCAAATTTTCAAATAGGACTTTGGTTACAAAATTTTTGCAGATAAGAAGGGAATTAGAATTCCCCATCAATTATCAGATGAACTCCCCATGGACTCCTATCCTCATCCAATACACAAACATATCTGCAGGTCAGGGACACCCCTTACATATCTTTAACGCCCTCCTCCAAGCTGATTCTGACAGCAGCAATAACCATGCATTTTGCATAATAAGAACATTGAGTTATACGCATAATAGATGCAACGAACCACGGAAAAATAGATCTGAAGTCACCCTTACTAGTAATTTCAAGCTACAATAGGCAGAAAGAATAAAGGCTTTAATTTACAAGAAAAGCACATTGATTTCGTTCTTTGAGCATTCAAGTAACAACAATATTTTAATTCCTGAAAGAAGAAAGCATAACAAAAGAAACACAGCAACAGAGAAATCGTTTCCTAGGTCCAGAGTCATCTAAATCCCGATGACAAACCCAAACCAGGGTTCAATATCTACTGAAGATTCCAAATCGACGCAAGAAATCGAATCGACCAAGAGGAATTTTCATCAGAAACAAGGGACAAGATACGCACGGTGGGCGAGTTATGGAAGTCCGCCGGCCAACTTCCGCGCTCCCGTTCTCCGGTGCCTTCTTCCTTCCGGAGACGCTGCTCCCGGATATGCTCTTCCGCAAGGACCCGCCGCCGCCCAGCCCGTCCATCTCCCAATCCGATGATCACCCCCTCTGCCACGCCCGCTGACGATCACCGCTGTCCTCACCCCGATTCAAACCCAATCGCCGGCTCGAACCCAGATGAGATACAGACAAGGGAGACTCCACGATTCGATAAGTCTCCCGGGCGCTTCCTCTCTCCGCCTCCCATTTTGACGGGACGGAGCGCAGCTTCTTTATACCGCACAATTATTTTCTCCATTTATTACGAATAAACAAACCCCCATAAAAAATTCGAAAGTTACCCGCGTCTCGGCTACCCGAACACGGCCGCAGCTAACTGGTTCACGTTGGCCCACGCGATCGCCAATCGCCATATGGGTATACGGATATCACGGTAGAAAATGTATTGCTCGAGTAAACGGCATATAACCTTTTCCTACACCGACTCGAAACTCAGTACCCAACAGGTCTAGATCTTTCATATTTCGACACGTCACTACAGTGAAACGGGACCCACTGCTAAAAGAAAGTGAATGGACAAAGAACTCTGTTGTGGGTGAATGATTCTGAGCTCCGTTCCGTGATTTTTATTTTTGTCAGCTCTTTATGCGTTGTCTTGAGACACCCCGAAAAAATGTCTTTTCCTACAAACCTTTGTCCTAATCATTTACCCTATACAAATGGTTGCATAGAATAATTCTATGCAACAAAAATATACGGTGTAATTGCCATAAAGAGTTGAGTCAGACGAAGAGATGCAAAGTGCGCACAGAACATTTATACGGACAAATGAGGAAATGGTTTGCGTGCGGCCTTCCTGGCCCACCCAGCTATGGCTACAGGTGTACAACAGCCACAAAGCAGGGAACGGCTTCTTCCCGTTGGTTGAAAGGGCGCTCCTACGGGGCCGGTTCGGCTATGGTTGGCGCCTGCGATTGGCAGTTGATGGAACGGCGCTGCTTCCCTGGGTGGTGTCTAAGCCGAGGCAGATCAGCCGAACCCCATAATAAATAATAAATGTTTTTCCTTTTTTCCTGTGGCGTATTCACCTGCATTGTGGGTCCCGCGTCGGGCCCTCTTGTCTCCAATCGCAGGGCGAGTAGGAGTGATGGGTTAAGACGTCTCACGTTTAATATACGAAAGAACAGTAGAATTAATTACGGTATATATATATATATATGTATGTATATATATATATATATGTATGTATGTATATATATATATGTATATATATATATACATACATACATATATATACATATATATATATATATACATATATATATATATATTACTTTCAATTTTCACAGTAGAAATAAAAGAATATGTAAAGTATGAATTTATGATTTACTTAAATTTTGGAACTTATTTTGCTCAACTCCGAACATGCATAATATGGATTCATCCTAAAGGATTGAAAGTGAAGGAAACAATTGTTGGTCGTTCCCTATGTTTTGCAACAAGCCTGAATTGTCAGGAGGACTTCAAAAGAGTCAATGGTTTATGATAGGGCATCCTTTGACAGCAGCCACGATAGCACAACCATCCTCTCATGTCGTACAAGGCCATGCAACTTGCACCACATAGTACAGAGTTACTCTCGGAAAGTTTGGGATGGCGCTGTTGAGTATGAAGCTGTCTCAGAAAGCTCGGGATGACATCGCTCGGTGTCGATCCGAGTAGGTCAATCGGTGTCCGCACAAAAGATATGGGCTGGCTGCTTAAGGGGTCGGCAGTTATTAACAAACTAGGTACAACCGACCCTTATGTTCAGGTATAAAAACCCACCACCTAGCCAGCGCCAAGGGAGGACTTTTCGCACATTCAACTCAAGGCTAACTTGAGCTTCGGAGGGGTCAAGTCGGGAAATCCCCCTCCTGACCTCAACCTATGTGCAAGGGCTGGTGACAAAGAACCAAGCTATAAGACTCATAGCTCAACTCGACTCGATGCATACTTTTGTTGCCCGAGTCTCTGTATGGGGGACTTTGTACATCCGGGATCGGATCGAGCCGTGTTGACTCCTCGACCATGACATAAAGATTTACTAACATTTTTAGCGCTAGAAGGAGGGCTCGATATCGCAAGAGCACCCCTAACTGAACAACCCGGGAGAGTGTCCCGAAGAAGAGCCACACCCGACCTTCGAGTTTGGAGGACAGCCCCTGCTTCCTCCAAGCCTAGAAGGAAACAACTCAACCACGACCCCAAGTCGCTAATGGCGGTTGTTCAATGACCCCGGGTTGTCACCTCCCGAGACCAACATGGGGTAGCCTGCCATCTCGGTTGAGGCATTCCTTAGCCTCACTCACCAAGTTCAAGCTTTGGCAAAGATGATGCATATCATCATCCCTTTAGTTCCTCAGCTCGCCCAAGAGTCAACATTAGCTCAACTTCCCTAACAGCAACTGCCAGCTCCTGTCCCTATGTCACCGTTGGCCCCTCCATAGCCCATTGCGGTGAACATTAACCCATCGCCCGAGGAGCTATCAAAAAATCCAAGGCTAATACCCAAGCATAGTGCTCTCGACCTTAACGTGTTGTCATCCAACTTGGCGGACTCCCTCTAGGCTCAACTACACTCGGTTAATTAGCATCTTGATGAAGTCCAAAGGGAGTTTCACAAGTCCAAGGAAGAGCTCAGAGAGGTTCTCCTGGGGGGTGGTCACCTTTTGTATAGGAGGTCTAGGACAAGCCCGTCCTGCAAAGCTTTCGACTTCCCATGCTCAAAGCCTATGATGGCAGCTCCGACCCAGCGGAACATGCTATTGCATTTTGAGTCCATATGACCATGTATGACATTTCGGACGCCCTAATGTGTCGAGCATTTTCTACTACTCTCTGAGGCCCAGCTCGGATGTGGTACAACCAACTAAGGCCAACCTCGGTTGTATCCTTCGCCCAGTTGGTCAAAGAGTTTGAGCTTAACTTCCTTGCCAGCATATGGCCAAAGCCATCTACAGCCATGCTCCTTGGCCTCAACCAGAAAGATGATAAGCTTCTCTCCCATTTCATCGCCCATTTTGCTACTTTGACCCAAGGAGTCCTTGATGCTCACCCTTCTCTGTTAATGCAGACATTTTTTATGGGTCTGTGATCGTCTAGATTCTTTTGGTCACTGGTTGAATGGCCAGCGATGTCCGTGTCACGCCCCCCGAATTTAATTCTCGTTTAGGAGGTGTGAACCTAATTCAAGATTAATAATATTTAATTCAACAAACAATCCAGGATCCAATCACACATTTGAGGTCACTAAGAAAAACATTCAAGTCATTCACCTCTACAATCCACAATTCACAAAACCTATGCAGTTTATAATCATACATCATGTCACTAGATGATTCTTAAAATCCAAAACTCAACTTAACTAAACCATAACTATATCATAAATCCATAAGCGCTGCAATTAATGCAATCACAAAGCTAACATGTACTACATGTTTATATCAGTACACAGTTTAGACTTAACATTTCCAAAATCCTGACGTAAGAGATACATTTCAAATATTTACAAGATACATCAATCTAGATTTGTCATTGATATTTCATTACACCCAAAAAGAACTTATACAACATCAACCTATCAAGTACAAAATATTTGCCCCAAAATCTTCTAGTCTTCCACTGCCTCAATCCAATTTACACATTTTAGTGAGCGATAAGCTATCCTGAAAAATTTATATAGCAACGGGGTGAGCATATAAAGCTCAGCAAATGACTAACATATCCATAGCAAAGAGGACAGTTTTCAAACAAATGAGGTATCAAAATACAAAGCAGAGATACAGGATGAAACAGTAGCATGTTTTGTTTGAATGCAGAATTACAATATCATATCGTTCGAAGCACGTTTTATTCATACAATCGAGGAAAGGTAATTGGAGCATATCATTGGCATAAAGAGCATATCGATGACATATGGTAGTTTTCAAAGTATAACAAAGACTTATAATATTTCGGAAATATATCAAAGAACAAAACATGAATAGAAGCTCAAATGTCACATGACGATGCATTCATTTCATTCTTATCCAAAGCATGCATAGAAACATAGCCAAAGCTTTGGATATCATATCAAACACATAGAAGGTGAAGTGGGATCATAACATAATATGGTCCATCCATTTCTGAATGACCACCAAACATAAGTCTCCCACGTCTGGGAGCTCCATCCACCCACGTCTGAGTGAAGTCATAGGGGGCCGGCAGAGCATCGCAGGCTCTAAGCATATACCCACATAGCGGGCAACAAGCGCATATCCCACATAGCGGGATCCCACATAGCGGGCAACAAGCGCATATCCTTTACCATTTCTGGCAAGGGTCCAGACAATCCCACACACCAGAGTACAAGAGGGCAGTTTTAACAATAAGCAGCATATATCGGAAGCACACGCGGAATAACAAAGCGTACATGTGCCTTTACGAGTCAATCCGAAGTAAGCAATAATCTTTCACAAGTATATTCAGATTTGAAAGGAAGCAAAAGCAAGAGCATACAAGGATTTCAAGAAATCACATATAGCTCAATTGAAATAAGAAAGTTAGGTGAATACAATGGCCAACGAAATGAAACTGGAAGAGGCACATTTCAAAAGCAAATGCGGAACAATGGGATGCATGTGCCGAATTACGATGCAAACATGAACTTTAGATGATAGCTACAGATATACAAATAAATAAAGGACTAAAGTATACAGGAATTTAAGATAATAATGTAAAGCTTAATTGAAGTAAGAGTTTTTGCCAAAATCGATTTCCAAAGGAAAGTAACAAGGAAAGCCGAAATCGACCAAAGCTCGATTCTGGCAGAATTTGATAGGAACATTGTATGAACTATTTGGATAACCAATTATGCTCCAATTTATACAAAATATGTGTCATTAGAAAGCTTTGTCAATCTAGTTTTATGAAAATCAAGTTTTACAAGATTTGGAATTTACAACCGGGAGTTACAGATAATTTCGCAGCGAAAGGTCTGAAAATATTAGCTCTGTTTTACTGAATCCATAGGGTCGATGAAAGCAGATGTTTCAGTTAGCAATTGTACTCCAAAAATTTCAAATCAGGTATATACAGAAAGCATTTTGAGTCTAGCTTCGAATAAAACATACTTTGTATGAATCTGAGTTCACAACAGAAAGTTATAAGTAGTTAAGCAACAAGAGGTCAGAAATTTCGGTCCCTGTTTTGCAGAATCTGTAGGGTTAATTTAAATAGAAGTCTTAGTAGGAATTTAAACTCCAAATCATTCGATCTTTATATCAAAATAAAGATTTTCTTGTCTACTTTCAAATGGAATAGGTTTTGTCTAAATCAGAGTTTATTACAAAATGTTATGACCGAAACATTGCATAGAGGTCAGATTACCGAAAAATTACAGATTCATAACTTTATATCAAAACGAAAGAAGGTCTGGTTCCCAGTTGAAATCTTTCAAATTTTACAGAATAAAAATGAAAACAGAGATTAAGGTTACTGTAGTATTGGGTTAGAACACTTGCCTTCAAATTATTTGAATCCCAAATGTGAGAAAATTGATGAAAAACCTCAAGCTTTTCTTCTTCTTCTTCTTCTTCTTCTCTCAAACTCACGTTGGCTGCAACTCTTCAGGTTTGTTTTCTTTAACCTTTCATCTAATTATTTAGGTTTTTTGGCTAATACAAAAGTTGCAAGGTGTCATGCATGCATGAAAGGGGCTAGGTGTCATCTTTAGAGCAAAGATAAGTGGCACCAACCTTATGTTAGTTAGTGACACATGTCCACTATATATATATATTTTTTTTTTCTAACTTAAATCTGAATCTTTCATAAATTATATCAAACTTCTAATATTTACTCTTAGGTCCCTAGCCATAAACCTTTAATATAATATCATTTAATTATAAAATAATTATTAAATAATCCTTATTTTTACAAACAAACCTTTTACTAAATTTTTAAAAATGGGGGATGTTACAGTCCGTCCCCAAGATACTTCAATGCACAAATTAGTACATAGTTACCGAGGCGTTGGTGGTGGGAAGGCGTAAAGAGCACAAGAGGCCCTGCGTAGAGTCATCCCGAGGGTAGGTTCCAGGGCTGCCAAGAAGAGGGCTTGATTGATCCAACCTATCACTCCCGAAACCCTCTCTCCCACCATTGAATTCATCCATAATAGAAATATTCCTCCAGATCAGAGAGAGAGGGCTCTTAAGAGTGCCCAACCCGATGAAGACCCCTCGGGAACTAAAAAATCACTCAAAATACTATCAATTTCATTGTGACTATGGTCATGATACCAAGGAATGTCATGACTTCAAAAAACCAAATCGAGGAGCTCATCCGTCGAGGACACCTTGGACACTACATCAGAAGGCCATAAGAATCCTCTCTGCACCCCTTGGGTCCCGTTGAGAAGCAGATCGACGTAATCATAGGCGAGCCAGCCTTGGGAGGAGATAGCACATCGGGACGGAAGGCTTATGCCTGAGTAGCTATAGAAAAGTGCCCTATACAACAGTAGGAGCCCGAGATCACCTTCCCGATGGGAGAAACTGAGCAACCTGACCATGACGACGAATTAGTGATCTCGGTCAGGATTGCTAATGCTCGGGTCAAAAGGATCATGGTGGACACTAGGAATTCCACTGACATCCTGTACTTCGATGCCTTCCAAAAACTTGGCCTAGCCAAAGAAGACCTTACTCCGATGCCATCGGTGCTCACTGGGTTCATGGGAGACTCCATCTTGCCCCTCGACACTATCATTTTGTGAGTTACCTTGGGGGAAGAGCCAAGATCCAAGATTGTCATGGTGACTTTTATGGTTATGGAGCTCCCCTTGGTGTATAACGGCATCCTGGGCCACCCGACCCTCAACAAATTCAAAACTGTCATCTCTACCTACCATCGGGCGATGAAGTTCCCAACTCAAGTCGGGATCAGGGAGGTGCGGAGCGACCCTCAGGAATCAAGACAATGTTACATGGCGACCATCACACTACCTAAGAAACGAAAGCACAAGCAGCCCATCACCGACCCTCGGGACACCGCAAAACCATCACTGCATCCCGAACCAACCGAACATACCCTACAGGTTCCACTAGATAGGAATCGACCCGACAAGATCATGAAGATCGAGTCGAAACTCTCAGAGGAAGAACGAGTACAACTCATCAACTTTCTGACTGAAAATGTTGACGTCTTTTCTTGGTCCCCAGAAGACATGCCCTGAATTGATCGAAGAGTGGCATAACATTACCTAAACATCTATCCCCAAGCACGACTAGGGAAGTAGAAGTCACAAAAGTTGGCTCCTGACTGACAAAAGATAGTAAGCGATGAAGTAGAGCAGTTGGCGGGATTCATAGCCGAGGCGAAATAACCTCATTGGTTATCAAATATAGTCCTCGTTAAAAAACCTAATAAAAGCTGGATAATATGCGTTGACTACATCAACCTTAACCAAGCAAGCCCAAAGGATTGTTATCCGCTCCCAAGGATCGACCAACTGGTCAATGCAACCTCGAGGCATGAGCTTCTTTCATTCATGGATGCCTTCTCGGAAAACAATCAAATCAAAATGGCCCCCGAGGACTAGGAACATATTGCCTTCATCACACACTGAGTCTACTACTACAAGGTCATGTCATTTAGGTTAAAGAATGTCAGGGTGACATACCAAAGAATAGTGAAAAAGATGTTCGCTCACTAGATCAGGAGAAACATGGAGGTTTATGTCGATGACATGATCGTGAAAAGCAAGTTCACTCGAACTCACCTAGCGGATTTGACTGAGGCGTTCAAGATGATCAAGAAGTTCAACATACGCCTCAACCCTGCCAAGTGTGCCTTCAATATCCGCATGAGAAAATTTCTCGAATTTATCATCCACCAAAGGGGGATAGATGCCAACCCCGAGAAGGTTTGAGCCATCATCAACATGTAATCCCCCCACTCAGTAAAGAAGTTACAACGCTTGACTGAGAGACTTACTGCTCTCACCTGATTCTTGTCTTGATCATCGAACAACTGCCAGCCATTTTTCCAAGCTCTGAAGAGCCCAAAGGACTTCAGGGGGACCTCGAAATGTGAAGAGGAATATCTCGCCTAACTACCCCGACTCGCCTTGGTCGCTTCGAATGAATCGCTCAGCCTCTACCTCATGGCATCTGAACATGCAGTTAGTTCTGTCCTAACCTAGGAGGATTATGTGGCACAACAACTAATCTACTATATGAGCCACATCCTAAAAGACCCGAGGCACGATATCAACCAATTGAGAAGGTAGCTTTGGCGCTTGTATAGATTGCCCGAAAGTTGCACTCGTATTTCCAAGCCCACTCGATCCAGGTAGTCACCGACCAACCGCTAAGGTAGATTCTATCAAAATTTGACATACCAGGGCAGATGCTCAAATGGTTGGTAGAGCTCGGAGAATTTGATTTACAATACATCCCAAGGACGACCATCAAAGCTCAAGCCATCGCTAACTTCATCTTGACGTTAACCCCTCCCGAAGATAATAACGGCATGCATGCCGAGTAACGATGGACTCTACATGTGGATGGCTCAGCAAACGCTGAAAGAGGGGGAGCCAGACTCGTTCTAAAGGGACCTGATGGCTAACAGTATAGACACACACTTCACATCGGATTTAAAGCTACTAACAACGAAACTGAGTACGAAGTGCTCTTGTCTAGGCTTAGAATAGCACTGGAGCTCTAAGTAAGAAGCATCGAGGTTTTCATTAACTCACAATTGGTGGTCGGTCGCATCAATGAGGACTATGAGGCTCAAGACAACTATGTCAAAATACTTATCGTAGGCAAGACAACTCGTCGGTCGGTCGCTTCCAATACTTTACGGTGACAAGGGTTCCTTGGGCACAAAACATGCAAGCAGATGCACAACCATCTCATTTGAAGGTCAAGCAACTCCCTTCCCGAACCATCGCAGCCAAGGATGTTGCTGAAATCGATGTGATTCCAAATTCGATAGAGGAGATCCTCTGCTACAAGAAGGATGGAATGCTGCCGACCGACAAGGCTGCCTCCCAACGGCTCGACGAACATAAGCATGGTATTGCAAGATGAACAGACGACTCCATTGAAGGTCATTCACCTAGCCATTATCGAGGTGCATGGCCCCCGATGAGGCCCAAGCAATTTTAGTTGAGGTCCATGAGAGAATCTGCGGAGAGCATATTGGTAGCTGAACGCTAGCCTTCAAAATCCTTTGACAAGGCTATTACTAGCCAATCATATGTCGGGATGCCACGACTTATGTACAATGATGCCCATAATGCCAAAAGCATGCTCGGGCACAGCATCAACCCACGGTCCCATTAACCCTGGTTGACTACGCATGACCCTTTGTGTAGTGGGGCATGGATCTCCTCAGCCCCTTCCCCCTAACCTCAGGACAATGAAGGTTCCTCATTGTTGGGGTAGATTACTTCACGAAGTGGGTAGAGGTCGAGCTACTTGAGTTTGACGCTGCAACCTCAGAACCTAATTATCCATATGAAGAAAAGGAAGAGGAAAAAGACATCCCGATCGACCTGAACTGCTAACCATCCAAGGAAAACAATGAAGGGAGTCGGAGCATAGGAATGAATGAGTAAGAACTAGCGGAATGGGGGGGGGGGGGGGGGGGGGGGGGTTGGGGGGGGTGTGTTTATAAAGAAAACTCTGCCAACCGGCCTCCACATGGAAGATATAGGCTAGCCGCTTAAGGGGTTGGTGGTCATTAATGAACTAGGTACGATCAACCCCCATATACAGGTATAAAAACCCACCACTTGGCTCGCGTTAAGGGACGTCTTTTCGCACATTCAACTTACTCTCATTCCACTCAATGCTAACTTGAGCTTCAGAGGGATCGAGTCAGGAAATCCCTCTCCTGACCTCGACTTATGTGCAGGGGTTGGCGACGAAGAAGCAGGCTGCAAGACTCATAACTCAACCCAACTCGACGCGCACTTCCGCTGCCCGAGTCTTCGTGTGGGCGATCTTACACATTCAGGATTGGACTCAGCTGTGCTGACTCCTCGACCATGGTGTAAAGATTCACCAACAATTTAGAACATCAGTAAATTATATATCTTTCGGATTCTCAATTCTATCATTCATCTAAATAAGTTAGTGCCTCAAATTCATGTTTTACGTCATTTTGGACTTGGTTTGTGGAGGTCAGTGTGGGTAGTCGTACAACAACTAATGGTGACACCGACCATCTCGCCTCGTGGGAACTTTTATCATGATGAAAATTCATCTCGTGAGATTGTTTGGCACACGTCTTTGTAAATAATTTATCAATAATTAATAGCCTTTCTTTTTTAAGAAAAAATATAATTTATAGTAAAATTTATAGATAGATAGGTGAATCGAAAGAAGATAAGGCAAAAACAGTAAGGAGTTAGAGATGATGAGCATGATAGAATGCAAAGAGGACACTGAGAGGCGACCGAGGAATAACGAATGTTGTATGTGGGGTCCTTAGCAATGGTAATAAGGAGAGAAAATAAATATGATAAAAATAAAAAAGGATGATAATATGGAAAGAGAGGAAGATGCAGCATTGTGAAAAACGAAGAGGGTGATAACGATAGATTGATTTCTTTATATTATATAATAAATTCAAAAAGATAATAAAATCATCGCAGTGGGGCACCATAAGTAAAAGCATATAGTGTTTTTACAGACAAATCAATATTAATCAATGATATTTAATAAAATAAAATAAAATAATAATAATTGATAAGTAAGCATCAACTTGATATTCGTTTAGATGCCCCATTAATCTGACACGTAAGCTAAGTAAAAACATACTGTGGATAATCGTTTATGTATATTAACTTATCATTTATCATAACAATTACTTAAACTCTTTATAAGAAGATGACATGTACAATAATTCATCAAAAGATTTTCGATTCGTTCAAATATTTTATTATTTTTTAATTTTATTAACCTAATTGTATGCATCGGATATAATTTTGTAAGATCTTCGATCGAGCATGCTCAGTTCACAATCTTATAGCTATGACGGAGAGATTGGCTTCGCGATCGAACGAGTTGGACGATCAGAATTTTCAATAATAGTATTAAAATAAAATAAAATAAAATAAAATAAAAGGCATCATCAAAGTGCGTGCTTGCACAATCGCCACCGACAACAGTGGTTAGGGAATTCCATTCCTCGCTGACGTGGACCCGCGTGGAGAAGCTTCGACGTGTCTCGTCGTCTTCCCTTCTCCTGTCCGTTTCCTCGGCCATGGGCGGCAACTTGACAATAGACGACGTTGAGGAGACCCCCGGTGGTTGAGATGGTAGTGGTGTTGCCTTTTGCATGTGCCGGTTCGCACACAAAACCTTTTCATTCCTTTCCCTTCTCCTTATCCCTCCCTCAACCTCTTGTCTTCCTCCCCTCCCTGTTGCAAAGACTGCAAGATAGAGACTACCATCAGTAGCAGGACAAGGAAGGAGAGATCTAGAGAGAGAGAGAGAGAGAGAGAGAGAGAGAGATGGCGGACTGGGGTCCGGTGTTCGTGGCGGTGGTGCTCTTCGTGCTGCTCTCCCCGGGCTTGCTGTTCCAGATCCCAGGCAAGGGGCGGCTGGTGGAGTTCGGCACCCTCCAGACCAGCGGCATCGCCATCTTCGTCCACTCCATCATTTTCTTCGCCCTCACCGCCATCTTCATCCTCGCCGTCGGCGTCCACGTCTACACTGGCTAGCCTGCTTCCTCCTCTAACACCCACCCACCCCTGCTCATCTATCTAAGCACCCAAAGCCACTACATACACACTCTCTCTCTCTCATTCTCCCACTTGGTTGCGTGGTTAATTGTCTCCGCTCTTGTGTTGTTCCCTGGCGATTCTTATCATGGAAGAGGCTCCCACCCTTGATGGAACTTCATTAGTCTCAAGTGTAAGAAAGGTCTTCGTCTATGTTGATTAATAATCATTCTGTGGATCTATTGAAGTTGTTCTCGGTTTTAATTACTGCATCAGATGGTAATTAGCTCCCTAAATCAAAATAACAAAGAGGATGGGAAGAAAAGGAAAATAATAAAAATTAAATTTAAATATTTATACCGTGAAGTAGTTATTTATTTTAATTACTATGCCAGATGATGTTAGAGAGTTCCCTAAGTAACTCCTGATAGGGTATATTCTGGTACCACTCCCATGGTAGTAGTCAGTAGTCACATTAACGCCAACGCTGAGCCTTAGGATTGATATGGTGCATTACATCGACGTGACACCTCGGACTCGACGGTCACCTATTCCCGCACTATCCGAAGTCGTACGAGATGACGCCGCATAGCACAAAGCCGCTTCGAAAAGTTTGGAACGGCATCGCTCGGCGCGAATCCGTGTGGGTCGGTTAGAGCTCGCATATGAGGTATAAGCCGGCTACCCAAGTGTTGGGTCCAGTCCATATGAGGTACACCTCGACCAAACATTGCCCGAGTCATGCAACTCTACCAAACAGTGCTTGAGTCATGCACTTTGGCCAAACAGTGTCCGAGTGATACACTTCGACCAAATAGTGCCTGAGTTGTGCACCTCAGCCAAACAGTGTCCGAGTGGTGCACCTCGGCCAAATAGAGCCCGAGTTGTGCACCTCAGCCAAACAATGTTCATGTCACATCTCGACTAATCAAATGCCCGAGCTACACCTTGCGACTAGTCTAATGTCTGAGTTGCATCTCGGTCAGTCCAATGCAGGAGCCATGCCTCGTAGCCAGTCCAATGTCTGAGTCATGTCTCGACCAGTCCAATGCCCGAGCTACACCTCATGGACAATCTAATGTCCGAGTCATATCTTGGTCAGTCGAATGCACGAGACATGTCTCGTAGCCAGTCAATGTCCGAGTCATGTTTTGACCATTCCAATGCCCGAGCCACGCCTCGCGGCCAGTCCAATGCCTGAACCATGACTCACAGCTAGTCCGATGCCTGAGCCACGCCTTGTGGCCAATCCAATATCCAGGTCATGTCTCGGCTAGTCCAATGCCCAAACCACACATCACGGCCAATCCGATGCCCAAGTAATGTTGCTTGGTCAAACTTATGCCCAAGCAGCATTGTTCGGCCAGTCCTATGCCCGAGTAGTGTTGCTTGGTCAACCCAATGCCTAAGTCACATGGCTCGACCAGTCCGGTGCTTAGTGCCCCGAGCAGTGTTGCTCGCTCAGTCCAGTGCCCAGTGCTCGAGCAGTGTGCTCAACAAAGTCAATGCCTAAGTAGTATTGCTTGACTAGTCATGTGCCCGAGCAATGTTGCTCGTCCAGTCCTACGTCTAAGCAGTGTTACTCGATCACTGCACCTGAGTAGTATTGCTCAACCAGCCTAGTCCCCAAGTTATGTTACTTAACTAGTCTAGCTCCCAAATTGAAGCTCTGGGTTAACCAACGACTGAACCACCAATCCCAACATGACAATTGACCCAGCTAGCAAAAGGCACCAAGCCATGCCCTAAGCCCCTCCACGAGGAACCAAGGGCACGCCTCTTTTGGGGGGGGGGCGAGGGGGGTGGAGTACCACCCCCGTGGCAATAGTCAGCAGCCATGTCAACACCAACGCGAAGCCTCATGATTGATATGTTGCATTATGTCGATGTGACGATCGCTTGTTCCTGCGCTATCCGAAGCCATACAAGATGACGTCGCATAGCATAAAGTAGCTCCGGAAAGCTCAAAACGACACTACTCGACGTAGATCCATGCAGGTCGATCGATGCTCGCACAAGAGGTACAAGCTGGCCACTCGAAGAATCGACCACTATTAACATATCACGTACGATCGACCACTATTAATCCGTGTCGGGGAGGACACGCTATTGGCTTGGATTAGACTTACTATCGCGATTGACTTGTTTTGGAGCATTAATTTGATTATTATTGGTATAGTCGAGATTGAACCAATAGGACACGCTATTTGCCGTCCGCGTTGTAATTACCGCTTCTTAAGACGTCCGATATACTAATATGAAATATACGAAATATACGAACCGTTACAATCATTGTAACGGTTGAATGGGCATTTTAACAGCTATTCTAAATACGCTTTTCAAAAATTAACCGCCCAAAATTCCAGACTCGAGATTGAAATTTACAGACGGCAATGCCCTCGGCGACATTCGAGAACCCACGAACGAATCATAAAGCTAAACATTTAGCCTCGTCGCCTATAGAGAGCCCACCCCATCCCGCCAACGTTTCGAACTCTTCCCCATCCCTCATTCTCTGTTGAGCTATCTCGATCGCCTCCTTCGAAATGGCTTGCTCTCTTTTCCTTCCCTCTCTATCTCAGTTTCGTCTTGCCTTTCTGATCCGATTTGGTTCTCTGCTTTGCTCAGCTAGTGAAGGAAACCGAGATCACAGACAATGATTCGCTGCTCTTGGTAACCCGATCAACGAACTCTTCTTTGGATCTATCCCTTTCTTTCTTCGATCCGATTGTAATTAGCTTTCCTGTCTGTCTTTGTGTAGTGGATTGCATGAGCGTTTCCTTCTGGATCTCTTTTCTTCAGATCGGTGTTTTCTGCTGCTTGATCATGCTAGATCGAGACCTTTTCTTTTAAATCGGGAGTATTCACCGTTTCATAGGAAGGAGACGAAGCGATTATTTAGTTCTATGGATTTTCTTCGTAATTTCTTACTAATTGTGCAACTATAGTTGTTACTAGTGATCAGACTGTGCCTGAATTGAAAGTAACGCATAGTAGCCTTCCGTGTCTTCCAGACTTGGACAGTGTTAGGATGCTAAATGAGATTCTAGTTAATGCAATTTTTCGAGACAGTGGTCTAAGTTCATTAACTTGGTGAAGTTTTGAGGGGATTGCTTTCGGTGGCTTATAGATCAATATGCCAAAATATAATAATAATTATAGTCATAGTTTTATTGTAGATCAGAAAAGTTCTGCTTCTTGTATTTTGAAGGAGATATGTGGTTTTGTCTGAGCAATTTGGTTTTAATTTTCACTTAGGTGCCTATGATTCGTTGCAGAAGAAGTACCTGAAGACGCTTATGTTCCGTATTTGTGAGGAGACGTCAGGTCCGATGATCGACCAGTATACTCGTAAGGACCAGCTTTCTTGACTATCGATTTGATCAGAGCCACAAATATATCCAAGACTTTAGTTGTCGATTGAACTCTCTTGTTTCTCTTTGTCTGTCTTTGTGATTTACATGAACTAAAGCATGTCAATACACATAGCTGTAGTTTCCTTCAGCTATACTTGTTCGAAAAATTATGAGGTATGCATGAAAATTAGTCGGACCGGAAACAAAAAGAACGGTGCGTCTCAAATCTAACATGATTGATGTAACCTCTGATCAAATCGGATAAAATTGATGGAGTCTGTCAAGTTATGCCTAAATATTAAAGGGTTCATGTTCCTCTTTATCCCATCATAGCCGTCCAAGTGAAAATATTTTGTCATCTGGTGGGCATTGATAGGTGTGCATTTAAACAGTTAGTTGTATGTTTCAGGAGCTCTGCTGGCAAGATGATTCTGATGAGACCTTTGGATCAAACGCCTGAGGAGGGTAAGCGTGATGGCGGTCACTCGTTTGTTTTACTTCAAAATAAAAAGCTGAAGTGGCTGGTTTCTATGTTTCGGCGCACCATTTTGATGAAGCTCCTTTACCATGATGATGTCACGGTACGCTTGCATTCAGACTAGAATCTGGAACTAGCTTTTTTTTTGCATCTGGTCTGCCCTCAATCATGATCACAAAAAGTATGACTTGGTCGGTAAGGAACATCTGCAACTTTGCATGGCTCACCGTGCATTAATTATCGAATGGTCAGGATTTTTATAGTTTTTCTTTATAATTTTTGAAATCATTATTGTTAATTCTGTTTTTAATTGATAATTATGATGCATGGGAAGTCAATATTATTGAACTTTGATACAAATACAACCGTGCGATGATAGGATAAACCTGCTTATGACAGGTTACATCATCCAAGATGCAATATTGAGGCTTCATGAGGACAATAATTCCACGTGAAGCGGCAATTCTTGTTGCAGATAGGTGCGATAGGCACTTGAAACATGGCGGTCTTTCGGACGTGGCACGGACTCCAGTGGCACATATGGGACTACTCGAACACGAGGTTAGCAAGACATGCGACAATAAATTAGGGTTGTCAAGCACATAATAGATAAGATGTTTCAAACATAATGCTCTGCCTGTCTGATGTTTTCCAAGGAAAAGATATAGAAATCATCTTGCAATTTCGGGATCCTATGTCCGGCTGCGAATCCGTCCGTCGCTTCTAACTCGAGCAGTCACATCTGTAAGCTGGTAAGGAATTTCTTCAGCCCATAGTCGATGTTAGAAAACTGATATTTGACTAGTATTTGTCCGAGATAGGGATACCACCTGGCACATAGTTTATGCATCTTCTCACACGCTTGATTGTTCGAGTTTTTGCCTAGTGTCGCTCTAAAATGAGGTTCACATAGTTTATAGCAGTCACTTTTGTTTCTCTTTTCCTTTCTGTCCAACTCATGGATCACTGACCATGTCCATCGTGAAAGCTGAATACTGTCAATTGTGATCTGTCTTCTCTAAACTTCATTTTCTAAATAGTAACAATAATATACTAATTATGGTTTTAAGAGCTGGGGTTGACTGCACATTGCAATTAGAGATAAAAAGTTCTATGGAAGATTTGATAAAAATTTTGTATCTCATTTCTCTTAGGAAGTCAGCCTTCTAAAGTCAGTTGTGAATATTTAACCAGGCAAAAAATGTCCCTAGAAACTGGCTGACCAATGTAAAACACCCCAATTTTAGGCGTCATAATTTTAGTTCGGGCATTGGTAGATCTGCATTTTTCGTGGGAATAATATATTCACAGTCATCAACTTCTTTTTCATTAGCAAGTGTTTGACTATGTGTTGCACCTAGATATTAAGAGCTAGCAATGATAATTTGGTAAGATTTTATATCCAACTGTTAACAGGATCTCAACTTTCTAAAATTGGGGGCCAAACATGCCCAAAATTCTAAAAGATCAGTTGACATACTAGAATACTCAACTTTATTCACTTATTTTGGTTGATGTGACCATAGAACAGTCTTTTGAAAATGTTCAATACCATAATATATTTAAGCTTATAAGTTGGAGAACTCTGTGGCAGCTTTTAATATTAATCTCACAAACAAATAAATCTCATAGTGGTAATACAAATTTAATACGACTAAGACTAATATAAAATCAACAATTGTTGCTAACATTTTCTAAGGTCAACTAGTAGCACCGAGTTGCTGAAAGGGCATGGCAGGTTCAACTGAGTTTTCGTGTAACACACGTTTGTACAAGTCCGATAAGTCTTTCAATACAGAGACTTGCATGCTGCACATTGTGTCCATTTGGTTCTGTAAGTGGAACGGGTGGCGCAAATATATGAGATCATGACTGCAATAACGTGATGCTAATATATGTTCGTGGTTGTCCCCTTTTTGTTGCTATTGGTAGTAGCGAGCTAAGATTAGCTGTTTATATTTGATATAATCTGTGTTTGACCATTCAAGGGGAAAACAGATTTTTGTTATTATATATATATATATATACATATATATACATTGTTAAATATTGAGAGAGTCAAAGATATATATTTGAGTCGAACCTACAAACTGACAACTTAAGCTTTTAGGTTAAATTGATGTTTGACTCAATATATATTAACATTGATTAGTTTGACTCATACTTATTATTGTAAGATTCATACTATTAGAGTCAAGGTTGGTAAACAAAATGAATGAGTGAAAAAAATAAGAATGCTTGAAAAAGAAAAAGAAAAAGAGAGATCCAAAAAATTAAAAATTCATAATAATTGAAAGAGAGAGAGAATGTGCAAAAGAATATTCGAGTTAAGATTAACTGGATAACCAAAATCAAGCTTGTGGTGTGGATAAAATTAACCACATCAAATGGACAAGCTTATGATGCTGATAAAGCTAGTCATATCATTGATATAACTATGATTATAGACAAAGTTGATTGTATCATCCATGTTTACAAGTAAGGGGGAGACAATTAAACCATACTTGAATAGGGGAAGAATATTAGAAAAACATTCATGAGATTGTAGGAGAAAGAGAGAGAATACTCAGGTGGATAGGTGAAGATTAACTTTGGGACAGGAACGAAATAGTGTGATACATGGCAATATCAACTACATCGATCACAAACATAGCCTTGTATCAGCAATCCTGCTGCTGTCTAGCGCCAGGATTATTGACCATAATAGCTGTTCTTGGGTGTTTTGTTTGTTTTTTTCGTTGATTACATCTGGATGCATTGTTTAGCATGAAGAGTCTTCTCCATCCAAATAGAGATCTGATCATTACTCTGCTCTATATCCTTGTAGATCACAGATACACTCTCCTAAAACTTATATCTTGTTCCTTCTCACGGAGAGAAACTCTCAAAGGGCATAGTCCTAATTCAGATCACCTTGGGATCATAGTACTTCATTACGGAAGACAAGTTCACGCACATTACAGCAACTAAAAAAGATTTAGAAGGTCGGATGCTAGTCAACATATTCCCAAGGTCAGATCACCTTGGGAATATGTTGGCTAAATTGATTCCATTTAATCTTTCTTTATTAAGTCATCCATATGAATGCTTTCATCTAAATATCCATCACAGTCTGAGAAGTATAAAGAATATAAGTGAGATTATGAAATTTTGAAGCGAATGGATTGGTAGAACCTCCATTATTGAAGTGATCAAGTCTAGCTAGATGCAATGAGTGCTGAGAGGATTTCCCGTGGGGCCTTTGGGACTAGATATCTTTGTTTTCATGTATGATTTGATGCCCATGATTGATTGCATCAATTGCTTTGTTTTAAACACATATAACACATATAACACATTTATCTCATCATTTAATTTACAATAAAATATCAACCGTCATAGCTAAGTTTTCCTGTTAGGCTCTTGAAAAGCTAAACTCTTCTTCAATAATGAATGAGAGAACAGAAAAGAAAGTAGAATGCTTTTCGATGGTGTATGCTCCAAAACCCCAAATATCATATACAATATTGTAATATAGAAATTGCTTCTTTCACTCAAGAGTTATTTATGTGTTTATTTTCCTTGCCAAATATCATCAGGATATCATAATCAGGCAAAAGTTCATGCAGATTTAGAAGATCAAGGCTGTATGTAATTTTTCTTTGCAAAAGACTGTAACTTAAATACCTTGATTGCTGAAAACTACGATTTATTTGATACCTAAACTTCATGTAGAACCTTGAATTGTATACCTCCAGGATATAACGTTGAATTATTAATAGTTCATCCAACCTAATCCTAGATATTATCATGATTTCCAATATGATACTAATTGGATTGTCACGTCAAGAATAGCATTGCAGCTTTTGTTTCATGCTTCGCCATGGTCGGTAGTCCAAGCAAGATATGCAAGATCTACATAAATGAACCTGCGTGTGAATTACCTTGAAGCACAACACTACAATAATTGTTGGGAAGGTCCACAACTATTCAATGTACATTGCTTTGTGGCCCCAAGTAGATTTAATATGGTTGAGGCTGGGAGACAACTGGACTGACGAGATTTGAAATATGTTTCGCAGGACCACTCACGTAACTCACTGCATGGGTTGAACTGGTGAATGCGCAGGTATCAAAAGTCCCTTGCTTTTCTTAATTTAAAATTTCTTCAGGAAGTACACCTTCATTATTCCATGGCTTAAGACAAACATAAGAGGACCACAAGAACTTTCACTAATCTTGTTCCTTCATCATTAGAGATCGTGTAATGTACTCTGGACCCTGTAAGTACATTTCAACCCTACCAAATCATTGATCGTTCTCTTTTTATAATCCGATTGCCTTCAGTGTCGTGCGAAGTTTCCACTCGTATGTCTGGGACTGACAATCCACCCTATCATGATCAGCGCAGGATTTGTTTAGTGAAAGCTGGATGCCCGTGGGTTTTGCTGTCTATTACCATCATCAGAGGTACGACTAAACTAGTCTAACACACATCTGGGTGTTGGACCACAGTTTCAGGGTTTATATTCATTGTTTATCACTTGCCAAATCTTTGTTTTTTAGATGAACCAAGACATTTTACAGTGGTCCAGTTGCTACGACTTGTAGTTTGGAATACTCCAGGCAAAGATTCTAGATGTGCTTTTTCTCTCCTACTTCATCCTGTCTCGAGTTTAGTTTCAACTGTGTCTGGGGTCTCAGGGTCCACAAGATAGAATGAGCTCCAAATCAGCTGGGAAGAATGAAGGTTTGTGTATTTGGAACTTACTTTTCCGGATATTTTTTTTATTCTGCATGGATAGTGCGCAGGCTTTTGCGTATGCATATCAATCTGCATGACGAAACTACATTTTTGAGCCTTTCATTATATGAACTTAAAGTGAAAGAACAATATATCATTAGATTTCAAGTGTATAATCATATAGTTCTTCTCATGATCCTGTCTTTTTCTTTTCCAAACGTTTCTGTCATCTGTTGTGCTCTTTTGTTTAAAAATGAATAAAAAGGGTCAGCTAATTCTTTTATGTAATAGATTCTTAAAGTTGGCATCTATCATTTCTGTATTGCAAAAATGATTTCATGTTCCTAAGATGCAGAAACAGCAAGGAATAGGGGCTGAGTTAAAGACACCAACTCAAAAGGTACCAATCATTTCGTTCTTTATTTCTGTCGAACGTATTCGGTGTTCATTAAAGATTATTGCTGCCAGATCCTTGCATGTAACAGTCAGTATTTGGAAAGTTTTTGAGGATTTTTTCATCTACATCTGCATTAGGGTAGCAGAGAAGGGCTTGACGGCAAGCTATTTTCACTATTTCTAGCAGGCTTGAAAGAAACAGATCGCTTAAAACTGTAAACATTTCTTCCCCCACATGAACTTTAGGTACTCCATGCATGTAGCATTTAGACTTTGATCTTCATGTTTGATATCTGGCATCTATCATTGGATTCCTTCAATCTACAACAAAAAACCAGAAAGAACTATCACTGGTCATAGGAAGGAGACTCTTGGGATAGTCGTCTACCAAAAACAAAAACAACGGCGAGAGTTGAAAAATAGAGATAGCAACCTTTCTTCCAAAGTCAAACCAAAATAAAGGAAAAAGTCTGAAAATTGTGACAATGAACGGACCATTACTGCTCTTGCACGGAGATGGTGCCAATTTGGTTTATGATCTCAGTAGTCCTCAAGATATTTGGACTTCTTTGGACGAATGCACATTCACGTGGGAAGAACATCACACGTGTGTCACACAACCAGTTTACATCTATGATTGGCATTATGTGTAAGGCAACTGATGACCTTCTTCCTTGAGCCACGATTAGTGGTTCACCTAAATCTATGGACCATACGACAGTAGATTGAAATGTCAGGAAGTACTTGCTATTCGAAGAAAAATTGAGCATCATGACATGATAATTTGTGAAGATAGCCTTGTTTTCAAACTTAGCACCTTTCAGCTTCAGATTTGAGTTTCTTCCTTGTGCATTACAATGCTTTTCACATCAATCATTCCAGAGCATCCGTTCCCTATCCAGAAAATAGCCTTTATTTGGCGCTGCCACCGTATAGACTTTCTTCTCTATCACAAGCTTGACAGTGGAATAATGGCATGCTAATTACGTGTCATGAACCTTCACCGAAAGAAATGGGAGTCGTCATCTACGTTAGGAAACTCCTCTCTTCATCTATCACAAGTTTGACAATAGATGGGGCCCTACCATATATTTTCCATTAGTCTCTAGAGATCAAGATGGGACTATGTCACTGTGTCGGTCCCCTCAGTCCTTTTCCTAGCTTGGCACCATTAGAAGAATCAAGACATAACAGTATGTTGATTGAGCTACATTACTGTGAGGTTGGCGACGTGTGACCTGTAACCAATGGGTATCATTCTCTTCCCAACTAAATCATTTACTGCATGATTATGGTTATGAGCAACCTTAGAAGATAACCTTGTGGAGTCATCTGCCATTGCGTTCACAACCATTAATGCATTCCCTAATGTCATGGAATCTTCATCTTCCAGTGCCATCCAAGAATGAAACCATTGCCACCAGATACTGCTCTTGGTATTGTGGGCAGGTGGGTAGGTGGATCCTGCCCTAAGCTTATTTGGCCACAGGTGGGTCCTCCTCTCCATTCAATGAAGGCTTTGATTGACATTGTACCATCCTGATTCAGAAATGGTGAGTGACATCCATCACATGAAGTTTTCCAGCTATGAACAAGAAGAAGAGCCTCTGCAATTAGCAAGAGCCAAGCTCTCATGTTGGTGGTTGGACCCAAGCTCTTTCTCCCAAGTTCCCAACCTTCCAACACTTGGTAATCTGGTGATGAGACTTTGAAACCTGAGCGCAGAAGAAGAAGAAGAAGGGTGTGGCGTGCATGCCAGTTGCAGTTGTAAGCCAGGCCTCTTGGAATTGACCAACATCATCCCAAGACATGGACACCAGAAGGAAACGTGGCTGATTGAACCGAAGAACATGGAAAGTGATTTAATTGAAGAGGAGAGAGAGGAGTGGATGCATGCCATGAAGAATAATAAACGAGGAAAATAGAAACATGAGGCTAATCTCCTCCGCACCACCATTTCTACCCCTTCTTTTGTACTCTATCCCCCCCCCCCTCCCACATTGAAAAGTTGAAAGCAACCACACCCTGTCTCTCCAATTTTCCACTCTACCCCACCCCTAGTCTGCCCCCCTCCTCCTCCTCCTCCTCCTCGCTCTCTCTCACTCTCTCTCAACCTTGTTATTTTAGTCCCAGCTCCTGTTTTCTTTCGTATATAATGACTCACAGTAAAAACCTAAAAGGAACAACAAAACAGGCTCGTATGTCAGCCAAGGGACTCGTCTTGCTGCCCCTCTTGGCTTCTCTCCCCCAACCCACCCCCACTCTCATTTAATACTACTTACCGGTGTCCATCTTTACTTGACCGTCCTGCCAATAATTGTAGTCCCAACCCATCTCCATGCCTGCCTGTATCTGTGCTCAGTCTCATTGGGTGCTGGTAATGTGAGCAGAGTGGAACCTACCTCCTCTTCTCCCTTCACATTTATTGTTCCTCTTTGATGTCCCCATCTCAGGAACTGAATGGTTGGGGAGCTTAAAACCAGTTCCGCCACTTACTGCCACTGCTGCCTATTAACCTTTTGGGCTTGTGCTTTTGCATTAACCCCCCACTCCCCACCTTCCAAATCTTCCTCCTCTGTTTCATCTTTTCTAGGTTCCTTGGGGATTTGTGACTTACAAATCAATTCTGCCGCTGATTACTTCCCGGCGTGCTGCTGGCTTACGTGTTCTTGGATTCTTATCTTTACTTCTCGATTTGCTTCTTGCACTATGAGATCTCTTGCCAAGATCAGTCCATTTTGTTTGTTAGTCTTGGCCCTGCAGTTGGTTTACCTGTTCTTTGATTCCTAGGCTTGCTTCTTGATTTGCTTCTTTCCACCCGTTTGCCAAGACTGGGTTTCTTGATCCGGCTGCAGGGGGCCAACTTGGTTTTTTGGCTTGTCAACCCTATTCCTGGTTCACGCAGTCCCACTCCCCTCTTTCTTCGCTTCTTATCCAGGTTGCCACTTGTCTCTGTTGGGATCTCCACTGGTCTCGGTTCTCTTTGATTAAGGCCGTGCTTGAATCTGTAGAGGGGGAGCCCTAGTGCGTTGTGACATGAATTGGTGAGGAAGGACGCAAGATTTGACAGAGAGAGGCAGAGAAGTGTAGTTTGGTGTGAGGAGAGAGTGACAAGAGGAAGGAAAGGGAAAGAAAGGAAAAGGTCACGATAGGGTGAAAGAGATAAGAGCTCAGTGCATAACATAGCTGTAGGGCGCTTTGAGGTGTTGCTTTCATGGACTGGGATCTGAAGATGCCCCCATGGGATTTGGCCGAATTGGATCGTGACGCCGTACCAAGCCTCGGCTCCTTGGTGGCCGGACCAACCGGCGGTTCTGCCCCGCGAAGCCCCTTGAGCGGTCCGGGTTGCTCCATCGATCTGAAGCTTGGGGGAGTGGGTGATTCTGGGTCATCATACAGGTGGAAGGACCACTCCAGGATATCGTCTACGACGATGGTATCTTCATCTTCTGGTCCATCGAAGAGGCAACGGGCTTCGAGCAATGCGAGCCAGAATGCCTCGTGCTTGGTTGATGGGTGCAAAGCAGATCTTAGCAAGTGCAGGGAATACCACCGCCGCCACAAGGTCTGTGAGGCTCACTCCAAGACTCCTGTGGTTCTGGTCGGCGGCCAAGAGCAACGCTTCTGCCAGCAGTGCAGCAGGTAATGAAACAGGAGTTCCTCCGACGTTTTGGTTCACGTAGGGCAGGTTGCTTGGGTCTTTTATGCAGTATCACGGTGGCCCTTCATGCTTATTTGATCTAGGTAGATGCTTTCTATTTGCAGTATTTCGTTGTTTTCTGATCTTGGAACTGCTCAATGTCACAAGGGAAAGCCCTTCATCTGTATTCATCCTGTTGAATTCATAAAAACTGGTATAACACCCTTGTTATGTGTAGCAAAGTCTGCAGTATCTACACACATCAATTACTCATAATCTGTTGCATAACTATTTAAAGTTACTGCCTGTTCTGGATCATATTGTGCAGTTTTTTAATCGTCTTTTTTGGTTTTCTTTGGTTCTTTGAGTGTTCTTAAGGTTGAGTTTTGCTTCGGGAAAATAAGAAATCTTGCAAAGGATAATGGAACACTAGTCAGTAACTTTAAGATCTAAAATTATGTTTAGAATAATGGAACACTTGAAGAGCCACGGCCACTGGTTTTAACAAGCAGTAAGGCCTCCTTTTGTCTATAATATGAAATTACTTGGAGGGTGATTTTTTAATTGCATGATACTGTGAATGTTTATGCAAACTTCATATTAGTTAATAGGTGTCACTGGATTATTAATCTGATGGAAGTTTGCAGTACAGATCTCATTAAATGTTCATGAAGGACCAACAAGCAACACATTCTGATTGAGATGGTTCGTCTGGTTGCATGAACCATAAGATAATGGTAGACCCTTGAATAGCAAACCCAAAGCTGATTGCACAGCTGAAGCAATTGGATGAATGAGACTTAGATAAAATGCATAAAACTTGTTTTCCAGCATTCTTGAGGCCACTATCAATTAGATATGAAGGATCCAATTATTTTAGTGAATAACACTGCAACTTGTTACTTTGTACCTATCCTGGCACTATTATATAAGAGTATCTTAATAAAGGATAACAAGTTTATCCTGGCATAACCTTTCTCGTGTTCTTGTTTGTGATATTTGATATCATAAATTCATCTGACATTTCTGTAGTTTGATTGATTTGAAGCATTATTTAATCTAACAATTATGACATAATTATTTAGAAGTCTCTTAATGGATCTAACAATATTTATTAGGTACCTTACTTTAATCTCACTTTAGTATTTTGTTTTGAATGTTGAAGAACAGCTTCCTCTGAAGTTGGATGATAATCAGGTTACCTTTTGGCTTATCACTGGTGTATGCAAACATATTGTTGGCTATATCAATTTAACATGGATTTGAAAGTATTTTTTAGTGTTTTTTTTTACTTTTGTTTCATAACTTATTTTGTCCTTTTCTGTCTTTAAATCTTTGATTCAAGTCTGTATTCATAATGGATATTGTCCATCAAGATGATGAATTCTGTATGGGTTTTCAGTCTCTGTTGCAGTTATCTGTTGTGATATGTTTGCAAGCTTGTACCTATCCGCACCTGTTGTTTACTTATTGCTTGTAGGTTCAATTTTTCTCCACTTCAGCCTCTTATAACTTTTTTGAGGGGATTCTTGCTGGTATAACTTGAAGTTGCCTTTGTGTGTATTTGTTCTCTTTTTGCAGCAAAATGATATTGTTCTCTGAAAACTGGTGTGATAGTATTTTTTTTTTTTGAAGTTTTGGTGTGTATATTTCCATCTTGTTATTTGGCTTATGAAATTGTTCATGCTCCAGTTAAGATCCTTTTTGGTGTCCCAATGTGACTTCTATCTTCTTCAACACATTCTAGAAAACCGATTTCAGTGGGGATTTATTCCTTCAATTTATTCCTGCGGAATTCATTTGCTTGTAGATTTCAATTTCCTGATGAATCAATTTCCTTATCCTGAATAATCTATTCCTGCAGATTTCATTTGCTTGTAGAGTTTGATGAGGTAAAGCGTAGCTGCAGGAAGCGTCTTGATGGACACAACAAACGTCGAAGGAAACCCCAGCCGTGTTCTGTAAATTCAGGTAGCTAGTTTAGGATCACTTAGATTGTGGCATCATTCTTAAAATTTCTGCTTTTTTTCTTAATCTCTCGCTGCAGTTCAAATTTTGTTGCTTATGATTAGACCCTTGTGGCTTAATATTATCTTCTTCAGCACCCATCTCAAAAACCTGCCAATTTTAAGCATGTGCATCTTTCTACTGTCAATGCCTCTATGATTAATTTCCTTATAATAAGGATGACCAATATATGTGATGTGGCACGATGATGGCTTGCCAGCTAAGGTTGGCAAGGAATGTGCCTCGTGCATTGTTGTCCATGCCATGGAGCTGGTCATGTTCTTATGCAGCATGGACAAAGCTCATTATCGTGCATGCATTTGTCATTGAACAACCAGTAATACTTGAATCTTCTTAATAAGCTGAATTGAACTGACAACAAAGTAATTTTGCAAGCACTAGCTATTTATGACTCAATCGTTCATGATGTTATTCAGTAGTTGCTGCAGTTGCCAAATGACTCCAATGACACCTTAGTAGATATGTAGTAAATGATGTTTGCAGAACTTTGCATTTGTGGCTTGTCTCTAGGGAAGTCTACTCCTAATCATTGACAGAATCAATCGACCTCCTATTGTCCATATAAATTGTTTCTTGCATGTACAGGAACCAAATACTTGGCATACCCTCAAATCTTTCCACCCACCTCAGCAGAATCAAACTGGGCTGGAATTGTCAAAACAGAGGACAGCACAGGATATACGCAGTGCACAGTTGCAGATCTCATCATCAACAGGAACCCTTTTCTTTCCGACTCTTCTCACCGCTACAGCAAGGAAAGAAAGCAGTTCCCTTTCTTGCAAGAGAGCGAGACCAGCCTCAGCAGCATAAGCACACTTGGATCTTTAGTAGGCCAAACACATTTTATGACAAGCACCATGTCTGGAGTCGGCAGCAGCAGCAACAAGATGTTCTCCAATGGGCTATCCCAAGTACTCCACTCCGATTGTGCTCTCTCTCTTCTGTCATCGCCGACACAGACATCGGGCATCAAACTAAGCCATGGTATGCCATCATCTGATCAAATCCCCATGGCTGAGCCTCTTGTTCCAAGTTTGCAGTATGGCAATGTCACACGTTACTCTCACTCCGCACCAAGAAATGTTTCACCGGTGGAATACTCGTGTTCGGTCATGGGCGACAATCATGTGAGCACCGTCTTGGCTTCCGATGATGCTACCGATGCTGATATCCATTGTCAGAGTATATTTCATATCGGGGACGAAGGCCCCTCCAATGGGACCTCTCAAGCTCTTCCCTTCTCTTGGCAGTAGTTAGGGTATCCTCCGAGAGCTGTCATCGAACAGAGCAGAGTCTCATCATCCTTCCTCTGTCAGGATTTCTCAAGCTACTTGTTTGATGTAGTTCTCTGCATTTAGTTACTGACCACTTCTGGAATCAGTCATCTAGGAGCCTATATCATGGCCTTTGACATTCTGCAACTCACGGTGGCTGGAGCTATGAATTTTGTATTATCTGCTTCTACTCATCTGCAGTATAAATCATTCTCCAAGAAATTCTTGTTTCAGACACATATTTAATGTTTCGGTTTGGAGGATTCACTGATCCAGACTTGGGCTTTCACGGAAGCTGACGAGCTTGATGTCCTGGATTTGGTTTGTACCTGTAATTGATCTCTCTGCAGTCATTGCAAGGTGGATGGCCAGATCAACTATTCAGAAATATCAATCATGAGGCTTGTAAAATGAGATTGAATCAAATAATGCTTGAGAGCTTCTCTTAGAACGAACACTCACAGATTGGCCATGAAGAGTCAAATCATAAGGTAACGTTCTTCTTTATATCAAATACATTTAAATATCTTCTAGTATTTTTACGAAACCTTCTTTCGTTTATTTCTATCCCTTCCTCCATGGAAGCTAATCGGCAACGAAGTCTCTCCACGGAGAACGGACGGAAACCAAGCAGATATTTCCGGGAACGTGTCGAGATAAATCCTAAAAGTGAGCCGATATCGCTCAACCTTATCCTCTTTTTTATCCTCGATTTGACCGACCTTTTCTCCTTTTTCCTTTTTTTTTTGCAATAATAAAGCTTTTGTTTACTCTTTTGTCATCACAATAATTAAATAGAAACTATAGAAACAAGTATATATATATATATTACAAACGACGGAATCGCGTTCAACTTCATTTCAAAATGCCACCATATCGATCAATTCCGTCCGTCTCCCCTCTTCGTCTTCTCCCACCAGCGTTTTAGTGCACTGTTTAGGGTTTCTTCTTAGAATCTGGACATGACGGGAGGCGACCAGCCATCGCGGCTTCTCTACGAGCTCTGCGCTCTCCTCCTCGAGGTCCTCCGCACCCCTCACCTCGCGCCCCTGCCTGCCGACGCACCCTCGCGGCCACCGGTTGATGCTGCGACGGCGAGGAGGCGGGTGCCGACACGGATGTCACCGGCACGGTTCGCCTCTCTCCTCCTCGGGGCGTCGCTGGCGTTGATGCTCTGCGGGTTCGTCACGTTCCTGATCGGGTTCATACTGATGCCCTGGGTGGTTGGGCTCGTGATCCTGTTCTACTTCGTGGGGATCGTCTCGAATCTGCCCGGGTTGGGAAGGGCCATCCTTAGCCCCGGTAGTGGCCCCTCAAGCCCCAAGGAAATGCCAGGTCAATGTCGAGAATGAACCCGTTGCGTTTTTCCTTTTCCCTCAAAAAATTTCTGCCAATCGACAGGTTACGTATTGAAATATATTTGAAAATAGATGATTAATGTTCTTTTCTCTTATTATACGGAAATCTCTACAGTTACGTATTGAATTATATTTGAAAATTGATGATTAATGTTCTTTTCTCTTATTATATAGAAATCTCTACATGCATAATATTTACTTGTTGTTTCTGCAATTTACTACTTTTAGAATAGAATTTTGTTTTTCTTGTCTTGTTAGAATGTTTGGTGTAGTTTATAAATTGTAATTGCATCTCTAAGCTTTCATTATCTTTTGACCATGTTATGTATTGAATTGTTTTGGTAATTGATCTGTTTTTTTAGTTATCTGCCTTTTTTTTTGTGACAACTATTTATTGTTGTAGGTTCTTTAAAAAAATGTTCTATAGTTAGAGAAGTATATTCTGTTGTTCAATTACTGCTATGATTCTTTTTCTTTTTTCATTTGACATTTCTTGGGCGCATCAGGCCCCATCTAGTGGTGGTAGACCCTCACAGAGGAGGACAGACGACAGGTGCACAGTAGTGTCATTGTGATGGTTTGAACTCTCAACCTGTGGGTGCACATACACCATCAGGTTATGTGCACACATAATATTTTTGCCAACATGTTTTTGCTGTCAGCATTATCCGATCACGACTTTGTCTTCTGAATTCTTCACCTGGATCTTGGAGTTTGCTTCTGCTGTAGTTTACTTAATTTACACAAGAATGAATCTTGGAGTTACAAGCACTTAGAGTTCTATGCATTATCATTAGTGCTTGATGGTATGCTAAGAGAATCAATTTTTAGCAATTGCCTATATTAATGACCTGTGTAAGTAATTACTTTAATCCGACTGATTTTCTTACTGAAGATAGTGTAGTCAGGTACTTTAATATGATATATTTGTTATGCATAAACACATTTTTTTATCTATCATTTTCTGATTCTAACAAAGGAAATTAATATTAGAAAATTTCCTAGGCCTACAATTGGCATATAGATGCATTATTTTGACATTTAAATCAAAGTTCTAGCTATGTAAACTTTGAATAGAACTTGTAGGAAGTTTAGAATATTTTTCTTAAGCAAAAAGGTTTACCTATGCTCTTTTACTTCAACCAAGGATAAAAAATCTCTTGCGAATGTACATAGTTGTTTATAGCCTTATTGTCAAATTCATAAAGAGTGTTGTAGATACCTCAAATAGGTAGATTTCAAACTATGGTGCAACTACTAGGGATGATATGTTCACGCTATTGCCGCCGCTGCTTGCTGCTGCTGTCGCCACTCGCCGCTCTCGCTGTCGCTCCCATTGTCGCAGCTCGCTGCTATCACTCCCGCTATCGCTGCTACCGTTGCCACTGGCTCTGCTCACCGCTTTCGCTCCCGCTGCTGCTGCCGCTGCTCATTGCTACTGTTGCCACTGTCTCCACTCGCCGCTTCTACTCCTGCTCCTGCTCCTGCTGCTCGTTGCTGTCGGTGCCACTGTCGCCGCTTGTCGCTCCCGCTGTCGCTGCTGCTACCGTTGCCACTGTCGTCGCTCGCAGCTGTCGCTCCCGCTCTTCTCAGTCAACACCCTCGGTCTTCCGACTCTTTCCTTACACTCTTCTCCTCTTTCGATAGTATACTGTTAACAGTATATAGTTAATAGTATACTGTATACTGTTAACTGTATACTAATAATAGTATTTATATTTGATTAATTTAATAGCATATTTTTATTTAAAAATTTAAATAATTATATTTATTAATTATATTATATATTTTTATATTTTAGAGCCTCACTTCGCTCGGGCGAGCGCCTAGCACCTCGGGCGTTTTTGAACCTTGGTGCCTTTTGACGCCTAGCGCTTTTTAAATCACATCTTCTGTGTCTTTGTGTCTCACTAACAATTTAATTTGCTTTTGCTTGCACATTTTTGGATAGCTACAAAGTAAAGATGTTCAATCTATTTGCAAATACTTAGAAATTGATGTCATTGCAAGAGTCTTGTGCTTTTCTTTTTCACTTGCATGTCAGGAAAAATATGACCTTAAATGAATGTTTCTCTTCGTGAGAACTCTTCTTATCTTTTGGATGATGTAAGCTGCTTAGTGAAGACTAAGATATAGTTGTTCAGAATATAGCTTTAATTTGTTTTCCTAGAGTGCTTTTGCAGTGTCATGCTAGCAATTGATCCCAAAGCATGCATATTGTTCAATTGCTTATGGGAGTACAATCTGGGACCAGAATGAAATTTAGATATCTAGTGGGCAGGTTATGCGATTTAGGAGGTAGTTTCTGATTACCACTGTTATATTAGGTAAGCTGTAATTTTAAGTGGTCTTATGTAGAAGCCAGGGGAAGAATTGGTTTCTTGGGAGAGAATGAAAGGTAAACATTTTGGATAATCCATATGCTTTTCCGATCTGTATGAGTTTTGTTCAATTGTGTTCATGTGTGTTGTTTACATGTCTGTCCTTCTGTGTGCTGAGAAGAATGTGATGGAAAGGGCCCGATTTGAAGATACAATTCATAAAATTTCTGGAGTATTTTTGTTAAGTAAAACTCACTTCCCTTCAATTGACAAATTTTCCTTGTCGATCAATTATTTTCCCCTTTTTTGTTGTTTTCGGCAGGCCCACTGTTCTCTAAACTTCCAATTATTTGATTGTGGAGCTCAGACATGCAATAGTTGATACTGCAGATCATGAAGACGGTAACTATGAACCTTCGAGGATCGCCTTGATTCTTCCTTGATGTCAGTTCGATGGGTGCTTGAATCTTGTTTTCATTCTTTTTCCCATACCATGTACCTGTTAGTGTTCCATGGCTGCTCGAGGACCTCTTTGTTGCTGCAGAGTTTGCACATAAAATTAGTTACAAGCATCTTGGATTGGCTGATGCTCCTGTGGGTTGGGTGTCTCTATATGAGAGGCTACAACAAGGGCAGCCATCGCTTAATCTTTATATGATACAGAAGTACATGGTAGATAGAAGTCACCATTTATGGCTTCACACACTTTGTGGTATCAGACCACAATTCATGGCTTTCCATGGAGGTAATCCTGCTGTTGTTTATCACAGTAACTAGAACTGAGACTAATTCATCCATCACTGGGCTGAGCTCTATGAACAATGCAATTGGTCTATTATTTAGTTTTTGATGAGTTCTGTCACAATCATATTAGTTACCGGTAAGCTAAAATTTCTGATGGATTTGTTTCTTCAAGTGATGTATTATGTTATACTTGTTTTAGACAAAATCACACACATATACATTCTTCTAATTTTAATTTTTGCTTAGATATATTTTGATGAAACTCAAAAGCTTGCTGATGAAACTCAAAAGCTTACTGAGTTTTTCGAGTCAAAAGGCAACAAAAAAAAAAAAACCATAGATATCATTCTTTTTATTGTAAAATGCTTTCATGTTGAAAAATGTATAACAAAGTGTGACAAGTGCTTAATTATCATATTTCTTCTTATAATGAGTTTTGTTGTGACACAGGCCGTTTGGACGAGTAAATATCAATTGGCACCCAATGCTCCGAAAAAGGTTATATTTTTTTTTGTGAATAATATATAATTGGTTGGAAAATTTTGAGTTATTGAGTGAAAATAGGAATTTTCGATTTCAATGACATCCATCTATTTTATTGGATTTAAATCTGTGCTTCAGAGATTACATGATTTGCTAGCTTTCACCCGTTCGATTCAAGATGGAGAAAGAAAGGAGTAGCGGTTGCCTTCTTCGAGCGTCGTGCGGGTCCCAACAACGGTCCTGGTGGCCCCCGCCTAGCTTGCTCTGGTTGTTCGCATACCGTTTATATACGACTAAAAAATCGACCGTAAAAGTTAATGGACGACGCAATCGACTTGGAGACGGAGTCGTCTGTTTGTTTGCGGGACTCGAAGTGACCATACTACTCCTCCCCCGCTTTCGCTTTCTTCCCTCGGTAACCCACTAACCCTCGCTTCGATCCGCATTGGGTTTGTGGTGGGCCATGAGGCCTCGAGCACTAATCTTCTTCGAATCCCGCAGTGGATGCATTGGGTTCCGATGCTCTTGTGACTGTAGGCCAAAACAGATGGAGCAGAGTCAGAAGGGCTGTTTTCCCAGTGTTCTTGAGATCACTCTCGTCGACTTGCCTGGAACAACAAAGGTGCCCCACTTGGTGACCAATCAAATGACATTGAAGCCAGGATTAGAATGATGATTTCGTCATACATCAAACGTAAGACTTGCATTATATTAGCAGTTTCACCAGCGAATGCAGATCTGGCAAATTCTGATGCACTTCGATTGGCAAGAATTGCTGATCCAGATGGTGGGCTTGTCAGTTGTTTCCCATCTTTTGCTTCATATTTTGTTGGCAGAATATTAAACACGGGTTAGGCTAGCAAGAATATAAGAATATTTTCGAGAGCAAGATTAGAATTGCTAGATATGATCATGAATTAATATTATTTGCTTATAAGAGATTAAGCAAATAGGAAAAAAATATAAAGAGATCGATTTCCTGTGTTGTTTTTTTTCTCCTTTAATTTTCTCTATTTTGACTGAAATGGGCTTAAGTATTATATAATTAATGGATGTGAACCAAGTTTCGTCTTATTAGTTCGAACCGATATGTCGATACATCCTTAGTATTATACATGTGCTGAGTGTTGACACAATGGGGAATGTCGATGGCATAGGAAAACCCTAAAAAATATACTAAACAAAAAAATTAGATTAAGATTTTTAAGTTAAAAATAATTATAAATTTAGTACAATTTAAGTAGAAATATTCTAAATTAGGAAATAAAATAGTGATATATCTTTTTTTCGAACTTTAAGGAGTAACTTTATTACATGTTCTAAACTGTCCTTTTGTTGGTATTAAATTATCTAAAAATAAATAATTTGAATTATTTGATTTCGAGTTAAAATTTATGATTTAAATGAATGAAGTAGGAAATGGATTGATTGATGGATATGCTTTGTTCTTGTTAAAAAAAGATTAAGAGTAGAAAATTTAGAGAGAGTAGGGGAGTGAATGAGGGGTATAAAGGGTTTAAAAATCCTTTGAAATGGTTCAAATGATCAAATGGATCATTCGAACCAAATCAATCCTAGCTATTGATCGGTATCGATCGAAATCTAATAGTTACCGATTGGTGTAGTTCAGTAAAAATCAGATTTTAACTATTTCACATAGTACATGACCTAAATTTAGCAATATGAGGTCATTTATCATAGACCGCTTGATACAAGATGGTTCATGTGTCAGTCTCTTATTGGATCAATATGTATTATCGTATCGAGTGTTACACTGTGGCATGATAAACATAGATGGATAAATAAAAAACATGCTAAAAAAAAAAGTGGTATTAAGACAAGGATGTTGATATGGATATGCAAATTTATTAGGAAATATTGAATTAGAAAAAAATGTTTGCAATCATAACAAGTAGGCTTAATCCTAATAGAGGATAAGATTATAAAAATAATAGTTGAAATAATAGACATATTCAAAGAAGATCTGTAGACGTTTTTGTTAGACACATTATATTGTTTAGTGGTGTAATAAGATTGCGAGGGCCCTATAATATACAGAGGGTCAACTCATCTTATTTTGACATTGATGTATTCCCAAACATAACTCAAATGGGAAACGATCCTTGTAGCACCCCAAATAAGTGACACATTACAGTATTGTGATGATTGTTCGTTAGTTTAGTAGTTGATGATCTGTTCTTGCTCTTCTCACTAGGAAGCATGATTTTTGGAGAGAGATTGGTGTGTGAAATGCAACTTTTAAATAATTAACGAACGATAGTTCACGTTGATGAAAATAACCTACATCTTCATGAGATTTTTTTCTTGCTTAGGGTGTATTTCGACAATTTAAGATCCATTATTATCATATATGATATCCTTTCAATTGTTGTTAACGGTTGATATCCTCCTTCTGGGCATCTTCGTCCCTACTGTCTCTTACTTTATCCTCTTCTGTGCCTCCCACCCATCACGCTTACTTACGATGTGATGGTCTAGTTCTCTCTTATCTCTACCTCCGACCTTTCCTATCTCCGCCTCTTCGCCTTCGTTCGTCATTATGGCCTCCATCGCTTTCTCTTCTTCGATAAGATAGATTTTTTTAAAACTTAAATTATATATTATTATATTAATAATTTATTATGAGTAAGCATTTCATGTAAGCAGACTATAATGCCTGTCAACTTAGACTTACCGGAAGAGGCTTATATGTTATATTTTTAAAAGTATAAGGGTTATTTTAGATATAAAAAAAATTATAAGAGCTTAAGTGGTCTATGACCAAAATCATACGGGCTAAAATATATCTTTTTATACTTAAATTATATTTATCATTATATTAATATTTTATTATGAGTTAGTATGTAATGTAAGTAAATTCTAACGTTTATTAACTCAAATTTGACGGAAGGAACTTATATGCTATATTTTAAAATATATAGATGTTATTTTAGATATAAGTAAACCGTAAGGGTTTAAGTGGTTTATGGTCAAAACCACATGGGCTAAAATAAATCTTAACCCTTTGAATTTTTATGATCTATTCAAACTATCTTACATAGCAGTTATAAGATGAAATGCCATAGCATAGATCATGATAATTGGGGAACTACAACTGATGAGACACATGCATAAAAAAAGATGAGGCCCTAAACTCTCATGATAATAAGGTTGCAAATGAGAAGTCCCAAAAACAGAAAAAAGTTAGCATTATTTGAAGAGACAAGGATAGCAAGAAAGGTGCAACTAATGACTTACAAGAAAAGAAAGAGGATAAGGAGATGACTTATATGCAATGAAGTTTGAGGAGAGAAAGGCCAAAATTTAACAAGGAGTTGCAGTCTATGAAGCAACTATATAAAAAAAAAGAAAATGATGCTATCTTTGTTAAGTTGGGTTCTGACAAGGATTTAGGAAAAAAAAAAGAAGGAAAACACTTATCATGATGAATGAAACAAATAATCAATAAGTTCCTAAAGGTAGCTAAAAGAATTCTTAGATATATCAAGGGAACTCTCAACTATGATATTCATTATAAACAAATAAAAGATTTTAAGTTATATTTTTATATTGATATTGATTGAGCTGGTGATGCAAATGATAGAAAAAACACTTCAAGTTTTGTGCTTGGCCTTGGCTTAGGTGTAATTTCACATATAACAAAAAAACAAAAATGTATTGCTCTCTCAAACTCTAAGAAGAGTATGTTACGATTACAAGTATATGTCACATAATTTGACTCTAAAGAATTCTAGCATATATCCAAGAAAAATAAGATGAATTAACTAAAATCTACTATGATAAAAAGTACTATTACAATGACGAAAAATCCTATTTTCCACAAAGCGCACTAAACACATCAAAGTTCCATATCATTTTATTCGTGAATTGATTGATAAAGGAGAAATTCATATAGACTATTACAACTGGAAGATTAACTTGTCGATGTCTTTACAAAAGCATTAGCGAAAAAAATTATTTTTTTCAAAAATAACTTTAAGTTGCAACTATTTTGAATTAAGAGGGTGTGATAAAATTAATTCAAATAGTTAGAATTAGATGAAATAAAAGATAAAAAAAATTAGATTAAGATAAATAAAAGATGATGAGAAGATTTATGGAGATATGATGGATTTTTTATTTTTTATTTTTTAAATTATATTGTATCATTTAATTAATATAAAAATAAATATTTTTGGATGAATCCAAAATATTAAAGTATTCTTTATTTTTTAATTATTTTTTAAAAATTATATAAACTCATCGAGCTATCATTTATTTATGCTGTGGTTATACTCCTGCCTAATATTCATCCATCATCGATATCCTCATTACTTGTGTTATGATAGATATTCTTTCGATTGACGAGGCATTAGATGCGATACCACTTGAAGCTGAAAAGGTCGAAAAGGGATATAGTATAGATGGTGATTCGACTGGTTAGACATATGATTTATTTATCTTTCGCCTCCCTTTGTACACGAATCTCCCACAAAGTGAGTACACAAAGAATGTTAAGTCAACAACATGTTAGAACATATGGTTCTATTTAATTAGGTAAGATATATTATAGATATGATTGGATTCTGATTATGGTTATAGGCCAATAGAAAAGAAGTCTATACTATAGAATTCCTTAGGAGATAACCTTGATGGGAGGAACTCTCCTAATAACTTATCCTAGACCCTTTGCTCTCGCCTATAATTAGACAAGACCTCTAGGGACTAAGGGCAAGAGATTAAGGTTTTTCTCTCAATCTCTTCTTCCCCTAAACCCCTAATCCATCAATCTAAATGGTCTTGTGAAAAGATAGGAAGAGAAGAGAAGGATCTAGTTCTCCTTGTAGATCGTTGCAGATTGATATTTCAGATTCGAAGATGAAGCGTTTATAGATCATATAAGGTTTATTTTTCTGAACAACAAGAAAAGGTACGCATCGTAATATTGTTAGATCCAATTTATTTGATTTCAATATTAGTATAAAAACTTTTTCATTACAGATAGCATGATTACATATTTTAAACTAACACAGCAATCGCATATAGTTATAATTAAGCACCGCACCGGGAAGAAGCCCATCAACTGTGTTTGCCGAAGAATGCGATGAGGCCGTCGTAGACGACCTGCTTGGCATTCACCCCCATCACGAAGTCCAGATGTGCGTACTCCTTCACCAGCTGAGCCACGAGCTTGTCGGCGTCATGGTTGCGGAGATCTTTCAACAGCAGCTGCACGTCCTTGACGTCCGACAGCATGTCACCGCCGCCGTAGCTGAGCAGCAGCGGCAGGTGGTGTGGAATGTTGGGCATGTGGTACTCGGGTGGGCTGCTCTGCCCATACGCAACCATGTTGGCCATACTGCTCCCGTAGTCGTATTTTGTTATCACTCCACTTCTGATCGCTGTGAGTGCTCAAAGAAAGTTTTACATACTCTTTTGTGAGAAAGAAATCTAAGTAGCTCAAGTATATGAATGATATTTTGGATTTGTATCAGACTGACTGACTCTGTAAAAAATGGACGAGTGTCCTCACGGATGTCGGCTGGAGTTCATACTTCAAGTACATGTCAACAGTGGAGTAATTGAGGCAGCAGTTTGGCCCTACATCCAAAGTGAGTGTGTGTGCGTGTGTTTGTGAGTGCAGAATAAGGAAGGAAAAGCCATTACACATATGTAAATTAATTGAAAGACTACAATAATAAACACATATATGATTAAAGTCAAATCAAACATATGTTGCGGGCGGAATATTATCAGCGGAATAATTTGTGCGTACCTGTGAATGATGCCATAAGGTCGTAGCAGTTCACCCCCGGCATAGCGCAGACGAACTCCAAATAATTGGTTCCGACTGCCCTGCTTATCCATTAGGGAAGACAGTTGAATTAGAAGGAAGAGCTTTAACGATAACATCACTCAATGTATGGTCGGTCGGTCATGTTGATAAGGCCTCTGATGCTTTTGTCAGCACATTTTCTTTTGACAACAACAAGAGGGATGTGTTAGTTTACGTACCCTTTAGGATCAAATTCTCCCACTCCAAGTGCTCCCAACATCTGCAAGAAAAAGCAAGAAAGCTATGACACAACTCTGAACGTAGGTAAATTAGAAGAAGATACTGTGATGTAGCTTCCTCCCCCCCCTTGATGACAGAAAAATTCAAAGAGTGTTGTGAACTCGTTCTTACTTCTCCTGAGAATGCGCTGCCTGCAGCTCTTCCGATTGGAGTTGTCATGTAAGTCAGATAGGCCACCGGAGTCAAAAGGGCAGCTGACTTGATCTTATCCACCAGCTTCCCCTCGGAGAATGCTGATAGAGCTGTCAGAGTTCCCTGTAGCATCATCCAACGTCAGTCAGTTGTTGTAGTTGTAGTGGTGGCAGTAAGTAGCAGAACATACATGCAAAGTAATTCAAAGTGGAAGGAAGAATGACATGTTTGGCATTAAAGTACGAAAAGTCTCCTACCATGGAGTGACCAACATAGTGCAGCTTCCGCCCAGTTTTCCGGAATACAAAACCCACAGTGGCAGGCAAATCAAAGCTGGCCAACTCATCCCATGACCACGCCCAATAAGCCTGCGAGACAACAACAGGATGATGAACCTGCTCAAGACTTCATAATCAGCATTGTAGAGAAGATGACCAACCGGGTTTGATGTATCGAGAGACTCATGGCGACGGCTCCACCTGGTGCCCCTGCCGTGTGTGATCCAGACATCGAATCCGTTGTCTGCAAGTACGAAAGCCAGTGATTGTTGAGGTGGATTCAGAAGCCATGTCATCCCGTCCTGCCATCATTCATCCATCATGCGTCAATAATCAGAAGAAGAATGACGAAGACGACAACGTACTGTACGTACATGCATGCATGGCAACACATGCAGATTGCTCGAGGAAACGTACCATGAGGACTCCATGTTGGAGCAGCACAGGCTGCCTCTTCCCCGCGCTGCCGCCTCCTCTTCCTTGTGGGATCCTGTGCATGGTCAGTATGTACCCATCTTGCGTCTTCACCTGCAAGGGACGCAACGCAGCAAGCTTCAACCACTCATGCCATGCCCGCATCAATCATCCATCCATCCACATTTATCTGCACTCGGCTACCTCATATTCTTGGCACTCGTAACCCTGAGGGCTCACCACGGCGGTGCACACGTCGTCATCCGGAGGCTCGAGGCTCTGCAGCAGCTGCCGTCGTCCGTGAGCTCCGGCCAGCTCGCAATGGAAGCCCATGGAGAGGACGAAGGTGATGACGAGAAGCCAGCAACGGAATCCCATGTTGGAGGTAAGCCAAGGATGAGATCACCTACTTCACCAAGGATTGGCCTTGTTATAGTGAGGAGGGTGAGGAGGAAGTCGGTGAAGGATGATACCTCGTTCATGGCCTTCTTATAGGGCGGAGGAGGAGGAAGGAGATGGAGAGGGTGATCTGTGCAGGCAGTTGAAGGGTGGTGATGCGTGATCTTCGCTACTTGTTACTGACATTGTTATGGCCTTTCACAACTGCATGTAACTGTACAAAAGTTGAAAAATAGATTGTTGTTGTGTGCAATACAAGAAGTCGAACTAAATTTAAACTCTTCACCTCTACAGTATATGACATGCCGTTTAAAAAGGCCCGCATAACATATTATTAGGCAAATTCATGCAAACGTGATAGAAGAACATTGAGATCACGGAAAATGTCACAAGAGATTGTGTCTTCGGATTGAAAATAAAAGATACTATTGGTAATGGATCATGATGACACTATAATTTTAGCAGTGAACCATTTGTTTCTTTTTATTCAAAACTTTTTATTGGTGATAGGTTGACGATATTCCTACCTAGTGAACATGTATAGTGCATGCTCTGAGTGTCACGATAGGGTATATTATGTATGCCTCAGTGATAGAATAGGATACCTTATGCCTCAATGATATGATATATCATGTATGTCTTGCTATGTACGAGGCCTAATAAAGCAGATGCTCTGAGTGTCACAAGCATGTATCAGACGGATCCAGGCTTGGAGCACTAGAAAGCAGTAAAGTGTATCCTTAAGTACTTGAGAAGAACTAAGGATCTTTTACTGGTATATGAAGGTAATAGCCTCAAGGTTGAAGGCTACACGGACTCGAGTTTCTAGTCCGATATCATTGATAGCAAGTCGAATTTGGGGTATATGTACACCATAAATGTAGAAGTAATATGCTGGAAGAGTTTCAAGCAAGATACTATTGCTGACTCGACTACAGATGCGGAATACATTGTTGTGGCAAAGACAACAAAGGAGAGAGTTTGGATGAAGACATTTATAACAAATCTGAGCGTCGTGCCAACTAGCAAGGAGCCTATTCCCGTATATTGTGACAACAACGAGGCGATTGCTCAAGCGAAGGAACCAAATCTCATCAGAAGTCTAGGCACGTTCTAAGGAGGTTCCACCTGATCAGAGCGAATGTGAGCCGAGGAGATGTAGTAGTGGAAAGAGTTACATCCGAAGATAACGTTGCAAATCTATTGACAAAACCGTTATCACATATTGTCTTTAAGCGTCACAAGGGTCTGATGGGGATCAGACACATAGATGATCGACTTTAGGTCAAGTACGAGATTTCTAGTCATAGGTGCCCTAGAAGCCAATTACGTTAGTGATGACACGTATAACTTGACACGCAGTCTTTTTGCTTAATATTATTATTTGATATTTTATCACTTTATATTGTTTGTAGCTTGAATATATTGTAATGTCCATGGATCTATATAATGGGAGTCGGATCGTGATGAGATCATGATAATGAGATCGATTCACCTTTAAACATAAATCCTAAATAATCCCGATCATAGATTACTAGAGACGGACATCAAGATAATCGAATAGGTCGGTGTGCTTTATACTCATCTATATGATGGATGCAGCTGGTCTCAGAGCTACTCATGTGGGGACACTAGGGATACATTACAAGTGCTCATTTGAGAATGAGTTCATTGATTGATATGTTTACGGAATGCTAGATGGTTGATGATATCTTATTGTCTGACACCGATTCCATAGTCCTAGTGGTGTTTCTGGTCCTTAGACTTGAGGCACCAAGAATGTCTTGTATAAGTATTTTATTCTTTTATACTAGACTTATAGGTCTGGAGGTTCCAGATCTAGCACAATCGGTCATCGGGAGTGGTAGCCAACCTTACGAGGATAATTAACTATTAATAGAGGATCATCCACTGTCGGTATTATGAGAAGAATATCTCATGTGTTCTTGCTTAGACAAATCTCTAGCTAGGATAATTCGAATTGAAAGAGAAAGAGTTCTCCGAGGGAATCCGATTAGAGCGAGACTCGAGTAGAAACCGTATGGGTCTGATAGCACCATGCCCGGTATACAATCTCTGGGATATTAGATAGATGAGAGACTATATGTATACGATAACCGAGGATAGACTGGTCTAATGGATTGGATTCCCCTATATCATCTGGGGACTGCGACGTAGTGGCATAGTACATCCACAGTTTATGAATTGAGTGAATTATTATGGAGATAATAATTCACTGAGCCAGAAGGAGTTTTGACATGTATGATTCACGGCCAACTTAATATTCGTCCTAGAGGGTCACACACATATAGTAGGTATTGCAATGAGTAGAGGTTCGGATATGAGATATCCGCTGGAGCCCATATCTTATTGGATATCCAATAAGCCCATGAATTATTGGATTCTATAGATGAGATCCAATAAGAGCCTATGAGAGATTATTGAATGGAGATATAATAATCTAATAGGCTTGGGTAGTCGGATGAAGATCTACTACCTAATAGGACATGATCCATTAGGGTTAAGTTGACAGAGGACCTCTATAAATAGGAGGAAACTAGTGGTTCATGAGCTATATAGCCTTTTTGGTTGCCTCTCCTATTCTCCTCCCCTTCTCCTCGTCAAAGCAGGCCTAGAGTTTTGAGGAGCATCGTCGTAGCCCTACTGTGTGGATCACTGCTAGAAAGAAGGTCACTAAACCTCCTTCACCCTCTCATAAAGATCTATAGGGATTCAGGGATATATGATATCTCTAGGTAACATAATCTTTCGTATACGTAGTTTTCAGTTTTTGCGTATCAATCTTCGCACGACGACGAACACATATTTGAAAATTTGAAGATTTTATTTTTTTGTTCTTTCACTGTATATGTGATGCCGCCCTCAGATTTCCTTACGGTCAGTTCCTATAAATACATGTATTCTTGTAAAGAATAAAAATATATTTGAAAGTGAATTTTAATAAAACAACTACTTTGTTTTTTTACAACAAAGAATAGAAATGTCAATTTATTTATTTTAATCATATATTATTATAGTATCATAAGAATACTTTTCACAAAGTTAGGTTATATTATTCCATGAGATTTTTAATGAGGTTTCAAACCTTTAAATCACACATAAAAACATTATAAGATAAGAATTATTTGACTATGAGAAAAGAAGCATTCGTTTAGAATCTTAGAAGACTAAAGGTCGATAAATAAAGAATATATCAAAAAACAGCAAAAGATTTGCTTAGTTTAGTATTTTTTATTAACATCTTCGAAAGAAAATTAAAATTCCCATTATCGTATTAAAATGACTAAGGTATTTTACTGTGTTTAAATTTCACAAATATTGTCGACTCTGTGGCCCAATGGATAAGGCGCTGGTCTACGGAACCAGAGATTCTGGGTTCGATCCCCAGCAGAGTCGTATGAAATCAATTTTATTTTATTAATTTTTTTTAGTGAAAATACATCTATTTTTGGATTAAATTAAATATATTTTTTTATTTAAATAAAAGCTGGCTTCTTACCTGGCCATATAGATTCATGGTGTGGCAGCACCATGATTTGAGATGTGCAAGCAGGCCTTTCAAGGACTTCGCAGCTGCTGAGCCATCTTTGCTTGCCATAGGCCGTAGGGTTTGAAAGATCTCAATGCAGCAAATTATGAGAGATAATGGACATCATCACTTGAGCTTCTTGTATACACACAGCAGCTACCAACCAACCATTCGATGCTAGTCAATCATTAGAAGTTGTTTATCGATACTTTTTTTTTCTATCGTTTTGGCATTATAATGAGGATCGATGTATCACAGGAGCACTATCCAATAGACGCTTCCAATGAGTGACCTAACAAGGATGCTCATATCTCCATCGATAGCACTTTTGCCTTTGCCTAACAAGGATGTCCACCCCAAACGGTAGTAGATGACTTCTCGATCCTACCAATATAGACTTCTAAAGATAACTTGACATATGTCAGAGGGCACCATCTTGTATGACACCTTGTCGATATATTTATTGGCGATCATAATTTCGAATGTGCACTATTGATTTATGCTCGTTTCTACGTCTTTGTAGATCCAATCCAGTGGATATGACTTTAGATAAGGAATGATCTTGAGTCCAAGTTTTTATGATTAACTTATCGAGATTAAATTCTTTTGGATTTCAATGTTAATGATCGCATTGATGATATCTTGTTTCACTTGGATCTTGAGAGTGAATAATTCTTCTCAAACTGTTGGATCGAGGGTTGGATTCGAATCTATAACACTTGGTCTATCCATAAGTGATAGACTCGGTTTCTATGTGTGAAACGGGTGCTAGTTTGGTTTGATCTTCTTCTACGGTAGCAGTTGCCTTATATCGATTCTGATTGTTCTTCTTCCACTTCTTCAGGAAGAGTTTAGGATGATCCTTCTAATATTTCTCCTGTGTATGGCCTATAATCATATAGTGAACACAAAACAAATATATTAAAATAAGTATCAAAATTGATCTATCAATTAGTTTAATACATTAGCACTGATCGAGCCTTCGCAGGTGGGTATGTTGATGTGAAACACAATACGAAAGGGTCGACTCCTTGCTGCAATGTTTCGCTTAGCAATGTATTATTTGCAATGTTTCTTGCTTGGGACTACCGTAACCAGCTTTCGTCGTGGCTACCCATATTTGGTTTCTTATTATAAGAAACTTATCTTCGAATTAAACCTTGCCTACAACAATCAAGCAATTTGGCCATGTTATTTGCCAAGGTAGAGGCAATAGCTTTATAAAAAAAATACTATACACCAACATGCATTTTTATTGGAAAACAAACTCATTCCTCACCCTCCACACGCACCAAAGAAAGACATGTAGCACTATAGATCAACCCAGATTTATCACCAATCTACTTGTGTTATGATAGATACTGTTTCGATTGACGACGACTCATCGGATGTGATGCTACTTAGTAGAAGCTGAAACGGTGGAAAAGGGATATAGCATGGATGCCGATTCGATTGGTTAAACATATGATTTATTATACGGAGATATATGATTTATTTCTCTTTCATCTCCCTTCGTACATGAATCTCCCGCGGAGTGAGTGCACAAAGAATGCCAAGTCGGCAGCAATCGCGTATAGTTATTATATTAAGCACTGCAGCGGGAAGAAGCCCATCAACTGTGTTTGTCGAAGAATGCGATGAGGCCGTCGTAGACGACCTGCTTGGCATTCACCCCCATCACGAAGTCCAGATGTGCGTACTCCTTCACCAGCCGAGCCACGAGCTTGTCGGCGGCGTCATGGTTGCTGAGATCATTCAACAGCTGCTGCACGTCCTTCACGTCCGACAGCATGTCCCCGCCGCCGTAGCAGAGCAGCAGCGGCAGGTGGTGTGGAATGTTGGACAAATGGTACTCGGGTGGGCTGCTCTGCCCATACGCAGCCATGTTGGCCGTACTGCTCCCGTGGTCGTATTTTGTTATCACTCCACGTCTGAATGCTGGGAGTACTCAAAGACAAGTATACATACACTCTCTTGTGAGGAAGAAATCTAAGTAGCTAAGGTATACATAATATTTTAGATTTGTATCAGACTGACTGACTCTGTGAAAAATGGACGAGTGTCCTCACGGATGTAGGCTGGAGTTCATACTTCAAGTACTTGTCAACAGTGGAGTCATTGAGGCAGCAGTTTGGCCCTACATCCAAAGTGAGTGTGTGGGTGTGTGTTGCAGAATAAGGAAGGAAAAGCCAATACACATATATGTAAATTAATTGAAGACTACAATAATAAATACATATATGATTAAATTCAAACCAAACTTATGTTGCCGGCGGAATATTATCACCGGAATAATTTGTACGTACCTGTTAATGATGCCATAAGGTCGTAGCAGTTCACCCCCGGCATAGCGCAGACCGACTCCAAAAACTTGGTTCCGACTGCCCTGCTTATCCATATTAGGGAACACACTTGAATTAGAAGAGCACATTTTCTTTTGACAACAAGAGGGATATGTTAGTTTATGTACCCTTTAGGATCAAATTCTGCCACTCCAAGCGCTCCCAACATCTGCAAGAAAAAAAACAAGAAAGCTATGACACAGCTCTGGACGTCGGAAAATTAAAAAGGAAGATAATGAATGATGTAGCTCCCTTGATGAGAAAAATCAATCGAGTGTCGTGAACTCGTTCTTACTTCTCCTGCGAATGCGCTGGCTGCAGCTCTTCCGATCGTAGTTGTCATGGAAGTCAGATAGGCCACCGGAGTCAAAAGGGCAGCTGACTTGATCTTATCCACCAGCTTCCCCTCGGAGAATGCTGATAGAGCTGTCAGAGTTCCCTGTAGCATCATCCAACGTCTGTCAGTTGTTGTAGTTGTAGTGGTGGCAGTAAGTAGCAGAACATACATACGAAGTAATTCAAAGTGGAAGGAAGAATGACATGTTTGGCCATTAAAGTACGTAAAGTCTCCTACCATGGAGTGACCAACATAGTGCAGCTTCTGCCCAGTTTTCCGGAATACGAAACCCACAGTAGCAGGCAAATCATAGCTGGCCAACTCATCCCATGACCACGCCCAATAAGCCTACCCGACAACAAAAGGATGATGCTCAATCATACCAACAACCTGCTCAATACTTCATAATCAGCAACGTAGAGAAGATGACCAACCGTGTCTGATGTTTCGAGAGACTCATGGCGACGGCTCCACCTGGTGCCCCTGCCGTGTGTAATCCATACATCGAATCCGTTGTCTGCAAGTACGAAAGGCAGCGATTGTTGAGGTGGATTCAGTAGCCATGTCAACCCGTCCTGCCATCATTCATCGATCGTCAATCATCATCATCATCATCATCAGAATGACGAAGAAGACAACGTACCCTGCATGCATGCATGCATGGCAACACATTCAGATTGCTTAAGGGAACGTACCGAGAGGACTCCATGTTGGAGCAGCACCGGCTGCCTCTTGCCCGCGCTGCCGCCTCCTCTTCCTTGTGGGATCCTGTGCATGGTCAGTATGTACCCGTCTTGCGTCTTCACCTGCAAGAGACGCAACAAGCTTCAACCACTCATGCCATGCCCGCATAAATCATCAATCCATCCACGTTTATCTGCACTCCGCTACCTCATATTCTCGGCACTCGTAACCCTGAGGGCTCACCACGGCGGTGCACACCCCATCATCCGCCGCCTCGAGGCTTTGCACCAGCTGCCGTCTTCCGTGAGCTCCAGCCAGCTCGCCCTGGAAGCCCATGGAGAGGACGAAGAAGATGACGAGACGCCAGTTAAAGCAACGGAATCCCATGTTGAAGGTAAGCGAAAGGTGAGATCACCTCCTTCACCAAGGATTGGTCTTCTTACGGGGAGAAGGATGAGGAGGAAGTGGATGATGGATGAGACCTCGTTCATGGCCTTCTTATAGGGCGGAGGAGGAGGAGGAAGGAAATGGCGAGGATGATCTGTGCAGGCAGTTGAAGGGTGGTGATATGTGATTCTCGCTACGTGTTAACAGCTCTCAAAAACTGGCATTTAATCCACCCAAATCTTATTCTATCAACACTTTAAGACATAAAAAGTCATATAATTTTCATATTCCGTTGGTCTAATTTTGTTGTTGTTGTTGTTGTTAATGGTTTGTTGTTGTGACCTTTTTTCACAACTACATGTAACTCCACAAAAATTGAAAATTAGATTGCCGTTGTGTGAAATAAAAAATATTGAGATAAATTTAAACTCTTCACCTCTACAGTATATGATGCATTACATATTCCACCAAGCATATCTCTTAATGGTGATTTACTAGTAGAACTATGCACTACCCTATTGAAAGCAAACTAATAGTATGGTAAGCTTTCGTCTCATTTCTTTAGGTGTCAAAGTTGTATCCTCGAAGGCGATGAACCATAGTGTGGTTTACTACCTCGGTTTGGCCATAAGCTTATGGATGGAAGGCTGTGCTCCCCTTCAATTTAGTATCTATAGTGGTCCAAAGTGAACTCCAAAAGTTGCTCAAGAAATGCCCGTCATGATCTAACACGATTGAACTTGAAAGGTCAAAGTGTGTCCACATGTGTTAGAAGAATAATCGAGCTACTCCTCTGATTATTGTCTTCTTGTAAGGCATAAGCCCCACCATCTTTGAAAACCTATCGATCGCCACAAATAGATAGTTGTGTCACCGTTTTATCATAGGTAGACCTCTTAAGAAGTCCATAGATATGCTCTCCCATGATCATGATGGAATGGATAATGGAGTATACAACCCCGATTTTCGTTTGGTTGGTTTTGAAGTGCTACAAAGGATGCATCCTCACATGAATTGAGCCAAGTCCTGCTACATCTAGGGCTAATAAACATATCATTACAAGTTCTCCAAGGTTTTGCTCATGCTAAAGTTTCCTACGACTTTTGTGTAGGAAAATCTAGAGGCGATATCACATGTGCAGCGGAAGAACATAAAACAAAAATACTCAAATTTCTCATAAATTATGTTTGTCATCGTGCGAAGATTAGTATACAAAATTTACAAAACTAATAAGTACGTATATGAAAGATTGTGTCACCTAGGGAGATTGTATATCCCTGAATCTCTACAGATCTATAGGAGTAGGTGAAAGAGGTCAAGCATTCTCCTCTCTAGCGGTGGATCACATAATAGAGCTACAACGATCCTCCTCGAATCTCCAAGCCTACTATTTGAGGAGGAGAAGGGGAGAGGAGAATAGGAAGTGACAACCAAGAGAAGCTCTAGCATATGAACCTTTGGTTTCCTCCTATTTATAGAGTCCCATGTTAACTTAACCCTATTGGATCTCCATCCAACTATCCAAGCCTCGTAGATTAGTGGATCTCTATCGAATAATCTCTCATTTAATCTTATTGGATCTCATTCATAGGATCCAATAATTCAGTGGCTTATTGGATATCCAATAAGATAGGGGCTCCGACGGATATCTTATATCCGAACCTCTACTCATCGCAATGCCTACCATATGTATATGACCCTCTAGGCCCAATATCAAGCTAGTCATGAATTATACTGGTTAGAACTCCTTCTTGTTTGGTAAATTATTATCTCAATAATAATTTACTCCACTCATCGACTACGAACGTACTAGGCCACTATGCCGTAGTCCCCAGACGATACAAGGGAATCCAATCCATTGGACTTGTCTATCCTCAGTTACCCTATACCTATAGTCCCTCATCCGTCTAATATCTCAAAGACTATATACCAAGCATGGTACTATCAAGCCCATATAGTTTTTACTCGAGTCTCACTCTAATCAGATTCTCCGGAAAAACTCTCTCTCAATTCGAATGACCATAGCGAGAGATTTGTCTAAACAAAAATACATGGGATATTCTTTTTATGACATCGAGGGCAGATGATCCTCTATCGACATTCAATAGCCCTCGTAAGATTGGCTACCACCCCCGATGATTGGTTGTGCTAGATCTGGAACATCTAGACCTATAAGTCCGATATCTAATGTGTCTCAAATCTAAGAACCAAATACACCATTGGGACTACAGAATCACTGTTTGATAATAAAGCATCATCAGCCATCCAGCATTCCGTAAGTAGATCAATTAGTGAACTTATTCTTCAAATGAGCACATTATTGTACCCCTAGTATCCCTACATGAGCAACTATGAGACTAGTTGCATCTATCATATGGACGAGTATACAACACACTAGTCAGCACACTAGTCTATCCGGTTATCTCGATGTCCCTCTCGAGTAACCTATGACTAGGATTATTTAGGATCTGTGTTTAAAGGCGAATTGATCTCATTATCGTGATCACAATCCGATTCATATTGCACAGATCCATGGACATCACAATATATTCATGCATATATGCAACAAGCAATATAAAGTGAAAAAAAATTAAAATATAATATATAAAAAAAGAAAGCGTATCATGTCATACGTGTCATCACTCACATAATTGGCTTGTAGGGCACTAGCAATCTTGTGTCCAAGTCTCTACATTGAGTTATCGAGATGAAATTCTTTTGGAATTCAATGCCAATGATCGCATTTATAATCTCCTATTTCACTTGGATCTTGAGAGTGAATACTTCTCAAACTTTTGATTTGAGGTTTGTATTTGAGTCTATAACCTTTTGTTCGAGTGCGAAACAGGTGGTAGTTCAGTTTGATCATCTCTTACGATAGTGATCGCTTTACATCAATTTTGATTATTTTTCTTTCACTTATTCATTAAGAGTTTGGAAAGATCCTTTTAGTACTTCTCCCATGTATGACCTATAATCTTTCAGTGCTCACAAACAAATTGTGTCTAGACAACACATCGATACTCTCGATAGGTAGAATTTGTGAAGTAGGTAGTCAGCATTGTGGACTTCTCACAATAGTTATATGAAGCTTTGGGAAGGAGCTTTGGGTTGCGGGAACATGAGGAAGAAGTGGTTATCGAGGGAAATTTTGAGTGCCACTACTTTTTGTCAAAACTCAGTAGTGTATTCTTGCAAGGATTGATCCCTTTCTTAGTATATGCAGAGTCACCTCCTTCATCATTTTTTGTGATGCCCCATAGGGTAAAATTCTTCTCGTATGAATCTTTTGAATTATGTTCATGACATATCTTCATCGTTATTGTTTCAAAGATAGGATTTCAACCATGTGAACAGGTTTGGTCAACACGAGTCACTCAAGCATCACCCTATCCTCACTGCCATAGTCATATAAATTAAAATAAGTATCAAATTGATCTATCCATTAGTCTAATACATTAGCACTGATCAAGCCTTCATAGGAGGGAATGTTAATGTGAAACTCAATTTGAAAGGATCGACTCCTTGTTGCAATGTTTCGCTCAGCAATGTATTGTTTGTAATTATAAGTCTCGGATGGAGACGACTCTCTCTCTCCCTTAATGTGATGTTCTTTCCTCATTCAATATTCATTGTTGGGTTATTTTAGGCTTGCATCCAGCCTATGACGTCTTCATCTATTAGGCTAGTATTGTCATCTAGGTAGTAAGGTCGAGCAACGTTGCTATGTTATGGACCGCCATCTTGTTAGTGTTTTTTCCTTTGCTAAAGGCCTTTTTTTATTACACTTTAGATGGGGGCACACCCCTTATTTTTTAGAGAGAGGTGAGCCTTAAGTTTTTTAGAGTTAAAAAACTTTTCTATGATTTTCCTTATATGATTTTTCTTATTTGGTTTCTTATACTAAGAAACATATCTTTGAATTAAACCTTACCTAAGACTGTCAAGCAATTTGGCGATGTCATTTGCCAAGGTAGAAGCAATAGCTTTATAAAAAAATACTATACACCGACATGCATTTTTATTGGAAAACTAACTCATTCCTCACCCTCCACACGCACCAAAGAAGACATGTAGCAACAACAGTACTAGAGACAAACCCATTTTTATCACCAATCTACTCGTGTTGTGTTATGATAGATATTCTTTCGATTGACGAGGCATCGGATGCGATACCACTTAGTGGAAGCCAAAACGGTGGAAAAGGGATATAGCATGGATGGTGATTCGACTGGTTAGACATATGATTTATTATATGGAGATATATGATTTATTACTCTTTCGCCTCCCTTTGTACACGAATCGCCCACAGAGTGAGTACACAAAGAATGTCCAGTCAACAGCAATCGCGTATAGTTATAATTAAGCACCGCACCGGGAAGAAGCCCATCAACTGTGTTTGCCGAAGAATGCGATGAGGCCGTCGTAGACGACCTGCTTGGCATTCACCCCCATCACGAAGTCCAGATGTGCGTACTCCTTCACCAGCTGAGCCACGAGCTTGTCGGCGTCATGGTTGCGGAGATCTTTCAAAAGCAGCTGCACGTCCTTGACGTCCGACAGCATGTCACCGCCGCCGTAGCTGAGCAGCAGCGGCAGGTGGTGTGGAATGTTGGGCATGTGGTACTCGGGTGGGCTGCTCTGCCCATACGCAACCATGTTGGCCATACTGCTCCCGTAGTCGTATTTTGTTATCACTCCACTTCTGATCGCTGTGAGTGCTCAAAGAAAGTTTTACATACTCTTTTGTGAGAAAGAAATCTAAGTAGCTCAAGTATATGAATGATATTTTGGATTTGTATCAGACTGACTGACTCTGTAAAAAATGGTCGAGTGTCCTCACGGATGTCGGCTGGAGTTCATACTTCAAGTACATGTCAACAGTGGAGTAATTGAGGCAGCAGTTTGGCCCTACATCCAAAGTGAGTGTGTGTGCGTGTGTTTGTGAGTGCAGAATAAGGAAGGAAAAGCCATTACACATATGTAAATTAATTGAAAGACTACAATAATAAACACATATATGATTAAAGTCAAATCAAACATATGTTGCGGGCGGAATATTATCAGCGGAATAATTTGTGCGTACCTGTGAATGATGCCATAAGGTCGTAGCAGTTCACCCCCGGCATAGCGCAGACGAACTCCAAATAATTGGTTCCGACTGCCCTGCTTATCCATTAGGGAAGACAGTTGAATTAGAAGGAAGAGCTTTAACGATAACATCACTCAATGTATGGTCGGTCGGTCATGTTGATAAGGCCTCTGATGCTTTTGTCAGCACATTTTCTTTTGACAACAACAAGAGGGATGTGTTAGTTTACGTACCCTTTAGGATCAAATTCTCCCACTCCAAGTGCTCCCAACATCTGCAAGAAAAAGCAAGAAAGCTATGACACAACTCTGAACGTAGGTAAATTAGAAGAAGATACTGTGATGTAGCTTCCTCCCCCCCCTTGATGACAGAAAAATTCAAAGAGTGTTGTGAACTCGTTCTTACTTCTCCTGAGAATGCGCTGCCTGCAGCTCTTCCGATTGGAGTTGTCATGTAAGTCAGATAGGCCACCGGAGTCAAAAGGGCAGCTGACTTGATCTTATCCACCAGCTTCCCCTCGGAGAATGCTGATAGAGCTGTCAGAGTTCCCTGTAGCATCATCCAACGTCAGTCAGTTGTTGTAGTTGTAGTGGTGGCAGTAAGTAGCAGAACATACATGCAAAGTAATTCAAAGTGGAAGGAAGAATGACATGTTTGGCATTAAAGTACGAAAAGTCTCCTACCATGGAGTGACCAACATAGTGCAGCTTCCGCCCAGTTTTCCGGAATACAAAACCCACAGTGGCAGGCAAATCAAAGCTGGCCAACTCATCCCATGACCACGCCCAATAAGCCTGCGAGACAACAACAGGATGATGAACCTGCTCAAGACTTCATAATCAGCATTGTAGAGAAGATGACCAACCGGGTTTGATGTATCGAGAGACTCATGGCGACGGCTCCACCTGGTGCCCCTGCCGTGTGTGATCCAGACATCGAATCCGTTGTCTGCAAGTACGAAAGCCAGTGATTGTTGAGGTGGATTCAGAAGCCATGTCATCCCGTCCTGCCATCATTCATCCATCATGCGTCAATAATCAGAAGAAGAATGACGAAGACGACAACGTACTGTACGTACATGCATGCATGGCAACACATGCAGATTGCTCGAGGAAACGTACCATGAGGACTCCATGTTGGAGCAGCACAGGCTGCCTCTTCCCCGCGCTGCCGCCTCCTCTTCCTTGTGGGATCCTGTGCATGGTCAGTATGTACCCATCTTGCGTCTTCACCTGCAAGGGACGCAACGCAGCAAGCTTCAACCACTCATGCCATGCCCGCATCAATCATCCATCCATCCACATTTATCTGCACTCGGCTACCTCATATTCTTGGCACTCGTAACCCTGAGGGCTCACCACGGCGGTGCACACGTCGTCATCCGGAGGCTCGAGGCTCTGCAGCAGCTGCCGTCGTCCGTGAGCTCCGGCCAGCTCGCAATGGAAGCCCATGGAGAGGACGAAGGTGATGACGAGAAGCCAGCAACGGAATCCCATGTTGGAGGTAAGCCAAGGATGAGATCACCTACTTCACCAAGGATTGGCCTTGTTATAGTGAGGAGGGTGAGGAGGAAGTCGGTGAAGGATGATACCTCGTTCATGGCCTTCTTATAGGGCGGAGGAGGAGGAAGGAGATGGAGAGGGTGATCTGTGCAGGCAGTTGAAGGGTGGTGATGCGTGATCTTCGCTACTTGTTACTGACATTGTTATGGCCTTTCACAACTGCATGTAACTGTACAAAAGTTGAAAAATAGATTGTTGTTGTGTGCAATACAAGAAGTCGAACTAAATTTAAACTCTTCACCTCTACAGTATATGACATGCCGTTTAAAAAGGCCCGCATAACATATTATTAGGCAAATTCATGCAAACGTGATAGAAGAACATTGAGATCACGGAAAATGTCACAAGAGATTGTGTCTTCGGATTGAAAATAAAAGATACTATTGGTAATGGATCATGATGACACTATAATTTTAGCAGTGAACCATTTGTTTCTTTTTATTCAAAACTTTTTATTGGTGATAGGTTGACGATATTCCTACCTAGTGAACATGTATAGTGCATGCTCTGAGTGTCACGATAGGGTATATTATGTATGCCTCAGTGATAGAATAGGATACCTTATGCCTCAATGATATGATATATCATGTATGTCTTGCTATGTACGAGGCCTAATAAAGCAGATGCTCTGAGTGTCACAAGCATGTATCAGACGGATCCAGGCTTGGAGCACTAGAAAGCAGTAAAGTGTATCCTTAAGTACTTGAGAAGAACTAAGGATCTTTTACTGGTATATGAAGGTAATAGCCTCAAGGTTGAAGGCTACACGGACTCGAGTTTCTAGTCCGATATCATTGATAGCAAGTCGAATTTGGGGTATATGTACACCATAAATGTAGAAGTAATATGCTGGAAGAGTTTCAAGCAAGATACTATTGCTGACTCGACTACAAATGCGGAATACATTGTTGTGGCAAAGACAACAAAGGAGAGAGTTTGGATGAAGACATTTATAACAGATCTGAGCGTCGTGCCAACTAGCAAGGAGCCTATTCCCGTATATTGTGACAACAACGAGGCGATTGCTCAAGCGAAGGAACCAAATCTCATCAGAAGTCTAAGCACGTTCTAAGGAGGTTCCACCTGATCAGAGCGAATGTGAGCCGAGGAGATGTAGTAGTGGAAAGAGTTACATCCGAAGATAACATTGCAAATCTATTGACAAAACCGTTATCACATATTGTCTTTAAGCGTCACAAGGGTCTGATGGGGATCAGACACATAGATGATCGACTTTAGGTCAAGTACGAGATTTCTAGTTATAGGTGCCCTAGAAGCCAATTACGTTAGTGATGACACGTATAACTTGACACGCAGTCTTTTTGCTTAATATTATTATTTGATATTTTATCACTTTATATTGTTTGTAGCTTGAATATATTGTAATGTCCATGGATCTATATAATGGGAGTCGGATCGTGATGAGATCATGATAATGAGATCGATTCACCTTTAAACATAAATCCTAAATAATCCCGATCATAGGTTACTAGAGACGGACATCAAGATAATCGAATAGGTCGGTGTGCTATATACTCATCTATATGATGGATGCAGCTGGTCTCAGAGCTACTCATGTGGGGACACTAGGGATACATTACAAGTGCTCATTTGAGAATGAGTTCATTGATTGATATGTTTACGGAATGCTAGATGGTTGATGATATCTTATTGTCTGACACCGATTCCATAGTCCTAGTGGTGTTTCTGGTCCTTAGACTTGAGGCACCAAGAATGTCTTGTATAAGTATTTTATTCTTTTATACTAGACTTATAGGTCTGGAGGTTCCAGATCTAGCACAATCGGTCATCGGGAGTGGTAGCCAACCTTACGAGGATAATTAACTATTAATAGAGGATCATCCACTGTCGGTATTATGAGAAGAATATCTCATGTGTTCTTGCTTAGACAAATCTCTAGCTAGGATAATTCGAATTGAAAGAGAAAGAGTTCTTCGAGGGAATCCGATTAGAGCGAGACTCGAGTAGAAACCGTATGGGTCTGATAGCACCATGCCCGGTATACAATCTCTGGGATATTAGATAGATGAGAGACTATATGTATACGATAACCGAGGATAGACTGGTCTAATGGATTGGATTCCCCTATATCATCTGGGGACTGCGACGTAGTGGCATAGTACATCCACAGTTTATGAATTGAGTGAATTATTATGGAGATAATAATTCACTGAGCCAGAAGGAGTTTTGACATGTATGATTCACGGCCAACTTAATATTCGTCCTAGAGGGTCACACACATATAGTAGGTATTGCAATGAGTAGAGGTTCGGATATGAGATATCCGCTGGAGCCCATATCTTATTGGATATCCAATAAGCCCATGAATTATTGGATTCTATAGATGAGATCCAATAAGAGCCTATGAGAGATTATTGAATGGAGATATAATAATCTAATAGGCTTGGGTAGTCGGATGAAGATCTACTACCTAATAGGACATGATCCATTAGGGTTAAGTTGACAGAGGACCTCTGTAAATAGGAGGAAACTAGTGGTTCATGAGCTATATAGCCTTTTTGGTTGCCTCTCCTATTCTCCTCCCCTTCTCCTCGTCAAAGCAGGCCTAGAGTTTTGAGGACCATCGTCGTAGCCCTACTGTGTGGATCACTGCTAGAAAGAAGGTCACTAAACCTCCTTCACCCTCTCATAAAGATCTATAGGGATTCAGGGATATATGATATCTCTAGGTAACATAATCTTTCGTATACGTAGTTTTCAGTTTTTGCGTATCAATCTTCGCACGACGACGAACACATATTTAAAAATTTGAAGATTTTATTTTTTTGTTCTTTGACTGTATATGTGATGCCGCCCTCAGATTTCCTTACGGTCAGTTCCCTATAAATACATGTATTCTTGTAAAGAATAAAAATATATTTGAAAGTGAATTTTAATAAAACAACTACTTTGTTTTTTTACAACAAAGAATAGAAATGTCAATTTATTTATTTTAATCATATATTATTATAGTATCATAAGAATACTTTTCGCAAAGTTAGGTTATATTATTCCATGAGATTTTTAATGAGGTTTCAAACCTTTAAATCACACATAAAAACATTATAAGATAAGAATTATTTGACTATGAGAAAAGAAGCATTCGTTTAGAATCTTAGAAGACTAAAGGTCGATAAATAAAGAATATATCAAAAAACAGCAAAAGATTTGCTTAGTTTAGTATTTTTTATTAACATCTTCGAAAGAAAATTAAAATTCCCATTATCGTATTAAAATGACTAAGGTATTTTACTGTGTTTAAATTTCACAAATATTGTCGACTCTGTGGCCCAATGGATAAGGCGCTGGTCTACGGAACCAGAGATTCTGGGTTCGATCCCCAGCAGAGTCGTATGAAATCAATTTTATTTTATTAATTTTTTTTAGTGAAAATACATCTATTTTTGGATTAAATTAAATATATTTTTTTATTTAAATAAAAGCTGGCTTCTTACCTGGCCATATAGATTCATGGTGTGGCAGCACCATGATTTGAGATGTGCAAGCAGGCCTTTCAAGGACTTCGCAGCTGCTGAGCCATCTTTGCTTGCCATAGGCCGTAGGGTTTGAAAGATCTCAATGCAGCAAATTATGAGAGATAATGGACATCATCACTTGAGCTTCTTGTATACACACAGCAGCTACCAACCAACCATTCGATGCTAGTCAATCATTAGAAGTTGTTTATCGATACTTTTTTTTTCTATCGTTTTGGCATTATAATGAGGATCGATGTATCACAGGAGCACTATCCAATAGACGCTTCCAATGAGTGACCTAACAAGGATGCTCATATCTCCATCGATAGCACTTTTGCCTTTGCCTAACAAGGATGTCCACCCCAAACGGTAGTAGATGACTTCTCGATCCTACCAATATAGACTTCTAAAGATAACTTGACATATGTCAGAGGGCACCATCTTGTATGACACCTTGTCGATATATTTATTGGCGATCATAATTTCGAATGTGCACTATTGATTTATGCTCGTTTCTACGTCTTTGTAGATCCAATCCAGTGGATATGACTTTAGATAAGGAATGATCTTGAGTCCAAGTTTTTATGATTAACTTATCGAGATTAAATTCTTTTGGATTTCAATGTTAATGATCGCATTGATGATATCTTGTTTCACTTGGATCTTGAGAGTGAATAATTCTTCTCAAACTTTTGGATCGAGGGTTGGATTCGAATCTATAACACTTGGTATATCCATAAGTGATAGACTTGGTATAACACTTGGTATATCCATAAGGTTGGATTCAACATAGGTGGATATGTTGATGTGAAACACAATACGAAATGGTCGACTCCTTACTGCAATGTTTCGCTTAGCAGTGTATTATTTGCAATGTTTCTTGCTTGGGACTACCGTAACCAGCTTTCGTCGTGGCTACCCATATTTGGTTTCTTATTATAAGAAACTTATCTTTGAAATAAACCATGCCTACAACAATCAAGCAATTTGGCCATGTTATTTGCCAAGGTAGAGGCAATAGCTTTATAAAAAAAATAATATACACCAAAATGCATTTTTATTGGAAAACAAACTCATTCCTCACCCTCCACACGCACCAAAGAAGACATGTAGCAACAACAGCACTAGAGATCAACCCAAATTAATCACCAATCTACTTGTTTTTGATAGAAGATAAGATTTCCCCAACTATATGAGGAATCATTCTGTTGAGGGAAATCCTTCCTCCTAATATGTATAAATAGGAGAAGGAACATATTAATGTATTCAAGCTACTTCACTTCTTTAATAAAGCTTCTTCAATTATTGTTCTTATCTTCTATTGTTTCTATCATGGTATCAGAGTCGCTTGCTTAGAGTAAGCTCTCTTTCCGCTGTGAGACCATTTCCACGTTAGACGGCAAAAGAAAAGGCTTTCTACCATTGCTTTTCCGTCGTCAGGCCGTCGGTGTGACAAATCTTTCCTCATCGGCGAATGACAACTATCTTCTCCACTGCCACTCAGCGCCAATTTCCATTTCCTTCCGCTGTTGCGCTCACCAGCACTACCCCAACTTTCTTCCTCGCTATAGCTACCTCCTACCTCTTTTGATGCAGCTTCCTCCTCTATTACATCTCTGCTGTAGCTTCCTCTTCTGTTGCAGCTTCTTCCTATGCTGTAGTAGCATCACTGCAACATTGTTGTAGATTTCTCCTCTGCCGTTGTCACAACCGTCGCCGTCGCAGCCACATCCGTCGCTGTCGCAGCCACAATCGTTGTTGTCACAGCCACAACCGTCGCTGTCGCAACCGCAACCGCAACTGCCGTTGTCACAACCGCCGTCGTCGCAATTGCAACTGTCACTGTCGCAATCGTAGCCACAGCCATCGCCGTCAAAACCGTAGCAACAACAACAACAGCAGCAATATGCTCTTGCCCTACTCAAGAAGCCTCTCGTTTGTAAATCATTCTTTGCATCGATTCAAGATTGGTATCCTTGTTAGGAGCACCATCTTGCGGGGGCATGATAGAAGATAAGATTTCCTCAACAATATGAGGAAATCTCTCTATTCTATTGAGGAAAATCCTTCATTCTGTTGAGGGAAATCCTTTCTCCTAATATGTATAAATAGGAGAAAGAACATGTTAATGTATTCAAGCTACTTCACTTCTTTAATAAAGCTTTTTCAATTATTGTTCTTATCTTCTATTATTTCTATCATGGTATCAGAGTCGCTTGCTTAGAGTAAGCTCTCTTTTCGCTGTGAGACCATTTCCACGTTCGACGACAAAAGAAAAGGCTTTCTACCATTGCTTTTTTGTCGTCAAGCCATCAGTGTGACAAATCTTTCCTCATCGGTGAATAACAACTGTCTTCTCCACTGCCACTCTGCGCCAATTTCCATTTCCTTCCGCTGCTGCACTCACCAGCACTACCCCACCTTTCTTCCTCGCTATAGCTACCTCCTACCTCTTCTGATGCAGTTTCCTCCTCTATTACATCTCTACTGTAGCTTCCTCTTCTGTTGCAGCTTCTTCCTATGCTGTAGTAGTATCACTGTAACATTGTTGTAGATTTCTCCTCTACCGTTGTCGCAACCGTCACCGTCGCAGCCACAAACGTCGCTGTCGCAGCCACAATCGTTGCTGTCTCAGCCACAACCGTCGCTGTCACAATCACAACCGTCGTTGTCGCAACCGCAACCGCCGCTATCGCAATTGCAACGGTCACCGTCACAATCGTAGCCACAACCATCGTCGTCAAAACCGTAGCAACAACAACAGCAGCACTATGCTCTTGCCCTACTCATGAAGCCTCTCGTTTGTAAATCATTCTTGGCATCAATTCAAGATTGGTATCCTTGTTAGGAGCACCATATGAGGAAATCTCTCTATTCTGTTGAGGAAAATCCTTCATTTTGTTGAGGAAAATCCTTCCTCCTAATATGTATAAATAGGAGAAGTAACATGTTAATGTATTCAAGCTACTTCACTTCTTTAATAAAGTTTCTTCAATTATTGTTCTTATCTTCAATTATTTCTATCAGTATTATGATAGATACTGTTTCGATTGACGACGACTCATCGGATGTGATGCCACTTAGTAGAAGTTGAAACGGTGGAAAAGGGATATAGCATGGATGCCGATTCGATTGGTTAAACATATGATTTATTATACGGAGATATATGATTTATTTCTCTTTCATCTCCCTTCGTACATGAATCTCCCGCGGAGTGAGTGCACAAAGAATGTCAAGTCGGCAGCAATCGCGTATAGTTATAATATTAAGCACTGCAGCGGGAAGAAGCCCATCAACTGTGTTTGTCGAAGAATGCGATGAGGCCGTCGTAGACGACCTGCTTGGCATTCACCCCCATCACGAAGTCCAGATGTGCGTACTCCTTCACCAGCCGAGCCACGAGCTTGTCGGCGGCGTCATGGTTGCTGAGATCATTCAACAGCTGCTGCACGTCCTTCACGTCCGACAGCATGTCCCCGCCGCCGTAGCAGAGCAGCAGCGGCAGGTGGTGTGGAATGTTGGACAAATGGTACTCGGGTGGGCTGCTCTGCCCATACGCAGCCATGTTGGCCGTACTGCTCCCGTGGTCGTATTTTGTTATCACTCCACGTCTGAATGCTGGGAGTACTCAAAGACAAGTATACATACACTCTCTTGTGAGGAAGAAATCTAAGTAGCTAAGGTATACATAATATTTTAGATTTGTATCAGACTGACTGACTCTGTGAAAAATGGACGAGTGTCCTCACGGATGTAGGCTGGAGTTCATACTTCAAGTACTTGTCAACAGTGGAGTCATTGAGGCAGCAGTTTGGCCCTACATCCAAAGTGAGTGTGTGGGTGTGTGTTGCAGAATAAGGAAGGAAAAGCCAATACACATATATGTAAATTAATTGAAGACTACAATAATAAATACATATATGATTAAATTCAAACCAAACTTATGTTGCCGGCGGAATATTATCACCGGAATAATTTGTACGTACCTGTTAATGATGCCATAAGGTCGTAGCAGTTCACCCCCGGCATAGCGCAGACCGACTCCAAAAACTTGGTTCCGACTGCCCTGCTTATCCATATTAGGGAACACACTTGAATTAGAAGAGCACATTTTCTTTTGACAACAAGAGGGATATGTTAGTTTATGTACCCTTTAGGATCAAATTCTGCCACTCCAAGCGCTCCCAACATCTGCAAGAAAAAAAACAAGAAAGCTATGACACAGCTCTGGACGTCGGAAAATTAAAAAGGAAGATAATGAATGATGTAGCTCCCTTGATGAGAAAAATCAATCGAGTGTCGTGAACTCGTTCTTACTTCTCCTGCGAATGCGCTGGCTGCAGCTCTTCCGATCGTAGTTGTCATGGAAGTCAGATAGGCCACCGGAGTCAAAAGGGCAGCTGACTTGATCTTATCCACCAGCTTCCCCTCGGAGAATGCTGATAGAGCTGTCAGAGTTCCCTGTAGCATCATCCAACGTCTGTCAGTTGTTGTAGTTGTAGTGGTGGCAGTAAGTAGCAGAACATACATACGAAGTAATTCAAAGTGGAAGGAAGAATGACATGTTTGGCCATTAAAGTACGTAAAGTCTCCTACCATGGAGTGACCAACATAGTGCAGCTTCTGCCCAGTTTTCCGGAATACGAAACCCACAGTAGCAGGCAAATCATAGCTGGCCAACTCATCCCATGACCACGCCCAATAAGCCTACCCGACAACAAAAGGATGATGCTCAATCATACCAACAACCTGCTCAATACTTCATAATCAGCAACGTAGAGAAGATGACCAACCGTGTCTGATGTTTCGAGAGACTCATGGCGACGGCTCCACCTGGTGCCCCTGCCGTGTGTAATCCATACATCGAATCCGTTGTCTGCAAGTACGAAAGGCAGCGATTGTTGAGGTGGATTCAGTAGCCATGTCAACCCGTCCTGCCATCATTCATCGATCGTCAATCATCATCATCATCATCATCAGAATGACGAAGAAGACAACGTACCCTGCATGCATGCATGGCAACACATTCAGATTACTTAAGGGAACGTACCGAGAGGACTCCATGTTGGAGCAGCACCGGCTGCCTCTTGCCCGCGCTACCGCCTCCTCTTCCTTGTGGGATCCTGTGCATGGTCAGTATGTACCCGTCTTGCGTCTTCACCTGCAAGAGACGCAACAAGCTTCAACCACTCATGCCATGCCCGCATAAATCATCAATCCATCCACGTTTATCTGCACTCCGCTACCTCATATTCTCGGCACTCGTAACCCTGAGGGCTCACCACGGCGGTGCACACCCCATCATCCGCCGCCTCGAGGCTTTGCACCAGCTGCCGTCTTCCGTGAGCTCCAGCCAGCTCGCCCTGGAAGCCCATGGAGAGGACGAAGAAGATGACGAGACGCCAGTTAAAGCAACGGAATCCCATGTTGGAGGTAAGCGAAAGGTGAGATCACCTCCTTCACCAAGGATTGGTCTTCTTACGGGGAGAAGGATGAGGAGGAAGTGGATGATGGATGAGACCTCGTTCATGGCCTTCTTATAGGGCGGAGGAGGAGGAGGAAGGAAATGGCGAGGATGATCTGTGCAGGCAGTTGAAGGGTGGTGATATGTGATTCTCGCTACGTGTTAACAGCTCTCAAAAACTGGCATTTAATCCACCCAAATCTTATTCTATCAACACTTTAAGACATAAAAAGTCATATAATTTTCATATTCCGTTGGTCTAATTTTGTTGTTGTTGTTGTTGTTAATGGTTTGTTGTTGTGACCTTTTTTCACAACTACATGTAACTCCACAAAAATTGAAAATTAGATTGCCGTTGTGTGAAATAAAAAATATTGAGATAAATTTAAACTCTTCACCTCTACAGTATATGATGCATTACATATTCCACCAAGCATATCTCTTAATGGTGATTTACTAGTAGAACTATGCACTACCCTATTGAAAGCAAACTAATAGTATGGTAAGCTTTCGTCTCATTTCTTTAGGTGTCAAAGTTGTATCCTCGAAGGCGACGAACCATAGTGTGGTTTACTACCTCGGCTTGGCCATAAGCTTATGGATGGAAGGCTGTGCTCCCCTTCAATTTAGTATCTATAGTGGTCCAAAGTGAACTCCAAAAGTTGCTCAAGAAATGCCCGTCATGATCTAACACGATTGAACTTGAAAGGTCAAAGTGTGTCCACATGTGTTAGAAGAATAATCGAGCTACTCCTCTGATTATTGTCTTCTTGTAAGGCATGAGCCCCACCATCTTTGAAAACCTATCGATCGCCACAAATAGATAGTTGTGTCACCGTTTCATCATAGGTAGACCTCTTAAGAAGTCCATAGATATGCTCTCCCATGATCATGATGGAATGGATAATGGAGTATACAACCCCGATTTTCGTTTGGTTGGTTTTGAAGTGCTACAAAGGATGCATCCTCACATGAATTGAGCCAAGTCCTGCTACATCTAGGGCTAATAAACATATCATTACAAGTTCTCCAAGGTTTTGCTCATGCTAAAGTTTCCTACGACTTTTGTGTAGAAAAATCTAGAGGCGACATCACATGTGCAGCGGAAGAACATAAAACAAAAATACTCAAATTTCTCATAAATTATGTTTGTCATCGTGCGAAGATTAGTATACAAAATTTACAAAACTAATAAGTATGTATATGAAAGATTGTGTCATCTAGGGAGATTGTATATCCCTGAATCTCTACAGATCTATAGGAGTAGGTGAAAGAGGTCAAGCATTCTCCTCTCTAGCGGTGGATCACATAATAGAGCTACGACGATCCTCCTCGAATCTCCAAGCCTACTATTTGAAGAGGAGAAGGGGAGAGGAGAATAGGAAGTGACAACCAAGAGAAGCTCTAGCATATGAACCTTTGGTTTCCTCCTATTTATAGAGTCCCATGTTAACTTAACCCTATTGGATCTCCATCCAACTATCCAAGCCTCGTAGATTAGTGGATCTCTATCGAATAATCTCTCATTTAATCTTATTGGATCTCATTCATATGATCCAATAATTCAGTGGCTTATTGGATATCCAATAAGATAGGGGCTCCGACGGATATCTTATATCCGAACCTCTACTCATCGCAATGCCTACCATATGTATGTGACCCTCTAGGCCCAATATCAAGCTAGTCATGAATTATACTGGTTAGAACTCCTTCTTGTTTGGTAAATTATTATCTCAATAATAATTTACTCCACTCATCGACTACGAACGTACTAGGCCACTATGCCGTAGTCCCCAGACGATACAAGGGAATCCAATCCATTGGACTTGTCTATCCTCAGTTACCCTATACCTATAGTCCCTCATCCGTCTAATATCTCAAAGACTATATACCAAGCATGGTACTATCAAGCCCATATAGTTTTTACTCGAGTCTCACTCTAATCAGATTCTCCCGAAAAACTCTCTCTCAATTCGAATGACCATAGCGAGGGATTTGTCTGAGCAAAAATACATGGGATATTCTTTTTATGACATCGAGGGCAGATGATCCTCTATCGACATTCAATAGCCCTCGTAAGATTGGCTACCACCCCCGATGATTGGTTGTGCTAGATCTGGAACATCTAGACCTATAAGTCCGATATCTAATGTGTCTCAAATCTAAGAACCAAATACACCATTGGGACTACAGAATCACTGTTTGATAATAAAGCATCATCAGCCATCCAGCATTCCGTAAGTAGATCAATTAGTGAACTTATTCTTCAAATGAGCACATTATTGTACCCCTAGTATCCCTACATGAGCAACTATGAGACTAGTTGCATCTATCATATGGACGAGTATACAACACACTAGTCAGCATACTAGTCTATCCGGTTATCTCGATGTCCCTCTCGAGTAACCTATGACTAGGATTATTTAGGATCTGTGTTTAAAGGCGAATTGATCTCATTATCGTGATCACAATCCGATTCATATTGCACAGATCCATGGACATCACAATATATTCATGCATATATGCAACAAGCAATATAAAGTGATAAAAAATTAAAATATAATATATAAAAAAAGAAAGCGTATCATGTCATACGTGTCATCACTCACATAATTGGCTTGTAGGGCACTAGCAATCTTGTGTCCAAGTCTCTACATTGAGTTATCGAGATGAAATTCTTTTGGAATTCAATGCCAATGATCGCATTTATAATCTCCTATTTCACTTGGATCTTGAGAGTGAATACTTCTCAAACTTTTGATTTGAGGTTTGTATTTGAGTCTATAACCTTTTGTTCGAGTGCGAAACAGGTGGTAGTTCAGTTTGATCATCTCTTACGATAGTGATCGCTTTACATCAATTTTGATTATTTTTCTTTCACTTATTCATTAAGAGTTTGGAAAGATCCTTTTAGTACTTCTCCCATGTATGACCTATAATCTTTCAGTGCTCACAAACAAATTGTGTCTAGACAACACATCGATACTCTCGATAGGTAGAATTTGTGAAGTAGGTAGTCAGCATTGTGGACTTCTCACAATAGTTATATGAAGCTTTGGGAAGGAGCTTTGGGTTGCGGGAACACGAGGAAGAAGTGGTTATCGAGGGAAATTTTGAGTGCCACTACTTTTTGTCAAAACTCAGTAGTGTATTCTTGCAAGGATTGATCCCTTTCTTAGTATATGCAGAGTCACCTCCTTCATCATTTTTTGTGATGCCCCATAGGGTAAAATTCTTCTCGTATGAATCTTTTGAATTATGTTCATGACATATCTTCATCGTTATTGTTTCAAAGATAGGATTTCAACCATGTGAACAGGTTTGGTCAACACGAGTCACTCAAGCATCACCCTATCCTCACTGCCATAGTCATATAAATTAAAATAAGTATCAAATTGATCTATCCATTAGTCTAATACATTAGCACTGATCAAGCCTTCATAGGAGGGAATGTTAATGTGAAACTCAATTTGAAAGGATCGACTCCTTGTTGCAATGTTTCGCTCAGCAATGTATTGTTTGTAATTATACGTCTCGGATGGAGACGACTCTCTCTCTCCCTTAATGTGATGTTCTTTCCTCATTCAATATTCATTGTTGGGTTATTTTAGGCTTGCATCCAGCCTATGACGTCTTCATCTATTAGGCTAGTATTGTCATCTAGGTAGTAAGGTCGAGCAACGTTGCTATGTTATGGACCGCCATCTTGTTAGTGTTTTTTCCTTTGCTAAAGGCCTTTTTTTATTACACTTTAGATGGGGGCACACCCCTTATTTTTTAGAGAGAGGTGAGCCTTAAGATTTTTAGAGTTAAAAAACTTTTCTATGATTTTCCTTATATGATTTTTCTTATTTGGTTTCTTATACTAAGAAACATATCTTTGAATTAAACCTTACCTAAGACTGTCAAGCAATTTGGCGATGTCATTTGCCAAGGTAGAAGCAATAGCTTTATAAAAAAATACTATACACCGACATGCATTTTTATTGGAAAACTAACTCATTCCTCACCCTCCACACGCACCAAAGAAGACATGTAGCAACAACAGTACTAGAGACAAACCCATTTTTATCACCAATCTACTCGTGTTGTGTTATGATAGATATTCTTTCGATTGACGAGGCATCGGATGCGATACCACTTAGTGGAAGCCAAAACGGTGGAAAAGGGATATAGCATGGATGGTGATTCGACTGGTTAGACATATGATTTATTATATGGAGATATATGATTTATTACTCTTTCGCCTCCCTTTGTACACGAATCGCCCACAGAGTGAGTACACAAAGAATGTCCAGTCAACAGCAATCGCGTATAGTTATAATTAAGCACCGCACCGGGAAGAAGCCCATCAACTGTGTTTGCCGAAGAATGCGATGAGGCCGTCGTAGACGACCTGCTTGGCATTCACCCCCATCACGAAGTCCAGATGTGCGTACTCCTTCACCAGCTGAGCCACGAGCTTGTCGGCGTCATGGTTGCGGAGATCTTTCAACAGCAGCTGCACGTCCTTGACGTCCGACAGCATGTCACCGCCGCCGTAGCTGAGCAGCAGCGGCAGGTGGTGTGGAATGTTGGGCATGTGGTACTCGGGTGGGCTGCTCTGCCCATACGCAACCATGTTGGCCATACTGCTCCCGTAGTCGTATTTTGTTATCACTCCACTTCTGATCGCTGTGAGTGCTCAAAGAAAGTTTTACATACTCTTTTGTGAGAAAGAAATCTAAGTAGCTCAAGTATATGAATGATATTTTGGATTTGTATCAGACTGACTGACTCTGTAAAAAATGGACGAGTGTCCTCACGGATGTCGGCTGGAGTTCATACTTCAAGTACATGTCAACAGTGGAGTAATTGAGGCAGCAGTTTGGCCCTACATCCAAAGTGAGTGTGTGTGCGTGTGTTTGTGAGTGCAGAATAAGGAAGGAAAAGCCATTACACATATGTAAATTAATTGAAAGACTACAATAATAAACACATATATGATTAAAGTCAAATCAAACATATGTTGCGGGCGGAATATTATCAGCGGAATAATTTGTGCGTACCTGTGAATGATGCCATAAGGTCGTAGCAGTTCACCCCCGGCATAGCGCAGACGAACTCCAAATAATTGGTTCCGACTGCCCTGCTTATCCATTAGGGAAGACAGTTGAATTAGAAGGAAGAGCTTTAACGATAACATCACTCAATGTATGGTCGGTCGGTCATGTTGATAAGGCCTCTGATGCTTTTGTCAGCACATTTTCTTTTGACAACAACAAGAGGGATGTGTTAGTTTACGTACCCTTTAGGATCAAATTCTCCCACTCCAAGTGCTCCCAACATCTGCAAGAAAAAGCAAGAAAGCTATGACACAACTCTGAACGTAGGTAAATTAGAAGAAGATACTGTGATGTAGCTTCCTCCCCCCCCTTGATGACAGAAAAATTCAAAGAGTGTTGTGAACTCGTTCTTACTTCTCCTGAGAATGCGCTGCCTGCAGCTCTTCCGATTGGAGTTGTCATGTAAGTCAGATAGGCCACCGGAGTCAAAAGGGCAGCTGACTTGATCTTATCCACCAGCTTCCCCTCGGAGAATGCTGATAGAGCTGTCAGAGTTCCCTGTAGCATCATCCAACGTCAGTCAGTTGTTGTAGTTGTAGTGGTGGCAGTAAGTAGCAGAACATACATGCAAAGTAATTCAAAGTGGAAGGAAGAATGACATGTTTGGCATTAAAGTACGAAAAGTCTCCTACCATGGAGTGACCAACATAGTGCAGCTTCCGCCCAGTTTTCCGGAATACAAAACCCACAGTGGCAGGCAAATCAAAGCTGGCCAACTCATCCCATGACCACGCCCAATAAGCCTGCGAGACAACAACAGGATGATGAACCTGCTCAAGACTTCATAATCAGCATTGTAGAGAAGATGACCAACCGGGTTTGATGTATCGAGAGACTCATGGCGACGGCTCCACCTGGTGCCCCTGCCGTGTGTGATCCAGACATCGAATCCGTTGTCTGCAAGTACGAAAGCCAGTGATTGTTGAGGTGGATTCAGAAGCCATGTCATCCCGTCCTGCCATCATTCATCCATCATGCGTCAATAATCAGAAGAAGAATGACGAAGACGACAACGTACTGTACGTACATGCATGCATGGCAACACATGCAGATTGCTCGAGGAAACGTACCATGAGGACTCCATGTTGGAGCAGCACAGGCTGCCTCTTCCCCGCGCTGCCGCCTCCTCTTCCTTGTGGGATCCTGTGCATGGTCAGTATGTACCCATCTTGCGTCTTCACCTGCAAGGGACGCAACGCAGCAAGCTTCAACCACTCATGCCATGCCCGCATCAATCATCCATCCATCCACATTTATCTGCACTCGGCTACCTCATATTCTTGGCACTCGTAACCCTGAGGGCTCACCACGGCGGTGCACACGTCGTCATCCGGAGGCTCGAGGCTCTGCAGCAGCTGCCGTCGTCCGTGAGCTCCGGCCAGCTCGCAATGGAAGCCCATGGAGAGGACGAAGGTGATGACGAGAAGCCAGCAACGGAATCCCATGTTGGAGGTAAGCCAAGGATGAGATCACCTACTTCACCAAGGATTGGCCTTGTTATAGTGAGGAGGGTGAGGAGGAAGTCGGTGAAGGATGATACCTCGTTCATGGCCTTCTTATAGGGCGGAGGAGGAGGAAGGAGATGGAGAGGGTGATCTGTGCAGGCAGTTGAAGGGTGGTGATGCGTGATCTTCGCTACTTGTTACTGACATTGTTATGGCCTTTCACAACTGCATGTAACTGTACAAAAGTTGAAAAATAGATTGTTGTTGTGTGCAATACAAGAAGTCGAACTAAATTTAAACTCTTCACCTCTACAGTATATGACATGCCGTTTAAAAAGGCCCGCATAACATATTATTAGGCAAATTCATGCAAACGTGATAGAAGAACATTGAGATCACGGAAAATGTCACAAGAGATTGTGTCTTCGGATTGAAAATAAAAGATACTATTGGTAATGGATCATGATGACACTATAATTTTAGCAGTGAACCATTTGTTTCTTTTTATTCAAAACTTTTTATTGGTGATAGGTTGACGATATTCCTACCTAGTGAACATGTATAGTGCATGCTCTGAGTGTCACGATAGGGTATATTATGTATGCCTCAGTGATAGAATAGGATACCTTATGCCTCAATGATATGATATATCATGTATGTCTTGCTATGTACGAGGCCTAATAAAGCAGATGCTCTGAGTGTCACAAGCATGTATCAGACGGATCCAGGCTTGGAGCACTAGAAAGCAGTAAAGTGTATCCTTAAGTACTTGAGAAGAACTAAGGATCTTTTACTGGTATATGAAGGTAATAGCCTCAAGGTTGAAGGCTACACGGACTCGAGTTTCTAGTCCGATATCATTGATAGCAAGTCGAATTTGGGGTATATGTACACCATAAATGTAGAAGTAATATGCTGGAAGAGTTTCAAGCAAGATACTATTGCTGACTCGACTACAAATGCGGAATACATTGTTGTGGCAAAGACAACAAAGGAGAGAGTTTGGATGAAGACATTTATAACAGATCTGAGCGTCGTGCCAACTAGCAAGGAGCCTATTCCCGTATATTGTGACAACAACGAGGCGATTGCTCAAGCGAAGGAACCAAATCTCATCAGAAGTCTAAGCACGTTCTAAGGAGGTTCCACCTGATCAGAGCGAATGTGAGCCGAGGAGATGTAGTAGTGGAAAGAGTTACATCCGAAGATAACGTTGCAAATCTATTGACAAAACCGTTATCACATATTGTCTTTAAGCGTCACAAGGGTCTGATGGGGATCAGACACATAGATGATCGACTTTAGGTCAAGTACGAGATTTCTAGTCATAGGTGCCCTAGGAGCCAATTACGTTAGTGATGACACGTATAACTTGACACGCAGTCTTTTTGCTTAATATTATTATTTGATATTTTATCACTTTATATTGTTTGTAGCTTGAATATATTGTAATGTCCATGGATCTATATAATGGGAGTCGGATCGTGATGAGATCATGATAATGAGATCGATTCACCTTTAAACATAAATCCTAAATAATCCCGATCATAGATTACTAGAGACGGACATCAAGATAATCGAATAGGTCGGTGTGCTTTATACTCATCTATATGATGGATGCAGCTGGTCTCAGAGCTACTCATGTGGGGACACTAGGGATACATTACAAGTGCTCATTTGAGAATGAGTTCATTGATTGATATGTTTACGGAATGCTAGATGGTTGATGATATCTTATTGTCTGACACCGATTCCATAGTCCTAGTGGTGTTTCTGGTCCTTAGACTTGAGGCACCAAGAATGTCTTGTATAAGTATTTTATTCTTTTATACTAGACTTATAGGTCTGGAGGTTCCAGATCTAGCACAATCGGTCATCGGGAGTGGTAGCCAACCTTACGAGGATAATTAACTATTAATAGAGGATCATCCACTGTCGGTATTATGAGAAGAATATCTCATGTGTTCTTGCTTAGACAAATCTCTAGCTAGGATAATTCGAATTGAAAGAGAAAGAGTTCTCCGAGGGAATCCGATTAGAGCGAGACTCGAGTAGAAACCGTATGGGTCTGATAGCACCATGCCCGGTATACAATCTCTGGGATATTAGATAGATGAGAGACTATATGTATACGATAACCGAGGATAGACTGGTCTAATGGATTGGATTCCCCTATATCATCTGGGGACTGCGACGTAGTGGCATAGTACATCCACAGTTTATGAATTGAGTGAATTATTATGGAGATAATAATTCACTGAGCCAGAAGGAGTTTTGACATGTATGATTCACGGCCAACTTAATATTCGTCCTAGAGGGTCACACACATATAGTAGGTATTGCAATGAGTAGAGGTTCGGATATGAGATATCCGTTGGAGCCCATATCTTATTGGATATCCAATAAGCCCATGAATTATTGGATTCTATAGATGAGATCCAATAAGAGCCTATGAGAGATTATTGAATGGAGATATAATAATCTAATAGGCTTGGGTAGTCGGATGAAGATCTACTACCTAATAGGATATGATCCATTAGGGTTAAGTTGACAGAGGACCTCTATAAATAGGAGGAAACTAGTGGTTCATGAGCTATATAGCCTTTTTGGTTGCCTCTCCTATTCTCCTCCCCTTCTCCTCGTCAAAGCAGGCCTAGAGTTTTGAGGACCATCGTCGTAGCCCTACTGTGTGGATCACTGCTAGAAAGAAGGTCACTAAACCTCCTTCACCCTCTCATAAAGATCTATAGGGATTCAGGGATATATGATATCTCTAGGTAACATAATCTTTCGTATACGTAGTTTTCAGTTTTTGCGTATCAATCTTCGCACGACGACGAACACATATTTGAAAATTTGAAGATTTTATTTTTTTGTTCTTTCACTGTATATGTGATGCCGCCCTCAGATTTCCTTACGGTCAGTTCCCTATAAATACATGTATTCTTGTAAAGAATAAAAATATATTTGAAAGTGAATTTTAATAAAACAACTACTTTGTTTTTTTACAACAAAGAATAGAAATGTCAATTTATTTATTTTAATCATATATTATTATAGTATCATAAGAATACTTTTCGCAAAGTTAGGTTATATTATTCCATGAGATTTTTAATGAGGTTTCAAACCTTTAAATCACACATAAAAACATTATAAGATAAGAATTATTTGACTATGAGAAAAGAAGCATTCGTTTAGAATCTTAGAAGACTAAAGGTCGATAAATAAAGAATATATCAAAAAACAGCAAAAGATTTGCTTAGTTTAGTATTTTTTATTAACATCTTCGAAAGAAAATTAAAATTCCCATTATCGTATTAAAATGACTAAGGTATTTTACTGTGTTTAAATTTCACAAATATTGTCGACTCTGTGGCCCAATGGATAAGGCGCTGGTCTACGGAACCAGAGATTCTGGGTTCGATCCCCAGCAGAGTCGTATGAAATCAATTTTATTTTATTAATTTTTTTTAGTGAAAATACATCTATTTTTGGATTAAATTAAATATATTTTTTTATTTAAATAAAAGCTGGCTTCTTACCTGGCCATATAGATTCATGGTGTGGCAGCACCATGATTTGAGATGTGCAAGCAGGCCTTTCAAGGACTTCGCAGCTGCTGAGCCATCTTTGCTTGCCATAGGCCGTAGGGTTTGAAAGATCTCAATGCAGCAAATTATGAGAGATAATGGACATCATCACTTGAGCTTCTTGTATACACACAGCAGCTACCAACCAACCATTCGATGCTAGTCAATCATTAGAAGTTGTTTATCGATACTTTTTTTTTCTATCGTTTTGGCATTATAATGAGGATCGATGTATCACAGGAGCACTATCCAATAGACGCTTCCAATGAGTGACCTAACAAGGATGCTCATATCTCCATCGATAGCACTTTTGCCTTTGCCTAACAAGGATGTCCACCCCAAACGGTAGTAGATGACTTCTCGATCCTACCAATATAGACTTCTAAAGATAACTTGACATATGTCAGAGGGCACCATCTTGTATGACACCTTGTCAATATATTTATTGGCGATCATAATTTCGAATGTGCACTATTGATTTATGCTCGTTTCTACGTCTTTGTAGATCCAATCCAGTGGATATGACTTTAGATAAGGAATGATCTTGAGTCCAAGTTTTTATGATTAACTTATCGAGATTAAATTCTTTTGGATTTCAATGTTAATGATCGCATTGATGATATCTTGTTTCACTTGGATCTTGAGAGTGAATAATTCTTCTCAAACTTTTAGATCGAGGGTTGGATTCGAATCTATAACACTTGGTATATCCATAAGTGATAGACTTGGTATAACACTTGGTATATCCATAAGGTTGGATTCAACATAGGTGGATATGTTGATGTGAAACACAATACGAAATGGTCGACTCCTTACTGCAATGTTTCGCTTAGCAGTGTATTATTTGCAATGTTTCTTGCTTGGGACTACCGTAACCAGCTTTCGTGGTGGCTACCCATATTTGGTTTCTTATTATAAGAAACTTATCTTTGAAATAAACCTTGCCTACAACAATCAAGCAATTTGGCCATGTTATTTGCCAAGGTAGAGGCAATAGCTTTATAAAAAAAATAATATACACCAAAATGCATTTTTATTGGAAAACAAACTCATTCCTCACCCTCCACACGCACCAAAGAAGACATGTAGCAACAACAGCACTAGAGATCAACCCAAATTAATCACCAATCTACTTGTTTTTGATAGAAGATAAGATTTCCCCAACTATATGAGGAATCATTCTGTTGAGGGAAATCCTTCCTCCTAATATGTATAAATAGGAGAAGGAACATATTAATGTATTCAAGCTACTTCACTTCTTTAATAAATAGGAGAAGGAACATATTAATATATTCAAGCTACTTCAATTCTTTAATAAAGCTTCTTCAATTATTGTTCTTATCTTCTATTATTTCTTTCATGGTATCAGAGCCGCTTGCTTAGAGTAAGTTCTCTTTTCGCTGTGAGACCATTTCCATGTTCGACGGCAAAAGAAAAGACTTTCTATCATTGCTTTTCCGTCGTCAGGTCGTCGGTGCGACAAATCTTTCCTCATCGGCGAATGGCAATTGTCTTCTCCACTGCCACTCTGTGCCAATTTCCGTTTCCTTCCACTGTTGCGCTCACCAGCACTACCCCACCTTTCTTCCTCGCTATAGCTACCTCCTACCTCTTTTGATGCAGCTTCCTCCTCTATTACATCTCTGCTGTAGCTTCCTCTTCTGTTGCAGCTTCTTCCTATGCTGTAGTAGCATCACTGCAACATTGTTGTAGATTTCTCCTCTGCCGTTGTCGCAACCGTCGCCGTCGCAGCCACATCCGTCGCTGTCGCAGCCACAATCGTTGCTATCACAGCCACAACCGTCGCTGCCGCAACCACAACCGCAACTGCCGCTGTCACAACCGCCGTCGTCACAATTGCAACTGTCACTGTCGCAATCCTAGCCACAGCCATCGCCGTCAAAACCGTAGCAACAACAACAACAGCAGCAATATGCTCTTGCCCTACTCAAGAAGCCTCTCGTTTGTAAATCATTCTTTGCATCGATTCAAGATTGGTATCCTTGTTAGGAGCACCATCTTGCGGGGGCATGATAGAAGATAAGATTTCCTCAACAATATGAGGAAATCTCTCTATTCTATTGAGGAAAATCCTTCATTCTGTTGAGGGAAATCCTTTCTCCTAATATGTATAAATAGGAGAAAGAACATGTTAATGTATTCAAGCTACTTCACTTCTTTAATAAAGCTTCTTCAATTATTGTTCTTATCTTCTATTATTTCTATCATGGTATCAGAGTCGCTTGCTTAGAGTAAGCTCTCTTTTCGCTGTGAGACCATTTCCACGTTCGATGACAAAAGAAAAGGCTTTCTACCATTGCTTTTTCATCGTCAGGCCGTCGGTGTGACAAATCTTTCCTCATCGGTGAATGACAACTGTCTTCTCCACTGCCACTCTGCGCCAATTTCCATTTCCTTCCGCTGCTGCACTCACCAGCACTACCCCACCTTTCTTCCTCGCTATAGCTACCTCCTACCTCTTCTGATGCAGTTTCCTCCTCTATTACATCTCTACTGTAGCTTCCTCTTCTGTTGCAGCTTCTTCCTATGCTGTAGTAGTATCACTGCAACATTGTTGTAGATTTCTCCTCTACCGTTGTCGCAACCGTCACCATCGCAGCCACAAACGTCGCTGTCGCAGCCACAATCGTTGCTGTCTCAGCCACAACCGTCGCTGTCGCAATCACAACCGTCGTTGTCGCAACCGCAACCGCCGCTGTCGCAATTGCAACTGTCACCGTCACAATCGTAGCCACAACCATCGCCGTCAAAACCGTAGCAACAACAACAGCAGCACTATGCTCTTGCCCTACTCATGAAGCCTTTCGTTTGTAAATCATTCTTGGCATCGATTCAAGATTGGTATCCTTGTTAGGAGCACCATATGAGGAAATCTCTCTATTCTGTTGAGGAAAATCCTTCATTTTGTTGAGGGAAATCCTTCCTCCTAATATGTATAAATAGGAGAAGTAACATGTTAATGTATTCAAGCTACTTCACTTCTTTAATAAAGTTTCTTCAATTATTGTTTTTATCTTCTATTATTTCTATCAGTATTATGATAGATACTGTTTCGATTGATGACGACTCATCGGATGTGATGCCACTTAGTAGAAGTTGAAACGGTGGAAAAGGGATATAGCATGGATGCCGATTCGATTGGTTAAACATATGATTTATTATACGGAGATATATGATTTATTTCTCTTTCATCTCCCTTCGTACATGAATCTCCCGCGGAGTGAGTGCACAAAGAATGTCAAGTCGGCAGCAATCGCGTATAGTTATAATATTAAGCACTGCAGCGGGAAGAAGCCCATCAACTGTGTTTGTCGAAGAATGCGATGAGGCCGTCGTAGACGACCTGCTTGGCATTCACCCCCATCACGAAGTCCAGATGTGCGTACTCCTTCACCAGCCGAGCCACGAGCTTGTCGGCGGCGTCATGGTTGCTGAGATCATTCAACAGCTGCTGCACGTCCTTCACGTCCGACAGCATGTCCCCGCCGCCGTAGCAGAGCAGCAGCGGCAGGTGGTGTGGAATGTTGGACAAATGGTACTCGGGTGGGCTGCTCTGCCCATACGCAGCCATGTTGGCCGTACTGCTCCCGTGGTCGTATTTTGTTATCACTCCACGTCTGAATGCTGGGAGTACTCAAAGACAAGTATACATACACTCTCTTGTGAGGAAGAAATCTAAGTAGCTAAGGTATACATAATATTTTAGATTTGTATCAGACTGACTGACTCTGTGAAAAATGGACGAGTGTCCTCACGGATGTAGGCTGGAGTTCATACTTCAAGTACTTGTCAACAGTGGAGTCATTGAGGCAGCAGTTTGGCCCTACATCCAAAGTGAGTGTGTGGGTGTGTGTTGCAGAATAAGGAAGGAAAAGCCAATACACATATATGTAAATTAATTGAAGACTACAATAATAAATACATATATGATTAAATTCAAATCAAACTTATGTTGCCGGCGGAATATTATCACCGGAATAATTTGTACGTACCTGTTAATGATGCCATAAGGTCGTAGCAGTTCACCCCCGGCATAGCGCAGACCAACTCCAAAAACTTGGTTCCGACTGCCCTGCTTATCCATATTAGGGAACACACTTGAATTAGAAGAGCACATTTTCTTTTGACAACAAGAGGGATATGTTAGTTTATGTACCCTTTAGGATCAAATTCTGCCACTCCAAGCGCTCCCAACATCTGCAAGACAAAAAGCAAGAAAGCTATGACACAGCTCTGGACGTCGGAAAATTAAAGAGGAAGATAATGAATGATGTAGCTCCCTTGATGAGAAAAATCAATCGAGTGTCGTGAACTCGTTCTTACTTCTCCTGCGAATGCGCTGGCTGCAGCTCTTCCGATCGTAGTTGTCATGGAAGTCAGATAGGCCACCGGAGTCAAAAGGGCAGCTGACTTGATCTTATCCACCAGCTTCCCTTCAGAGAACGCTGATAGAGCTGTCAGAGTTCCCTGTAGCATCCAACGTCACCCAGTTGTAGTAGTAGTAGTAGTAGTAGTAGTATTAGTAGTAGTAGTAGTAGTAGTAGAACATACATACAAAGTAATTCAATGTGGAAGGAAGAATGATATGTATTGCCATTAAAGTAATTAAAAGAAAAGTCTCCTACCATGGAGTGACCGACATAGTGCAGCTTCTGCCCAGTTTTCTGGAATACGAAACCCACAGTAGCAGGCAAATCATAGCTGGCCAACTCATCCCATGACCACGCCCAATAAGCCTACCAGACAACAAAAGGATGATGCTCAATACTTCATAATCAGCAACGTAGAGAAGATGACCAACCGTGTCTGATGTTTCGAGAGACTCATGGCGACGGCTCCACCTGGTGCCCCTGCCGTGTGTAATCCATACATCGAATCCGTTGTCTGCAAGTACGAAAGGCAGCGATTGTTGAGGTGGATTCAGTAGCCATGTCAACCCGTCCTGCCATCATTCATCGATCGTCAATCATCATCATCATCATCATCAGAATGACGAAGAAGACAACGTACCCTGCATGCATGCATGGCAACACATTCAGATTACTTAAGGGAACGTACCGAGAGGACTCCATGTTGGAGCAGCACCGGCTGCCTCTTGCCCGCGCTACCGCCTCCTCTTCCTTGTGGGATCCTGTGCATGGTCAGTATGTACCCGTCTTGCGTCTTCACCTGCAAGAGACGCAACAAGCTTCAACCACTCATGCCATGCCCGCATAAATCATCAATCCATCCACGTTTATCTGCACTCCGCTACCTCATATTCTCGGCACTCGTAACCCTGAGGGCTCACCACGGCGGTGCACACCCCATCATCCGCCGCCTCGAGGCTTTGCACCAGCTGCCGTCTTCCGTGAGCTCCAGCCAGCTCGCCCTGGAAGCCCATGGAGAGGACGAAGAAGATGACGAGACGCCAGTTAAAGCAACGGAATCCCATGTTGGAGGTAAGCGAAAGGTTAGATCACCTCCTTCACCGAGGATTGGTCTTCTTACGGGGAGAAGGATGAGGAGGAAGTGGATGATGGATGAGACCTCGTTCATGGCCTTCTTATAGGGCGGAGGAGGAGGAGGAAGGAAATGGCGAGGATGATCTGTGCAGGCAGTTGAAGGGTGGTGATATGTGATTCTCGCTACGTGTTAACAGCTCTCAAAAACTGGCATTTAATCCACCCAAATCTTATTCTATCAACACTTTAAGACATAAAAAGTCATATAATTTTCATATTCCGTTGGTCTAATTTTGTTGTTGTTGTTGTTGTTAATGGTTTGTTGTTGTGACCTTTTTTCACAACTACATGTAACTCCACAAAAATTGAAAATTAGATTGCCGTTGTGTGAAATAAAAAATATTGAGATAAATTTAAACTCTTCACCTCTACAGTATATGATGCATTACATATTCCACCAAGCATATCTCTTAATGGTGATTTACTAGTAGAACTATGCACTACCCTATTGAAAGCAAACTAATAGTATGGTAAGCTTTCGTCTCATTTCTTTAGGTATCAAAGTTGTATCCTCGAAGGCGATGAACCATAGTGTGGTTTACTACCTCGGTTTGGCCATAAGCTTATGGATGGAAGGCTGTGCTCCCCTTCAATTTAGTATCTATAGTGGTCCAAAGTGAACTCCAAAAGTTGCTCAAGAAATGCCCGTCATGATCTAACACGATTGAACTTGAAAAGGTCAAAGTGTGTCCACATGTGTTAGAAGAATAATCGAGCTACTCCTCTGATTATTGTCTTCTTGTAAGGCATGACCCCCACCATCTTTGAAAACCTATCGATCGCCACAAATAGATAGTTGTGTCACCGTTTCATCATAGGTAGACCTCTTAAGAAGTCCATAGATATGCTCTCCCATGATCATGATGGAATGGATAATGGAGTATACAACCCCGATTTTCGTTTGGTTGGTTTTGAAGTGCTACAAAGGATGCATCCTCACATGAATTGAGCCAAGTCCTGCTACATCTAGGGCTAATAAACATATCATTACAAGTTCTCCAAGGTTTTGCTCATGCTAAAGTTTCCTACGACTTTTGTGTAGGAAAATCTAGAGGCGACATCACATGTGCAGCGGAAGAACATAAAACAAAAATACTCAAATTTCTCATAAATTATGTTTGTCATCGTGCGAAGATTAGTATACAAAATTTACAAAACTAATAAGTACGTATATGAAAGATTGTGTCACCTAGGGAGATTGTATATCCCTGAATCTCTACAGATCTATAGGAGTAGGTGAAAGAGGTCAAGCATTCTCCTCTCTAGCGGTGGATCACATAATAGAGCTACGACGATCCTCCTCGAATCTCCAAGCCTACTATTTGAGGAGGAGAAGGGGAGAGAAGAATAGGAAGTGACAACCAAGAGAAGCTCTAGCATATGAACCTTTGGTTTCCTCCTATTTATAGAGTCCCATGTTAACTTAACCCTATTGGATCTCCATCCAACTATCCAAGCCTCGTAGATTAGTGGATCTCTATCGAATAATCTCTCATTTAATCTTATTGGATCTCATTCATAGGATCCAATAATTCAGTGGCTTATTGGATATCCAATAAGATAGGGGCTCCGACGGATATCTTATATCCGAACCTCTACTCATCGCAATGCCTACCATATGTATATGACCCTCTAGGCCCAATATCAAGCTAGTCATGAATTATACTGGTTAGAACTCCTTCTTGTTTGGTAAATTATTATCTCAATAATAATTTACTCCACTCATCGACTACGAACGTACTAGGCCACTATGCCGTAGTCCCCAGACGATACAAGGGAATCCAATCCATTGGACTTGTCTATCCTCAGTTACCCTATACCTATAGTCCCTCATCCGTCTAATATCTCAAAGACTATATACCAAGCATGGTACTATCAAGCCCATATAGTTTTTACTCGAGTCTCACTCTAATCAGATTCTCCCGAAAAACTCTCTCTCAATTCGAATGACCATAGCGAGAGATTTGTCTGAGCAAAAATACATGGGATATTCTTTTTATGACATCGAGGGCAGATGATCCTCTATCGACATTCAATAGCCCTCGTAAGATTGGCTACCACCCCCGATGATTGGTTGTGCTAGATCTGGAACATCTAGACCTATAAGTCCGATATCTAATGTGTCTCAAATCTAAGAACCAAATACACCATTGGGACTACAGAATCACTGTTTGATAATAAAGCATCATCAGCCATCCAGCATTCCGTAAGTAGATCAATTAGTGAACTTATTCTTCAAATGAGCACATTATTGTACCCCTAGTATCCCTACATGAGCAACTATGAGACTAGTTGCATCTATCATATGGACGAGTATACAACACACTAGTCAGCACACTAGTCTATCCGGTTATCTCGATGTCCCTCTCGAGTAACCTATGACTAGGATTATTTAGGATCTGTGTTTAAAGGCGAATTGATCTCATTATCGTGATCACAATCCGATTCATATTGCACAGATCCATGGACATCACAATATATTCATGCATATATGCAACAAGCAATATAAAGTGAAAAAAAATTAAAATATAATATATAAAAAAAGAAAGCGTATCATGTCATATGTGTCATCACTCACATAATTGGCTTGTAGGGCACTAGCAATCTTGTGTCCAAGTCTCTACATTGAGTTATCGAGATGAAATTCTTTTGGAATTCAATGCCAATGATCGCATTTATAATCTCCTATTTCACTTGGATCTTGAGAGTGAATACTTCTCAAACTTTTGATTTGAGGTTTGTATTTGAGTCTATAACCTTTTGTTCGAGTGCGAAACAGGTGGTAGTTCAGTTTGATCATCTCTTACGATAGTGATCGCTTTACATCAATTTTGATTATTTTTCTTTCACTTATTCATTAAGAGTTTGGAAAGATCCTTTTAGTACTTCTCCCATGTATGACCTATAATCTTTCAGTGCTCACAAACAAATTGTGTCTAGACAACACATCGATACTCTCGATAGGTAGAATTTGTGAAGTAGGTAGTCAGCATTGTGGACTTCTCACAATAGTTATATGAAGCTTTGGGAAGGAGCTTTGGGTTGCGGGAACATGAGGAAGAAGTGGTTATCGAGGGAAATTTTGAGTGCCACTACTTTTTGTCAAAACTCAGTAGTGTATTCTTGCAAGGATTGATCCCTTTCTTAGTATATGCAGAGTCACCTCCTTCATCATTTTTTGTGATGCCCCATAGGGTAAAATTCTTCTCGTATGAATCTTTTGAATTATGTTCATGACATATCTTCATCGTTATTGTTTCAAAGATAGGATTTCAACCATGTGAACAGGTTTGGTCAACACGAGTCACTCAAGCATCACCCTATCCTCACTGCCATAGTCATATAAATTAAAATAAGTATCAAATTGATCTATCCATTAGTCTAATACATTAGCACTGATCAAGCCTTCATAGGAGGGAATGTTAATGTGAAACTCAATTTGAAAGGATCGACTCCTTGCTGCAATGTTTCGCTCAGCAATGTATTGTTTGTAATTATACGTCTCGGATGGAGACGACTCTCTCTATCCCTTAATGTGATGTTCTTTCCTCATTCAATATTCATTGTTGGGTTATTTTAGGCTTGCATCCAGCCTATGACGTCTTCATCTATTAGGCTAGTATTGTCATCTAGGTAGTAAGGTCGAGCAACGTTGCTATGTTATGGACCGCCATCTTGTTAGTGTTTTTTCCTTTGCTAAAGGCCTTTTTTTATTACACTTTAGATGGGGGCACACCCCTTATTTTTGAGAGAGAGGTGAGCCTTAAGTTTTTAGGGTTAAAAAACTTTTCTATGATTTTCCTTATTTAGTTTCTTATGCTAAGAAACATACATATCTTTGAATTAAACTTTACCTACGACTGTCAAGCAATTTGGCGATGTCATTTGCCAAGGTAGAAGCAATAGCTTTATAAAAAAATACTATACACCGACATGCATTTTTATTGGAAAACTAACTCATTCCTCACCCTCCACACGCATCAAAGAAGACATGTAGCAACAACAGTACTAGAGATAAACCCATTTTTATCACCAATCTACTCGTGTTGTGTTATGATAGATATTCTTTCGATTGACGAGGCATCGGATGCGATACCACTTAGTGGAAGCCAAAACGGTGGAAAAGGGATATAGCATGGATGGTGATTCGACTGGTTAGACATATGATTTATTATATGGAGATATATGATTTATTACTCTTTCGCCTCCTTTTGTACACGAATCGCCCAGAGTGAGTACACAAAGAATGTCCAGTCAACAGCAATCGCGTATAGTTATAATTAAGCACCGCACCGGGAAGAAGCCCATCAACTGTGTTTGCCGAAGAATGCGATGAGGCCGTCGTAGACGACCTGCTTGGCATTCACCCCCATCACGAAGTCCAGATGTGCGTACTCCTTCACCAGCTGAGCCACGAGCTCGTCGGCGTCATGGTTGCGGAGATCTTTCAACAGCAGCTGCACGTCCTTGACGTCCGACAGCATGTCACCGCCGCCGTAGCTGAGCAGCAGCGGCAGGTGGTGTGGAATGTTGGGCATGTGGTACTCGGGTGGGCTGCTCTGCCCATACGCAACCATGTTGGCCATACTGCTCCCGTAGTCGTATTTTGTTATCACTCCACTTCTGATCGCTGTGAGTGCTCAAAGAAAGTTTTACATACTCTTTTGTGAGAAAGAAATCTAAGTAGCTCAAGTATATGAATGATATTTTGGATTTGTATCAGACTGACTGACTCTGTAAAAAATGGACGAGTGTCCTCACGGATGTCGGCTGGAGTTCATACTTCAAGTACATGTCAACAGTGGAGTAATTGAGGCAGCAGTTTGGCCCTACATCCAAAGTGAGTGTGTGTGCGTGTGTTTGTGAGTGCAGAATAAGGAAGGAAAAGCCATTACACATATGTAAATTAATTGAAAGACTACAATAATAAACACATATATGATTAAAGTCAAATCAAACATATGTTGCGGGCGGAATATTATCAGCGGAATAATTTGTGCGTACCTGTGAATGATGCCATAAGGTCGTAGCAGTTCACCCCCGGCATAGCGCAGACGAACTCCAAATAATTGGTTCCGACTGCCCTGCTTATCCATTAGGGAAGACAGTTGAATTAGAAGGAAGAGCTTTAACGATAACATCACTCAATGTATGGTCGGTCGGTCATGTTGATAAGGCCTCTGATGCTTTTGTCAGCACATTTTCTTTTGACAACAACAAGAGGGATGTGTTAGTTTACGTACCCTTTAGGATCAAATTCTCCCACTCCAAGTGCTCCCAACATCTGCAAGAAAAAGCAAGAAAGCTATGACACAACTCTGAACGTAGGTAAATTAGAAGAAGATACTGTGATGTAGCTTCCTCCCCCCCCTTGATGACAGAAAAATTCAAAGAGTGTTGTGAACTCGTTCTTACTTCTCCTGAGAATGCGCTGCCTGCAGCTCTTCCGATTGGAGTTGTCATGTAAGTCAGATAGGCCACCGGAGTCAAAAGGGCAGCTGACTTGATCTTATCCACCAGCTTCCCCTCGGAGAATGCTGATAGAGCTGTCAGAGTTCCCTGTAGCATCATCCAACGTCAGTCAGTTGTTGTAGTTGTAGTGGTGGCAGTAAGTAGCAGAACATACATGCAAAGTAATTCAAAGTGGAAGGAAGAATGACATGTTTGGCATTAAAGTACGAAAAGTCTCCTACCATGGAGTGACCAACATAGTGCAGCTTCCGCCCAGTTTTCCGGAATACAAAACCCACAGTGGCAGGCAAATCAAAGCTGGCCAACTCATCCCATGACCACGCCCAATAAGCCTGCGAGACAACAACAGGATGATGAACCTGCTCAAGACTTCATAATCAGCATTGTAGAGAAGATGACCAACCGGGTTTGATGTATCGAGAGACTCATGGCGACGGCTCCACCTGGTGCCCCTGCCGTGTGTGATCCAGACATCGAATCCGTTGTCTGCAAGTACGAAAGCCAGTGATTGTTGAGGTGGATTCAGAAGCCATGTCATCCCGTCCTGCCATCATTCATCCATCATGCGTCAATAATCAGAAGAAGAATGACGAAGACGACAACGTACTGTACGTACATGCATGCATGGCAACACATGCAGATTGCTCGAGGAAACGTACCATGAGGACTCCATGTTGGAGCAGCACAGGCTGCCTCTTCCCCGCGCTGCCGCCTCCTCTTCCTTGTGGGATCCTGTGCATGGTCAGTATGTACCCATCTTGCGTCTTCACCTGCAAGGGACGCAACGCAGCAAGCTTCAACCACTCATGCCATGCCCGCATCAATCATCCATCCATCCACATTTATCTGCACTCGGCTACCTCATATTCTTGGCACTCGTAACCCTGAGGGCTCACCACGGCGGTGCACACGTCGTCATCCGGAGGCTCGAGGCTCTGCAGCAGCTGCCGTCGTCCGTGAGCTCCGGCCAGCTCGCAATGGAAGCCCATGGAGAGGACGAAGGTGATGACGAGAAGCCAGCAACGGAATCCCATGTTGGAGGTAAGCCAAGGATGAGATCACCTACTTCACCAAGGATTGGCCTTGTTATAGTGAGGAGGGTGAGGAGGAAGTCGGTGAAGGATGATACCTCGTTCATGGCCTTCTTATAGGGCGGAGGAGGAGGAAGGAGATGGAGAGGGTGATCTGTGCAGGCAGTTGAAGGGTGGTGATGCGTGATCTTCGCTACTTGTTACTGACATTGTTATGGCCTTTCACAACTGCATGTAACTGTACAAAAGTTGAAAAATAGATTGTTGTTGTGTGCAATACAAGAAGTCGAACTAAATTTAAACTCTTCACCTCTACAGTATATGACATGCCGTTTAAAAAGGCCCGCATAACATATTATTAGGCAAATTCATGCAAACGTGATAGAAGAACATTGAGATCACGGAAAATGTCACAAGAGATTGTGTCTTCGGAATGAAAATAAAAGATACTATTGGTAATGGATCATGATGACACTCTAATTTTAGCAGTGAACCATTTGTTTCTTTTTATTCAAAACTTTTTATTGGTGATAGGTTGACGATATTCCTACCTAGTGAACATGTATAGTGCATGCTCTGAGTGTCACGATAGGGTATATTATGTATGCCTCAGTGATAGAATAGGATACCTTATGCCTCAATGATATGATATATCATGTATGTCTTGCTATGTACGAGGCCTAATAAAGCAGATGCTCTGAGTGTCACAAGCATGTATCAGACGGATCCAGGCTTGGAGCACTAGAAAGCAGTAAAGTGTATCCTTAAGTACTTGAGAAGAACTAAGGATCTTTTACTGGTATATGAAGGTAATAGCCTCAAGGTTGAAGGCTACACGGACTCGAGTTTCTAGTCCGATATCATTGATAGCAAGTCGAATTTGGGGTATATGTACACCATAAATGTAGAAGTAATATGCTGGAAGAGTTTCAAGCAAGATACTATTGCTGACTCGACTACAAATGCGGAATACATTGTTGTGGCAAAGACAACAAAGGAGAGAGTTTGGATGAAGACATTTATAACAGATCTGAGCGTCGTGCCAACTAGCAAGGAGCCTATTCCCGTATATTGTGACAACAACGAGGCGATTGCTCAAGCGAAGGAACCAAATCTCATCAGAAGTCTAAGCACGTTCTAAGGAGGTTCCACCTGATCAGAGCGAATGTGAGCCGAGGAGATGTAGTAGTGGAAAGAGTTACATCCGAAGATAACATTGCAAATCTATTGACAAAACCGTTATCACATATTGTCTTTAAGCGTCACAAGGGTCTGATGGGGATCAGACACATAGATGATCGACTTTAGGTCAAGTACGAGATTTCTAGTTATAGGTGCCCTAGAAGCCAATTACGTTAGTGATGACACGTATAACTTGACACGCAGTCTTTTTGCTTAATATTATTATTTGATATTTTATCACTTTATATTGTTTGTAGCTTGAATATATTGTAATGTCCATGGATCTATATAATGGGAGTCGGATCGTGATGAGATCATGATAATGAGATCGATTCACCTTTAAACATAAATCCTAAATAATCCCGATCATAGGTTACTAGAGACGGACATCAAGATAATCGAATAGGTCGGTGTGCTATATACTCATCTATATGATGGATGCAGCTGGTCTCAGAGCTACTCATGTGGGGACACTAGGGATACATTACAAGTGCTCATTTGAGAATGAGTTCATTGATTGATATGTTTACGGAATGCTAGATGGTTGATGATATCTTATTGTCTGACACCGATTCCATAGTCCTAGTGGTGTTTCTGGTCCTTAGACTTGAGGCACCAAGAATGTCTTGTATAAGTATTTTATTCTTTTATACTAGACTTATAGGTCTGGAGGTTCCAGATCTAGCACAATCGGTCATCGGGAGTGGTAGCCAACCTTACGAGGATAATTAACTATTAATAGAGGATCATCCACTGTCGGTATTATGAGAAGAATATCTCATGTGTTCTTGCTTAGACAAATCTCTAGCTAGGATAATTCGAATTGAAAGAGAAAGAGTTCTCCGAGGGAATCCGATTAGAGCGAGACTCGAGTAGAAACCGTATGGGTCTGATAGCACCATGCCCGGTATACAATCTCTGGGATATTAGATAGATGAGAGACTATATGTATACGATAACCGAGGATAGACTGGTCTAATGGATTGGATTCCCCTATATCATCTGGGGACTGCGACGTAGTGGCATAGTACATCCACAGTTTATGAATTGAGTGAATTATTATGGAGATAATAATTCACTGAGCCAGAAGGAGTTTTGACATGTATGATTCACGGCCAACTTAATATTCGTCCTAGAGGGTCACACACATATAGTAGGTATTGCAATGAGTAGAGGTTCGGATATGAGATATCCGCTGGAGCCCATATCTTATTGGATATCCAATAAGCCCATGAATTATTGGATTCTATAGATGAGATCCAATAAGAGCCTATGAGAGATTATTGAATGGAGATATAATAATCTAATAGGCTTGGGTAGTCGGATGAAGATCTACTACCTAATAGGACATGATCCATTAGGGTTAAGTTGACAGAGGACCTCTGTAAATAGGAGGAAACTAGTGGTTCATGAGCTATATAGCCTTTTTGGTTGCCTCTCCTATTCTCCTCCCCTTCTCCTCGTCAAAGCAGGCCTAGAGTTTTGAGGACCATCGTCGTAGCCCTACTGTGTGGATCACTGCTAGAAAGAAGGTCACTAAACCTCCTTCACCCTCTCATAAAGATCTATAGGGATTCAGGGATATATGATATCTCTAGGTAACATAATCTTTCGTATACGTAGTTTTCAGTTTTTGCGTATCAATCTTCGCACGACGACGAACACATATTTAAAAATTTGAAGATTTTATTTTTTTGTTCTTTGACTATATATGTGATGCCGCCCTCAGATTTCCTTACGGTCAGTTCCCTATAAATACATGTATTCTTGTAAAGAATAAAAATATATTTGAAAGTGAATTTTAATAAAACAACTACTTTGTTTTTTTACAACAAAGAATAGAAATGTCAATTTATTTATTTTAATCATATATTATTATAGTATCATAAGAATACTTTTCGCAAAGTTAGGTTATATTATTCCATGAGATTTTTAATGAGGTTTCAAACCTTTAAATCACACATAAAAACATTATAAGATAAGAATTATTTGACTATGAGAAAAGAAGCATTCGTTTAGAATCTTAGAAGACTAAAGGTCGATAAATAAAGAATATATCAAAAAACAGCAAAAGATTTGCTTAGTTTAGTATTTTTTATTAACATCTTCGAAAGAAAATTAAAATTCCCATTATCGTATTAAAATGACTAAGGTATTTTACTGTGTTTAAATTTCACAAATATTGTCGACTCTGTGGCCCAATGGATAAGGCGCTGGTCTACGGAACCAGAGATTCTGGGTTCGATCCCCAGCAGAGTCGAATGAAATCAATTTTATTTTATTAATTTTTTTTAGTGAAAATACATCTATTTTTGGATTAAATTAAATATATTTTTTTATTTAAATAAAAGCTGGCTTCTTACCTGGCCATATAGATTCATGGTGTGGCAGCACCATGATTTGAGATGTGCAAGCAGGCCTTTCAAGGACTTCGCAGCTGCTGAGCCATCTTTGCTTGCCATAGGCCGTAGGGTTTGAAAGATCTCAATGCAGCAAATTATGAGAGATAATGGACATCATCACTTGAGCTTCTTGTATACACACAGCAGCTACCAACCAACCATTCGATGCTAGTCAATCATTAGAAGTTGTTTATCGATACTTTTTTTTTCTATCGTTTTGGCATTATAATGAGGATCGATGTATCACACGAGCACTATCCAATAGACGCTTCCAATGAGTGACCTAACAAGGATGCTCATATCTCCATCGATAGCACTTTTGCCTTTGCCTAACAAGGATGTCCACCCCAAACGGTAGTAGATGACTTCTCGATCCTACCAATATAGACTTCTAAAGATAACTTGACATATGTCAGAGGGCACCATCTTGTATGACACCTTGTCGATATATTTATTGGCGATCATAATTTCGAATGTGCACTATTGATTTATGCTCGTTTCTACGTCTTTGTAGATCCAATCCAGTGGATATGACTTTAGATAAGGAATGATCTTGAGTCCAAGTTTTTATGATTAACTTATCGAGATTAAATTCTTTTGGATTTCAATGTTAATGATCGCATTGATGATATCTTGTTTCACTTGGATCTTGAGAGTGAATAATTCTTCTCAAACTTTTGGATCGAGGGTTGGATTCGAATCTATAACACTTGGTATATCCATAAGTGATAGACTTGGTATAACACTTGGTATATCCATAAGGTTGGATTCAACATAGGTGGATATGTTGATGTGAAACACAATACGAAATGGTCAACTCCTTACTGCAATGTTTCGCTTAGCAGTGTATTATTTGCAATGTTTCTTGCTTGGGACTACCGTAACCAGCTTTCGTCGTGGCTACCCATATTTGGTTTCTTATTATAAGAAACTTATCTTTGAAATAAACCATGCCTACAACAATCAAGCAATTTGGCCATGTTATTTGCCAAGGTAGAGGCAATAGCTTTATAAAAAAAATAATATACACCAAAATGCATTTTTATTGGAAAACAAACTCATTCCTCACCCTCCACACGCACCAAAGAAGACATGTAGCAACAACAGCACTAGAGATCAACCCAAATTAATCACCAATCTACTTGTTTTTGATAGAAGATAAGATTTCCCCAACTATATGAGGAATCATTCTGTTGAGGGAAATCCTTCCTCCTAATATGTATAAATAGGAGAAGGAACATATTAATGTATTCAAGCTACTTCACTTCTTTAATAAAGTTTCTTCAATTATTGTTCTTATCTTCTATTGTTTCTATCATGGTATCAGAGTCGCTTGCTTAGAGTAAGCTCTCTTTCCGCTGTGAGACCATTTTCACGTTAGACGGCAAAAGAAAAGGCTTTCTACCATTGCTTTTCCGTCGTCAGGCCGTCGGTGTGACAAATCTTTCCTCATCGGCGAATGACAACTATCTTCTCCACTGCCACTCAGCGCCAATTTCCATTTCCTTCCGCTGTTGCGCTCACCAGCACTACCCCAACTTTCTTCCTCGCTATAGCTACCTCCTACCTCTTTTGATGCAGCTTCCTCCTCTATTACATCTCTGCTGTAGCTTCCTCTTCTGTTGCAGCTTCTTCCTATGCTGTAGTAGCATCACTGCAACATTGTTGTAGATTTCTCCTCTGCCGTTGTCACAACCGTCGCCGTCGCAGCCACATCCGTCGCTGTCGCAGCCACAATCGTTGTTGTCACAGCCACAACCGTCGCTGTCGCAACCGCAACCGCAACTGCCGTTGTCACAACCGCCGTCGTCGCAATTGCAACTGTCACTGTCGCAATCGTAGCCACAGCCATCGCCGTCAAAACCGTAGCAACAACAACAACAGCAGCAATATGCTCTTGCCCTACTCAAGAAGCCTCTCGTTTGTAAATCATTCTTTGCATCGATTCAAGATTGGTATCCTTGTTAGGAGCACCATCTTGCGGGGGCATGATAGAAGATAAGATTTCCTCAACAATATGAGGAAATCTCTCTATTCTATTGAGGAAAATCCTTCATTCTGTTGAGGGAAATCCTTTCTCCTAATATGTATAAATAGGAGAAAGAACATGTTAATGTATTCAAGCTACTTCACTTCTTTAATAAAGCTTTTTCAATTATTGTTCTTATCTTCTATTATTTCTATCATGGTATCAGAGTCGCTTGCTTAGAGTAAGCTCTCTTTTCGCTGTGAGACCATTTCCACGTTCGACGACAAAAGAAAAGGCTTTCTACCATTGCTTTTTCGTCGTCAAGCCATCAGTGTGACAAATCTTTCCTCATCGGTGAATAACAACTGTCTTCTCCACTGCCACTCTGCGCCAATTTCCATTTCCTTCCGCTGCTGCACTCACCAGCACTACCCCACCTTTCTTCCTCGCTATAGCTACCTCCTACCTCTTCTGATGCAGTTTCCTCCTCTATTACATCTCTACTGTAGCTTCCTCTTCTGTTGCAGCTTCTTCCTATGTTGTAGTAGTATCACTGTAACATTGTTGTAGATTTCTCCTCTACCGTTGTCGCAACCGTCACCGTCGCAGCCACAAACGTCGCTGTCGCAGCCACAATCGTTGCTGTCTCAGCCACAACCGTCGCTGTCACAATCACAACCGTCGTTGTCGCAACCGCAACCGCCGCTATCGCAATTGCAACGGTCACCGTCACAATCGTAGCCACAACCATCGTCGTCAAAACCGTAGCAACAACAACAGCAGCACTATGCTCTTGCCCTACTCATGAAGCCTCTCGTTTGTAAATCATTCTTGGCATCGATTCAAGATTGGTATCCTTGTTAGGAGCACCATATGAGGAAATCTCTCTATTCTGTTGAGGAAAATCCTTCATTTTGTTGAGGAAAATCCTTCCTCCTAATATGTATAAATAGGAGAAGTAACATGTTAATGTATTCAAGCTACTTCACTTCTTTAATAAAGTTTCTTCAATTATTGTTCTTATCTTCAATTATTTCTATCAGTATTATGATAGATACTGTTTCGATTGACGACGACTCATCGGATGTGATGCCACTTAGTAGAAGTTGAAACGGTGGAAAAGGGATATAGCATGGATGCCGATTCGATTGGTTAAACATATGATTTATTATACGGAGATATATGATTTATTTCTCTTTCATCTCCCTTCGTACATGAATCTCCCGCGGAGTGAGTGCACAAAGAATGTCAAGTCGGCAGCAATCGCGTATAGTTATAATATTAAGCACTGCAGCGGGAAGAAGCCCATCAACTGTGTTTGTCGAAGAATGCGATGAGGCCGTCGTAGACGACCTGCTTGGCATTCACCCCCATCACGAAGTCCAGATGTGCGTACTCCTTCACCAGCCGAGCCACGAGCTTGTCGGCGGCGTCATGGTTGCTGAGATCATTCAACAGCTGCTGCACGTCCTTCACGTCCGACAGCATGTCCCCGCCGCCGTAGCAGAGCAGCAGCGGCAGGTGGTGTGGAATGTTGGACAAATGGTACTCGGGTGGGCTGCTCTGCCCATACGCAGCCATGTTGGCCGTACTGCTCCCGTGGTCGTATTTTGTTATCACTCCACGTCTGAATGCTGGGAGTACTCAAAGACAAGTATACATACACTCTCTTGTGAGGAAGAAATCTAAGTAGCTAAGGTATACATAATATTTTAGATTTGTATCAGACTGACTGACTCTGTGAAAAATGGACGAGTGTCCTCACGGATGTAGGCTGGAGTTCATACTTCAAGTACTTGTCAACAGTGGAGTCATTGAGGCAGCAGTTTGGCCCTACATCCAAAGTGAGTGTGTGGGTGTGTGTTGCAGAATAAGGAAGGAAAAGCCAATACACATATATGTAAATTAATTGAAGACTACAATAATAAATACATATATGATTAAATTCAAACCAAACTTATGTTGCCGGCGGAATATTATCACCGGAATAATTTGTACGTACCTGTTAATGATGCCATAAGGTCGTAGCAGTTCACCCCCGGCATAGCGCAGACCGACTCCAAAAACTTGGTTCCGACTGCCCTGCTTATCCATATTAGGGAACACACTTGAATTAGAAGAGCACATTTTCTTTTGACAACAAGAGGGATATGTTAGTTTATGTACCCTTTAGGATCAAATTCTGCCACTCCAAGCGCTCCCAACATCTGCAAGAAAAAAAACAAGAAAGCTATGACACAGCTCTGGACGTCGGAAAATTAAAAAGGAAGATAATGAATGATGTAGCTCCCTTGATGAGAAAAATCAATCGAGTGTCGTGAACTCGTTCTTACTTCTCCTGCGAATGCGCTGGCTGCAGCTCTTCCGATCGTAGTTGTCATGGAAGTCAGATAGGCCACCGGAGTCAAAAGGGCAGCTGACTTGATCTTATCCACCAGCTTCCCCTCGGAGAATGCTGATAGAGCTGTCAGAGTTCCCTGTAGCATCATCCAACGTCTGTCAGTTGTTGTAGTTGTAGTGGTGGCAGTAAGTAGCAGAACATACATACGAAGTAATTCAAAGTGGAAGGAAGAATGACATGTTTGGCCATTAAAGTACGTAAAGTCTCCTACCATGGAGTGACCAACATAGTGCAGCTTCTGCCCAGTTTTCCGGAATACGAAACCCACAGTAGCAGGCAAATCATAGCTGGCCAACTCATCCCATGACCACGCCCAATAAGCCTACCCGACAACAAAAGGATGATGCTCAATCATACCAACAACCTGCTCAATACTTCATAATCAGCAACGTAGAGAAGATGACCAACCGTGTCTGATGTTTCGAGAGACTCATGGCGACGGCTCCACCTGGTGCCCCTGCCGTGTGTAATCCATACATCGAATCCGTTGTCTGCAAGTACGAAAGGCAGCGATTGTTGAGGTGGATTCAGTAGCCATGTCAACCCGTCCTGCCATCATTCATCGATCGTCAATCATCATCATCATCATCATCAGAATGACGAAGAAGACAACGTACCCTGCATGCATGCATGGCAACACATTCAGATTACTTAAGGGAACGTACCGAGAGGACTCCATGTTGGAGCAGCACCGGCTGCCTCTTGCCCGCGCTACCGCCTCCTCTTCCTTGTGGGATCCTGTGCATGGTCAGTATGTACCCGTCTTGCGTCTTCACCTGCAAGAGACGCAACAAGCTTCAACCACTCATGCCATGCCCGCATAAATCATCAATCCATCCACGTTTATCTGCACTCCGCTACCTCATATTCTCGGCACTCGTAACCCTGAGGGCTCACCACGGCGGTGCACACCCCATCATCCGCCGCCTCGAGGCTTTGCACCAGCTGCCGTCTTCCGTGAGCTCCAGCCAGCTCGCCCTGGAAGCCCATGGAGAGGACGAAGAAGATGACGAGACGCCAGTTAAAGCAACGGAATCCCATGTTGGAGGTAAGCGAAAGGTGAGATCACCTCCTTCACCAAGGATTGGTCTTCTTACGGGGAGAAGGATGAGGAGGAAGTGGATGATGGATGAGACCTCGTTCATGGCCTTCTTATAGGGCGGAGGAGGAGGAGGAAGGAAATGGCGAGGATGATCTGTGCAGGCAGTTGAAGGGTGGTGATATGTGATTCTCGCTACGTGTTAACAGCTCTCAAAAACTGGCATTTAATCCACCCAAATCTTATTCTATCAACACTTTAAGACATAAAAAGTCATATAATTTTCATATTCCGTTGGTCTAATTTTGTTGTTGTTGTTGTTGTTAATGGTTTGTTGTTGTGACCTTTTTTCACAACTACATGTAACTCCACAAAAATTGAAAATTAGATTGCCGTTGTGTGAAATAAAAAATATTGAGATAAATTTAAACTCTTCACCTCTACAGTATATGATGCATTACATATTCCACCAAGCATATCTCTTAATGGTGATTTACTAGTAGAACTATGCACTACCCTATTGAAAGCAAACTAATAGTATGGTAAGCTTTCGTCTCATTTCTTTAGGTGTCAAAGTTGTATCCTCGAAGGCGACGAACCATAGTGTGGTTTACTACCTCGGCTTGGCCATAAGCTTATGGATGGAAGGCTGTGCTCCCCTTCAATTTAGTATCTATAGTGGTCCAAAGTGAACTCCAAAAGTTGCTCAAGAAATGCCCGTCATGATCTAACACGATTGAACTTGAAAGGTCAAAGTGTGTCCACATGTGTTAGAAGAATAATCGAGCTACTCCTCTGATTATTGTCTTCTTGTAAGGCATGAGCCCCACCATCTTTGAAAACCTATCGATCGCCACAAATAGATAGTTGTGTCACCGTTTCATCATAGGTAGACCTCTTAAGAAGTCCATAGATATGCTCTCCCATGATCATGATGGAATGGATAATGGAGTATACAACCCCGATTTTCGTTTGGTTGGTTTTGAAGTGCTACAAAGGATGCATCCTCACATGAATTGAGCCAAGTCCTGCTACATCTAGGGCTAATAAACATATCATTACAAGTTCTCCAAGGTTTTGCTCATGCTAAAGTTTCCTACGACTTTTGTGTAGAAAAATCTAGAGGCGACATCACATGTGCAGCGGAAGAACATAAAACAAAAATACTCAAATTTCTCATAAATTATGTTTGTCATCGTGCGAAGATTAGTATACAAAATTTACAAAACTAATAAGTATGTATATGAAAGATTGTGTCACCTAGGGAGATTGTATATCCCTGAATCTCTACAGATCTATAGGAGTAGGTGAAAGAGGTCAAGCATTCTCCTCTCTAGCGGTGGATCACATAATAGAGCTACGACGATCCTCCTCGAATCTCCAAGCCTACTATTTGAAGAGGAGAAGGGGAGAGGAGAATAGGAAGTGACAACCAAGAGAAGCTCTAGCATATGAACCTTTGGTTTCCTCCTATTTATAGAGTCCCATGTTAACTTAACCCTATTGGATCTCCATCCAACTATCCAAGCCTCGTAGATTAGTGGATCTCTATCGAATAATCTCTCATTTAATCTTATTGGATCTCATTCATATGATCCAATAATTCAGTGGCTTATTGGATATCCAATAAGATAGGGGCTCCGACGGATATCTTATATCCGAACCTCTACTCATCGCAATGCCTACCATATGTATGTGACCCTCTAGGCCCAATATCAAGCTAGTCATGAATTATACTGGTTAGAACTCCTTCTTGTTTGGTAAATTATTATCTCAATAATAATTTACTCCACTCATCGACTACGAACGTACTAGGCCACTATGCCGTAGTCCCCAGACGATACAAGGGAATCCAATCCATTGGACTTGTCTATCCTCAGTTACCCTATACCTATAGTCCCTCATCCGTCTAATATCTCAAAGACTATATACCAAGCATGGTACTATCAAGCCCATATAGTTTTTACTCGAGTCTCACTCTAATCAGATTCTCCCGAAAAACTCTCTCAATTCGAATGACCATAGCGAGGGATTTGTCTGAGCAAAAATACATGGGATATTCTTTTTATGACATCGAGGGCAGATGATCCTCTATCGACATTCAATAGCCCTCGTAAGATTGGCTACCACCCCCGATGATTGGTTGTGCTAGATCTGGAACATCTAGACCTATAAGTCCGATATCTAATGTGTCTCAAATCTAAGAACCAAATACACCATTGGGACTACAGAATCACTGTTTGATAATAAAGCATCATCAGCCATCCAGCATTCCGTAAGTAGATCAATTAGTGAACTTATTCTTCAAATGAGCACATTATTGTACCCCTAGTATCCCTACATGAGCAACTATGAGACTAGTTGCATCTATCATATGGACGAGTATACAACACACTAGTCAGCATACTAGTCTATCCGGTTATCTCGATGTCCCTCTCGAGTAACCTATGACTAGGATTATTTAGGATCTGTGTTTAAAGGCGAATTGATCTCATTATCGTGATCACAATCCGATTCATATTGCACAGATCCATGGACATCACAATATATTCATGCATATATGCAACAAGCAATATAAAGTGATAAAAAATTAAAATATAATATATAAAAAAAGAAAGCGTATCATGTCATACGTGTCATCACTCACATAATTGGCTTGTAGGGCACTAGCAATCTTGTGTCCAAGTCTCTACATTGAGTTATCGAGATGAAATTCTTTTGGAATTCAATGCCAATGATCGCATTTATAATCTCCTATTTCACTTGGATCTTGAGAGTGAATACTTCTCAAACTTTTGATTTGAGGTTTGTATTTGAGTCTATAACCTTTTGTTCGAGTGCGAAACAGGTGGTAGTTCAGTTTGATCATCTCTTACGATAGTGATCGCTTTACATCAATTTTGATTATTTTTCTTTCACTTATTCATTAAGAGTTTGGAAAGATCCTTTTAGTACTTCTCCCATGTATGACCTATAATCTTTCAGTGCTCACAAACAAATTGTGTCTAGACAACACATCGATACTCTCGATAGGTAGAATTTGTGAAGTAGGTAGTCAGCATTGTGGACTTCTCACAATAGTTATATGAAGCTTTGGGAAGGAGCTTTGGGTTGCGGGAACACGAGGAAGAAGTGGTTATCGAGGGAAATTTTGAGTGCCACTACTTTTTGTCAAAACTCAGTAGTGTATTCTTGCAAGGATTGATCCCTTTCTTAGTATATGCAGAGTCACCTCCTTCATCATTTTTTGTGATGCCCCATAGGGTAAAATTCTTCTCGTATGAATCTTTTGAATTATGTTCATGACATATCTTCATCGTTATTGTTTCAAAGATAGGATTTCAACCATGTGAACAGGTTTGGTCAACACGAGTCACTCAAGCATCACCCTATCCTCACTGCCATAGTCATATAAATTAAAATAAGTATCAAATTGATCTATCCATTAGTCTAATACATTAGCACTGATCAAGCCTTCATAGGAGGGAATGTTAATGTGAAACTCAATTTGAAAGGATCGACTCCTTGCTGCAATGTTTCGCTCAGCAATGTATTGTTTGTAATTATACGTCTCGGATGGAGACGACTCTCTCTCTCCCTTAATGTGATGTTCTTTCCTCATTCAATATTCATTGTTGGGTTATTTTAGGCTTGCATCCAGCCTATGACGTCTTCATCTATTAGGCTAGTATTGTCATCTAGGTAGTAAGGTCGAGCAACGTTGCTATGTTATGGACCGCCATCTTGTTAGTGTTTTTTCCTTTGCTAAAGGCCTTTTTTTATTACACTTTAGATGGGGGCACACCCCTTATTTTTTAGAGAGAGGTGAGCCTTAAGTTTTTTAGAGTTAAAAAACTTTTCTATGATTTTCCTTATATGATTTTTCTTATTTGGTTTCTTATACTAAGAAACATATCTTTGAATTAAACCTTACCTACGACTGTCAAGCAATTTGGCGATGTCATTTGCCAAGGTAGAAGCAATAGCTTTATAAAAAAATACTATACACCGACATGCATTTTTATTGGAAAACTAACTCATTCCTCACCCTCCACACGCACCAAAGAAGACATGTAGCAACAACAGTACTAGAGATAAACCCATTTTTATCACCAATCTACTCGTGTTGTGTTATGATAGATATTCTTTCGATTGATGAGGCATCGGATGCGATACCACTTAGTGGAAGCCAAAACGGTGGAAAAGGGATATAGCATGGATGGTGATTCGACTGGTTAGACATATGATTTATTATATGGAGATATATGATTTATTACTCTTTCGCCTCCCTTTGTACACGAATCGCCCACAGAGTGAGTACACAAAGAATGTCCAGTCAACAGCAATCGCGTATAGTTATAATTAAGCACCGCACCGGGAAGAAGCCCATCAACTGTGTTTGCCGAAGAATGCGATGAGGCCGTCGTAGACGACCTGCTTGGCATTCACCCCCATCACGAAGTCCAGATGTGCGTACTCCTTCACCAGCTGAGCCACGAGCTTGTCGGCGTCATGGTTGCGGAGATCTTTCAACAGCAGCTGCACGTCCTTGACGTCCGACAGCATGTCACCGCCGCCGTAGCTGAGCAGCAGCGGCAGGTGGTGTGGAATGTTGGGCATGTGGTACTCGGGTGGGCTGCTCTGCCCATACGCAACCATGTTGGCCATACTGCTCCCGTAGTCGTATTTTGTTATCACTCCACTTCTGATCGCTGTGAGTGCTCAAAGAAAGTTTTACATACTCTTTTGTGAGAAAGAAATCTAAGTAGCTCAAGTATATGAATGATATTTTGGATTTGTATCAGACTGACTGACTCTGTAAAAAATGGACGAGTGTCCTCACGGATGTCGGCTGGAGTTCATACTTCAAGTACATGTCAACAGTGGAGTAATTGAGGCAGCAGTTTGGCCCTACATCCAAAGTGAGTGTGTGTGCGTGTGTTTGTGAGTGCAGAATAAGGAAGGAAAAGCCATTACACATATGTAAATTAATTGAAAGACTACAATAATAAACACATATATGATTAAAGTCAAATCAAACATATGTTGCGGGCGGAATATTATCAGCGGAATAATTTGTGCGTACCTGTGAATGATGCCATAAGGTCGTAGCAGTTCACCCCCGGCATAGCGCAGACGAACTCCAAATAATTGGTTCCGACTGCCCTGCTTATCCATTAGGGAAGACAGTTGAATTAGAAGGAAGAGCTTTAACGATAACATCACTCAATGTATGGTCGGTCGGTCATGTTGATAAGGCCTCTGATGCTTTTGTCAGCACATTTTCTTTTGACAACAACAAGAGGGATGTGTTAGTTTACGTACCCTTTAGGATCAAATTCTCCCACTCCAAGTGCTCCCAACATCTGCAAGAAAAAGCAAGAAAGCTATGACACAACTCTGAACGTAGGTAAATTAGAAGAAGATACTGTGATGTAGCTTCCTCCCCCCCCTTGATGACAGAAAAATTCAAAGAGTGTTGTGAACTCGTTCTTACTTCTCCTGAGAATGCGCTGCCTGCAGCTCTTCCGATTGGAGTTGTCATGTAAGTCAGATAGGCCACCGGAGTCAAAAGGGCAGCTGACTTGATCTTATCCACCAGCTTCCCCTCGGAGAATGCTGATAGAGCTGTCAGAGTTCCCTGTAGCATCATCCAACGTCAGTCAGTTGTTGTAGTTGTAGTGGTGGCAGTAAGTAGCAGAACATACATGCAAAGTAATTCAAAGTGGAAGGAAGAATGACATGTTTGGCATTAAAGTACGAAAAGTCTCCTACCATGGAGTGACCAACATAGTGCAGCTTCCGCCCAGTTTTCCGGAATACAAAACCCACAGTGGCAGGCAAATCAAAGCTGGCCAACTCATCCCATGACCACGCCCAATAAGCCTGCGAGACAACAACAGGATGATGAACCTGCTCAAGACTTCATAATCAGCATTGTAGAGAAGATGACCAACCGGGTTTGATGTATCGAGAGACTCATGGCGACGGCTCCACCTGGTGCCCCTGCCGTGTGTGATCCAGACATCGAATCCGTTGTCTGCAAGTACGAAAGCCAGTGATTGTTGAGGTGGATTCAGAAGCCATGTCATCCCGTCCTGCCATCATTCATCCATCATGCGTCAATAATCAGAAGAAGAATGACGAAGACGACAACGTACTGTACGTACATGCATGCATGGCAACACATGCAGATTGCTCGAGGAAACGTACCATGAGGACTCCATGTTGGAGCAGCACAGGCTGCCTCTTCCCCGCGCTGCCGCCTCCTCTTCCTTGTGGGATCCTGTGCATGGTCAGTATGTACCCATCTTGCGTCTTCACCTGCAAGGGACGCAACGCAGCAAGCTTCAACCACTCATGCCATGCCCGCATCAATCATCCATCCATCCACATTTATCTGCACTCGGCTACCTCATATTCTTGGCACTCGTAACCCTGAGGGCTCACCACGGCGGTGCACACGTCGTCATCCGGAGGCTCGAGGCTCTGCAGCAGCTGCCGTCGTCCGTGAGCTCCGGCCAGCTCGCAATGGAAGCCCATGGAGAGGACGAAGGTGATGACGAGAAGCCAGCAACGGAATCCCATGTTGGAGGTAAGCCAAGGATGAGATCACCTACTTCACCAAGGATTGGCCTTGTTATAGTGAGGAGGGTGAGGAGGAAGTCGGTGAAGGATGATACCTCGTTCATGGCCTTCTTATAGGGCGGAGGAGGAGGAAGGAGATGGAGAGGGTGATCTGTGCAGGCAGTTGAAGGGTGGTGATGCGTGATCTTCGCTACTTGTTACTGACATTGTTATGGCCTTTCACAACTGCATGTAACTGTACAAAAGTTGAAAAATAGATTGTTGTTGTGTGCAATACAAGAAGTCGAACTAAATTTAAACTCTTCACCTCTACAGTATATGACATGCCGTTTAAAAAGGCCCGCATAACATATTATTAGGCAAATTCATGCAAACGTGATAGAAGAACATTGAGATCACGGAAAATGTCACAAGAGATTGTGTCTTCGGAATGAAAATAAAAGATACTATTGGTAATGGATCATGATGACACTCTAATTTTAGCAGTGAACCATTTGTTTCTTTTTATTCAAAACTTTTTATTGGTGATAGGTTGACGATATTCCTACCTATTGAACATGTATAGTGCATGCTCTGAGTGTCACGATAGGGTATATTATGTATGCCTCAGCGATAGAATAGGATACCTTATGCCTCAATGATATGATATATCATGTATGTCTTGCTATGTACGAGGCCTAATAAAGCAGATGCTCTGAGTGTCACAAGCATGTATCAGACGGATCCAGGCTTGGAGCACTAGAAAGCAGTAAAGTGTATCCTTAAGTACTTGAGAAGAACTAAGGATCTTTTACTGGTATATGAAGGTAATAGCCTCAAGGTTGAAGGCTACACGGACTCAAGTTTCTAGTCCGATATCATTGATAGCAAGTCGAATTTGGGGTATATGTACACCATAAATGTAGAAGTAATATGCTGGAAGAGTTTCAAGCAAGATACTATTGCTGACTCGACTACAAATGCGGAATACATTGTTGTGGCAAAGACAACAAAGGAGAGAGTTTGGATGAAGACATTTATAACAGATCTGAGCGTCGTGCCAACTAGCAAGGAGCCTATTCCCGTATATTGTGACAACAACGAGGCGATTGCTCAAGCGAAGGAACCAAATCTCATCAGAAGTCTAAGCACGTTCTAAGGAGGTTCCACCTGATCAGAGCGAATGTGAGCCGAGGAGATGTAGTAGTGGAAAGAGTTACATCCGAAGATAACATTGCAAATCTATTGACAAAACCGTTATCACATATTGTCTTTAAGCGTCACAAGGGTCTGATGGGGATCAGACACATAGATGATCGACTTTAGGTCAAGTACGAGATTTCTAGTTATAGGTGCCCTAGAAGCCAATTACGTTAGTGATGACACGTATAACTTGACACGCAGTCTTTTTGCTTAATATTATTATTTGATATTTTATCACTTTATATTGTTTGTAGCTTGAATATATTGTAATGTCCATGGATCTATATAATGGGAGTCGGATCGTGATGAGATCATGATAATGAGATCGATTCACCTTTAAACATAAATCCTAAATAATCCCGATCATAGGTTACTAGAGACGGACATCAAGATAATCGAATAGGTCGGTGTGCTGTATACTCATCTATATGATGGATGCAGCTGGTCTCATAGCTACTCATGTGGGGACACTAGGGATACATTATAAGTGCTCATTTGAGAATGAGTTCATTGATTGATATGTTTACGGAATGCTAGATGGTTGATGATATCTTATTGTCTGACACCGATTCCATAGTCCTAGTGGTGTTTCTGGTCCTTAGACTTGAGGCACCAAGAATGTCTTGTATAAGTATTTTATTCTTTTATACTAGACTTATAGGTCTGGAGGTTCCAGATCTAGCACAATCGGTCATCAGGAGTGGTAGCCAACCTTACGAGGATAATTAACTATTAATAGAGGATCATCCACTATCGGTATTATGAGAAGAATATCTCATGTGTTCTTGCTTAGACAAATCTCTAGCTAGGATAATTCGAATTGAAAGAGAAAGAGTTCTCCGAGGGAATCCGATTAGAGCGAGACTCGAGTAGAAACCGTATGGGTCTGATAGCACCATGCCCGGTATACAATCTCTAGGATATTAGATAGATGAGAGACTATATGTATACGATAACCGAGGATAGACTGGTCTAATGGATTGGATTCCCCTATATCATCTGGGGACTGCGACGTAGTGGCATAGTACATCCACAGTTTATGAATTGAGTGAATTATTATGGAGATAATAATTCACTGAGCCAGAAGGAGTTTTGACATGTATGATTCACGGCCAACTTAATATTCGTCCTAGAGGGTCACACACATATAGTAGGTATTGCAATGAGTAGAGGTTCGGATATGAGATATCCGCTGGAGCCCATATCTTATTGGATATCCAATAAGCCCATGAATTATTGGATTCTATAGATGAGATCCAATAAGAGCCTATGAGAGATTATTGAATGGAGATATAATAATCTAATAGGCTTGGGTAGTCGGATGAAGATCTACTACCTAATAGGACATGATCCATTAGGGTTAAGTTGACAGAGGACCTCTATAAATAGGAGGAAACTAGTGGTTCATGAGCTATATAGCCTTTTTGGTTGCCTCTCCTATTCTCCTCCCCTTCTCCTCGTCAAAGCAGGCCTAGAGTTTTGAGGAGCATCGTCGTAGCCCTACTGTGTGGATCACTGCTAGAAAGAAGGTCACTAAACCTCCTTCACCCTCTCATAAAGATCTATAGGGATTCAGGGATATATGATATCTCTAGGTAACATAATCTTTCGTATACGTAGTTTTCAGTTTTTGCGTATCAATCTTCGCACGACGACGAACACATATTTAAAAATTTGAAGATTTTATTTTTTTGTTCTTTGACTGTATATGTGATGCCGCCCTCAGATTTCCTTACGGTCAGTTCCCTATAAATACATGTATTCTTGTAAAGAATAAAAATATATTTGAAAGTGAATTTTAATAAAACAACTACTTTGTTTTTTTACAACAAAGAATAGAAATGTCAATTTATTTATTTTAATCATATATTATTATAGTATCATAAGAATACTTTTCGCAAAGTTAGGTTATATTATTCCATGAGATTTTTAATGAGGTTTCAAACCTTTAAATCACACATAAAAACATTATAAGATAAGAATTATTTGACTATGAGAAAAGAAGCATTCGTTTAGAATCTTAGAAGACTAAAGGTCGATAAATAAAGAATATATCAAAAAACAGCAAAAGATTTGCTTAGTTTAGTATTTTTTATTAACATCTTCGAAAGAAAATTAAAATTCCCATTATCGTATTAAAATGACTAAGGTATTTTACTGTGTTTAAATTTCACAAATATTGTCGACTCTGTGGCCCAATGGATAAGGCGCTGGTCTACGGAACCAGAGATTCTGGGTTCGATCCCCAGCAGAGTCGTATGAAATCAATTTTATTTTATTAATTTTTTTTAGTGAAAATACATCTATTTTTGGATTAAATTAAATATATTTTTTTATTTAAATAAAAGCTGGCTTCTTACCTGGCCATATAGATTCATGGTGTGGCAGCACCATGATTTGAGATGTGCAAGCAGGCCTTTCAAGGACTTCGCAGCTGCTGAGCCATCTTTGCTTGCCATAGGCCGTAGGGTTTGAAAGATCTCAATGCAGCAAATTATGAGAGATAATGGACATCATCACTTGAGCTTCTTGTATACACACAGCAGCTACCAACCAACCATTCGATGCTAGTCAATCATTAGAAGTTGTTTATCGATACTTTTTTTTTCTATCGTTTTGGCATTATAATGAGGATCGATGTATCACAGGAGCACTATCCAATAGACGCTTCCAATGAGTGACCTAACAAGGATGCTCATATCTCCATCGATAGCACTTTTGCCTTTGCCTAACAAGGATGTCCACCCCAAACGGTAGTAGATGACTTCTCGATCCTACCAATATAGACTTCTAAAGATAACTTGACATATGTCAGAGGGCACCATCTTGTATGACACCTTGTCAATATATTTATTGGCGATCATAATTTCGAATGTGCACTATTGATTTATGCTCGTTTCTACGTCTTTGTAGATCCAATCCAGTGGATATGACTTTAGATAAGGAATGATCTTGAGTCCAAGTTTTTATGATTAACTTATCGAGATTAAATTCTTTTGGATTTCAATGTTAATGATCGCATTGATGATATCTTGTTTCACTTGGATCTTGAGAGTGAATAATTCTTCTCAAACTTTTAGATCGAGGGTTGGATTCGAATCTATAACACTTGGTATATCCATAAGTGATAGACTTGGTATAACACTTGGTATATCCATAAGGTTGGATTCAACATAGGTGGATATGTTGATGTGAAACACAATACGAAATGGTCGACTCCTTACTGCAATGTTTCGCTTAGCAGTGTATTATTTGCAATGTTTCTTGCTTGGGACTACCGTAACCAGCTTTCGTGGTGGCTACCCATATTTGGTTTCTTATTATAAGAAACTTATCTTTGAAATAAACCTTGCCTACAACAATCAAGCAATTTGGCCATGTTATTTGCCAAGGTAGAGGCAATAGCTTTATAAAAAAAATAATATACACCAAAATGCATTTTTATTGGAAAACAAACTCATTCCTCACCCTCCACACGCACCAAAGAAGACATGTAGCAACAACAGCACTAGAGATCAACCCAAATTAATCACCAATCTACTTGTTTTTGATAGAAGATAAGATTTCCCCAACTATATGAGGAATCATTCTGTTGAGGGAAATCCTTCCTCCTAATATGTATAAATAGGAGAAGGAACATATTAATGTATTCAAGCTACTTCACTTCTTTAATAAATAGGAGAAGGAACATATTAATATATTCAAGCTACTTCAATTCTTTAATAAAGTTTCTTCAATTATTGTTCTTATCTTCTATTATTTCTTTCATGGTATCAGAGCCGCTTGCTTAGAGTAAGTTCTCTTTTCGCTGTGAGACCATTTCCATGTTCGACGGCAAAAGAAAAGACTTTCTATCATTGCTTTTCCGTCGTCAGGTCGTCGGTGCGACAAATCTTTCCTCATCGGCGAATGGCAATTGTCTTCTCCACTGCCACTCTGTGCCAATTTCCGTTTCCTTCCACTGTTGCGCTCACCAGCACTACCCCACCTTTCTTCCTCGCTATAGCTACCTCCTACCTCTTTTGATGCAGCTTCCTCCTCTATTACATCTCTGCTGTAGCTTCCTCTTCTGTTGCAGCTTCTTCCTATGCTGTAGCTTCCTACGATTGTGGCTGCGACAGCGACGTTTGTGGCTGCGACGGTGACGGTTGCGACAACGGTAGAGGAGAAATCTACAACAATGTTGCAGTGATACTACTACAGCATAGGAAGAAGCTGCAACAGAAGAGGAAGCTACAGTAGAGATGTAATAGAGGAGGAAACTGCATCAGAAGAGGTAGGAGGTAGCTATAGCGAGGAAGAAAGGTGGGGTAGTGCTGGTGAGTGCAGCAGCGGAAGGAAATGGAAATTGGCGCAGAGTGGCAGTGGAGAAGACAGTTGTTATTCACCGATGAGGAAAGATTTGTCACACTGACGGCTTGAGGACGAAAAAGCAATGGTAGAAAGCCTTTTCTTTTGTCGTCGAACGTGGAAATGGTCTCACAGCGAAAAGAGAGCTTACTCTAAGCAAGCGACTCTGATACCATGATAGAAATAATAGAAGATAAGAACAATAATTTAAGAAGCTTTATTAAAGAAGTGAAGTAGCTTGAATACATTAACATGTTCCTTCTCCTATTTATACATATTAGGATGAAGGATTTCCCTCAACAGAATGAAGGATTTTCCTCAATAGAATAGAGAGATTTCCTAATATAGTTGGGGAAATCTTATCTTCTATCATGCCCCCGCAAATGGTGCTCCTAACAAGGATACCAATCTTGAATCGATGAAAAGAATGATTTACAAACGAGAGGCTTCTTGAGTAGGGCAAGAGCATATTGCTGCTGTTGTTGTTGTTGCTACGGTTTTGACAGCGATGGCTTTGGCTACGATTGCGACAGTGACAGTTGCAATTGCGACGACGACGGTTGCGACAGCGGCAGTTGCGGTTGCGATTGCGACAGCGACGGTTGTGGCTGTGACAGCAATGATTGTGGCTGCGACAGCGACGGTTGTGGCTGCAACGACGACGGTTGCGACAACAGTAGAGGAGAAATCTACAACAATGTTGCAGTGATGCTACTACAGCATAGGAAGAAGCTGCAACAGAAGAGGAAGCTATAGCAGAGATGTAATAGAGGAGGAAGCTGCATCAAAAGAGGTAGGAGGTAGCTATAGCGAGGAAGAAAGTGGGGTAGTGCTGGTGAGCGCAGCAGTGGAAGGAAATGGAAATTGGCGCAGAGTGGCAGTGGAGAAGACAGTTGTCATTCGCCGATGAGGAAAGATTTGTCACACCGACGGCCTGACGACGGAAAAGCAATGGTAGAAAGCCTTTTCTTTTGCCGTCGAACGTGGAAATGGTCTCACAGCGAAAAGAGAGCTTACTCTAAGCAAGCGACTCTGATACCATGATAGAAATAATAGAAGATAAGAACAATAATTGAAGAAGCTTTATTAAAGAAGTGAAGTAGCTTGAATACATTAATATGTTCCTTCTCCTATTTATTAAAGAAGTGAAGTAGCTTGAATACATTAATATGTTCCTTCTCCTATTTATACATATTAGGAGGAAGGATTTCCCTCAACAGAATGATTCCTCATATAGTTGGGGAAATCTTATCTTCTATCAAAAACAAGTAGATTGGTGATAAATTTGGGTTGATCTCTAGTGTTGTTGTTGCTACATGTCTTCTTTGGTGCGTGTGGAGGGTGAGGAATGAGTTTGTTTTCCAATAAAAATGCATTTTGGTGTATATTATTTTTTTTATAAAGCTATTGCCTCTACCTTGGCAAATAACATGGCCAAATTGCTTGATTGTTGTAGGCAAGGTTTATTTCGAAGATAAGTTTCTTATAATAAGAAACCAAATATGGGTAGCCACCACGAAAGCTGGTTACGGTAGTCCCAAGCAAGAAACATTGCAAATAATACACTGCTAAGCGAAACATTGCAGCAAGGAGTCGACCCTTTCGTATTGTGTTTCACATCAACATATCCACCTATGTTGAATCCAACCATATGGATATACCAAGTGTTATACCAAGTCTATCACTTATGGATATACCAAGTGTTATAGATTTGAATCCAACCTTCGATCCAAAAGTTTGAGAATAATTATTCACTCTCAAGATCCAAGTGAAGCAAGAGATCATCAATGCGATCATTAACATTAAAATCCAAAAGAATTTAATCTTGGTAAGTTAATCGTAAAAACTTGGACTCAAGATCATTCCTTATCTAAAGCCATATCCACTGGATTGGATCTACAAAGACGTAGAAATGAGCATAAATCAATAGTGCACATTCAAAATTATGATCGCCAACAAATAGATCGACAAGGTATCATACAAGGTGGTGCCCACTGACATATGTCAAGTTATCTTTAGAAGTCTATATTGGTAGGATCGAGAAGTCATCTACTACCGTTGGGGTGGACATCCTTGTTAGGCAAAGGCAAAAGTGTTATCGATGGAGATCTGAGCATCCTTGTTAGGTCACTCATTCGAAGCGTCTACAGGATAGTGCTCCTATGATACATCGATCCTCATTATAATGCCAAAACGATAGAAAAAAAAGGATCGATAAAAAACTTCTAATGATTGACTAGCATCGAATGGTTGGTTGGTAGCTGTTGTGTGTATACAAGAAGCTCAAGTGATGATGTCCATTATCTCTCATAATTTGCTGCATTGAGATCTTGCAAACCCTATGGCCTATGGCAAGCAAAGATGGCTCAGCAGCTGCGAAGTCCTTGAAAGGCCTGCTTGCACATCTCAAATCATGGTGCTGCCACACCATGAATCTATATGGCCAGGTAAGAAGCCAGCTTTTATTTAAATAAAAAAATATATTTAATTTAATCCAAAAATAGATGTATTTTCACTAAAAAAATTAATAAAATAAAATTGATTTCATACGACTCTTCTGGGGATCGAACCCAGAATCTCTGGTTCCGTAGACCAGCGCCTTATCCATTGGGCCACAGAGTCGACAATACTTGTGAAATTTAAACACACTAAAATACCTTAGTCATTTTAATACGATAATGGGATTTTTAATTTTCTTTCGAAGATGTTAATAAAAAATACTAAACTAAGCAAATCTTTTGCTGTTTTTTGATATATTCTTTATTTATCGACCTTTAGTCTTCTAAGATTCTAAACGAATGCTTCTTTTCTCATAGTCAAATAATTGTTATCTTATAATGTTTTTATGTGTGATTTAAAGGTTTGAAACCTCATTAAAAATCTCATGGAATAATATAACCTAACTTTGTGAAAAGTATTCTTATGATACTATAATAATATATGATTAAAATAAATAAATTGACATTTCTGTTCTTTGTTGTAAAAAATCAAAGTAGTTGTTTTATTAAAATTCACTTTCAAATATATTTTTATTCTTTACAAGAATACATGTATTTATAGGGAACTGACCGTAAGGAAATCTGAGGGCGGCATCACATATACAGCGAAAGAATATATCCCTGAATCCCTATAGATCTTTATGAGAGGGTGAAGGAGGTCTAGCGACCTTCTTTCTAGCAGTGATCCACACAGTAGGGCTACGACGATGCTCCTCAAAACTCTAGGCCTGCTCTGACGAGGAGAAGGGGAGGAGAATAGGAGAGGCAACCAAAAAGGCTATATAGCTCATGAACCACTAGTTTCCTCCTATTTATAGAGGTCCTCTGTCAACTTAACCCTAATGGATCATGTCCTATTAGGTAGTGGATCTCCATCCGACTACCCAAGCCTATTAGATTATTATATCTCCATTCAATAATCTCTCATAGGTTCTTATTGGATCTCATCTATAGAATCCAATAATTCATGGGCTTATTGGATATCCAATAAGATATGGGCTCCAGCGGATATCTCAAATCTGAACCTCTACTGATTGCAATACCTACTATATGTGTGTGACCCTCTACGCCGAATATCAAGTTGGCCGTGAATCATACATGTCAAAACTCCTTCTGGCTCAGTGAATTATTATCTCCATAATAATTCACTCAATTCATAAACTGTGGATGTACTATGCCACTACGTCGCAGTCCCCAGATGATATAGGGGAATCCAATCCATTAGACCAGTCTATCCTCGGTTATCGTATACATATAGTCTCTCATCTATCTAATATCCCAGAGATTGTATACCGGGCATGGTGCTATCAGACCCATACAGTTTCTACTCGAGTCTCGCTCTAATCGGATTACCTCGGAGAACTCTTTCTCTTTCAATTCGAATTATCCTAGCTAGAGATTTGTCTAAGCAAGAACACATGAGATATTTTTCTCATAATACCGATAGTGGATGATCCTCTATTAATAGTTAATTATCCTCGTAAGGTTGGCTACCACTCCCGATGACCGATTGTGCTAGATCTGGAACCTCCAGACCTATAAGTCTAGTATAAAAGAATAAAATACTTATACAAGACATTCTTGGTGCCTCAAGTCTAAGGACCAGAAACACCACTAGGACTATGGAATCGGTGTCAGACAATAAGATATCATCAACCATCTAGCATTCCGTAAGCATATCAATCAATGAACTCATTCTCAAATGAGCACTTGTAATGTATCCCTAGTGTCCCCACACGAGTAGCTATGAGACCAACTGCATCCATTATATAGATGAGTATACAGCACACCGACTTATTCGATTATCTTGATGTCTGTCTCTAGTAACCTATGACCGGGATTATTTAGGATTTATGTTTAAAGGTGAATCGATCTCATTATCATGATCTCATCACGATCTGATTCTCATTATATAGATCCATGGACATTACAATATATTCAAGCTACAAACAATATAAAGTGATAAAATATCAAATAATAATATTAAGCAAAAAGACTGCGTGTTAAGTTATACGTGTCATCACTAACGTAATTGGCTTCTAGGGCACCTATGACTAGCAATCTCGTACTTGACCTAAAGTCGATCACCTATGTGTCTGATCCCCATCAGACCCTTGTGATGCTTAAAGACAATATGTGATAACGGTTTTGTCAATAGATTTGCAATGTTATCTTCGGATGTAACTCTTTCCACTACTACATCTCCTCGGCTCACATTCGCTTTGATCAGGTGGAACCTCCTTAGAACGTGCTTAGACTTCTGATGAGATTTGGTTCCTTCGCTTGAGCAATCGCCTCGTTGTTGTCACAATATACGGGAATAGGCTCCTTGCTAGTTGGCACGACGCTCAGATTTGTTATAAATGTCTTCATCCAAACTCTCTCCTTTGTTGTCTTTGCCACAACAATGTATTCCGCATCTGTAGTCGAGTCAGCAATAGTATCTTGCTTGAAACTCTTCCAGCATATTACTTCTACATTTATGGTGTACATATACCCCAAATTCGACTTGCTATCAATGATATCGGACTAGAAACTCGAGTCCGTGTAGCCTTCAACCTTGAGGCTATTACCTTCATATACCAGTAAAAGATCCTTAGTTCTTCTCAAGTACTTAAGGATACACTTTACTGCTTTCTAGTGCTCCAAGCCTGGATCCGTCTGATACATGCTTGTGACACTCAGAGCATCTGCTTTATTAGGCCTCGTACATAGCAAGACATACATGATATATCATATCATTGAGGCATAAGGTATCCTATTCTATCGCTGAGGCATACATAATATACCCTATCGTGACACTCAGAGCATGCACTATACATGTTCAATAGGTAGGAATATCGTCAACCTATCACCAATAAAAAGTTTTGAATAAAAAGAAACAAATGGTTCACTGCTAAAATTAGAGTGTCATCATGATCCATTACCAATAGTATCTTTTATTTTCATTCCGAAGACACAATCTCTTGTGACATTTTCCGTGATCTCAATGTTCTTCTATCACGTTTGCATGAATTTGCCTAATAATATGTTATGCGGGCCTTTTTAAACGGCATGTCATATACTGTAGAGGTGAAGAGTTTAAATTTAGTTCGACTTCTTGTATTGCACACAACAACAATCTATTTTTCAACTTTTGTACAGTTACATGCAGTTGTGAAAGGCCATAACAATGTCAGTAACAAGTAGCGAAGATCACGCATCACCACCCTTCAACTGCCTGCACAGATCACCCTCTCCATCTCCTTCCTCCTCCTCCGCCCTATAAGAAGGCCATGAACGAGGTATCATCCTTCACCGACTTCCTCCTCACCCTCCTCACTATAACAAGGCCAATCCTTGGTGAAGTAGGTGATCTCATCCTTGGCTTACCTCCAACATGGGATTCCGTTGCTGGCTTCTCGTCATCACCTTCGTCCTCTCCATGGGCTTCCATTGCGAGCTGGCCGGAGCTCACGGACGACGGCAGCTGCTGCAGAGCCTCGAGCCTCCGGATGACGACGTGTGCACCGCCGTGGTGAGCCCTCAGGGTTACGAGTGCCAAGAATATGAGGTAGCCGAGTGCAGATAAATGTGGATGGATGGATGATTGATGCGGGCATGGCATGAGTGGTTGAAGCTTGCTGCGTTGCGTCCCTTGCAGGTGAAGACGCAAGATGGGTACATACTGACCATGCACAGGATCCCACAAGGAAGAGGAGGCGGCAGCGCGGGGAAGAGGCAGCCTGTGCTGCTCCAACATGGAGTCCTCATGGTACGTTTCCTCGAGCAATCTGCATGTGTTGCCATGCATGCATGTACGTACAGTACGTTGTCGTCTTCGTCATTCTTCTTCTGATTATTGACGCATGATGGATGAATGATGGCAGGACGGGATGACATGGCTTCTGAATCCACCTCAACAATCACTGGCTTTCGTACTTGCAGACAACGGATTCGATGTCTGGATCACACACGGCAGGGGCACCAGGTGGAGCCGTCGCCATGAGTCTCTCGATACATCAAACCCGGTTGGTCATCTTCTCTACAATGCTGATTATGAAGTCTTGAGCAGGTTCATCATCCTGTTGTTGTCTCGCAGGCTTATTGGGCGTGGTCATGGGATGAGTTGGCCAGCTTTGATTTGCCTGCCACTGTGGGTTTTGTATTCCGGAAAACTGGGCGGAAGCTGCACTATGTTGGTCACTCCATGGTAGGAGACTTTTCGTACTTTAATGCCAAACATGTCATTCTTCCTTCCACTTTGAATTACTTTGCATGTATGTTCTGCTACTTACTGCCACCACTACAACTACAACAACTGACTGACGTTGGATGATGCTACAGGGAACTCTGACAGCTCTATCAGCATTCTCCGAGGGGAAGCTGGTGGATAAGATCAAGTCAGCTGCCCTTTTGACTCCGGTGGCCTATCTGACTTACATGACAACTCCAATCGGAAGAGCTGCAGGCAGCGCATTCTCAGGAGAAGTAAGAACGAGTTCACAACACTCTTTGAATTTTTCTGTCATCAAGGGGGGGGAGGAAGCTACATCACAGTATCTTCTTCTAATTTACCTACGTTCAGAGTTGTGTCATAGCTTTCTTGCTTTTTCTTGCAGATGTTGGGAGCACTTGGAGTGGGAGAATTTGATCCTAAAGGGTACGTAAACTAACACATCCCTCTTGTTGTTGTCAAAAGAAAATGTGCTGACAAAAGCATCAGAGGCCTTATCAACATGACCGACCGACCATACATTGAGTGATGTTATCGTTAAAGCTCTTCCTTCTAATTCAACTGTCTTCCCTAATGGATAAGCAGGGCAGTCGGAACCAATTATTTGGAGTTCGTCTGCGCTATGCCGGGGGTGAACTGCTACGACCTTATGGCATCATTCACAGGTACGCACAAATTATTCCGCTGATAATATTCCGCCCGCAACATATGTTTGATTTGACTTTAATCATATATGTGTTTATTATTGTAGTCTTTCAATTAATTTACATATGTGTAATGGCTTTTCCTTCCTTATTCTGCACTCACAAACACACGCACACACACTCACTTTGGATGTAGGGCCAAACTGCTGCCTCAATTACTCCACTGTTGACATGTACTTGAAGTATGAACTCCAGCCGACATCCGTGAGGACACTCGTCCATTTTTTACAGAGTCAGTCAGTCTGATACAAATCCAAAATATCATTCATATACTTGAGCTACTTAGATTTCTTTCTCACAAAAGAGTATGTAAAACTTTCTTTGAGCACTCACAGCGATCAGAAGTGGAGTGATAACAAAATACGACTACGGGAGCAGTATGGCCAACATGGTTGCGTATGGGCAGAGCAGCCCACCCGAGTACCACATGCCCAACATTCCACACCACCTGCCGCTGCTGCTCAGCTACGGCGGCGGTGACATGCTGTCGGACGTCAAGGACGTGCAGCTGCTGTTGAAAGATCTCCGCAACCATGACGCCGACAAGCTCGTGGCTCAGCTGGTGAAGGAGTACGCACATCTGGACTTCGTGATGGGGGTGAATGCCAAGCAGGTCGTCTACGACGGCCTCATCGCATTCTTCGGCAAACACAGTTGATGGGCTTCTTCCCGGTGCGGTGCTTAATTATAACTATACGCGATTGCTGTTGACTGGACATTCTTTGTGTACTCACTCTGTGGGCGATTCGTGTACAAAGGGAGGCGAAAGAGTAATAAATCATATATCTCCATATAATAAATCATATGTCTAACCAGTCGAATCACCATCCATGCTATATCCCTTTTCCACCGTTTTGGCTTCCACTAAGTGGTATCGCATCCGATGCCTCGTCAATCGAAAGAATATCTATCATAACACAACACGAGTAGATTGGTGATAAAAATGGGTTTGTCTCTAGTACTGTTGTTGCTACATGTCTTCTTTGGTGCGTGTGGAGGGTGAGGAATGAGTTAGTTTTCCAATAAAAATGCATGTCGGTGTATAGTATTTTTTTATAAAGCTATTGCTTCTACCTTGGCAAATGACATCGCCAAATTGCTTGACAGTCTTAGGTAAGGTTTAATTCAAAGATATGTTTCTTAGTATAAGAAACCAAATAAGAAAAATCATATAAGGAAAATCATAGAAAAGTTTTTTAACTCTAAAAATCTTAAGGCTCACCTCTCTCTAAAAAATAAGGGGTGTGCCCCCATCTAAAGTGTAATAAAAAAAGGCCTTTAGCAAAGGAAAAAACACTAACAAGATGGCGGTCCATAACATAGCAACGTTGCTCGACCTTACTACCTAGATGACAATACTAGCCTAATAGATGAAGACGTCATAGGCTGGATGCAAGCCTAAAATAACCCAACAATGAATATTGAATGAGGAAAGAACATCACATTAAGGGAGAGAGAGAGTCGTCTCCATCCGAGACGTATAATTACAAACAATACATTGCTGAGCGAAACATTGCAACAAGGAGTCGATCCTTTCAAATTGAGTTTCACATTAACATTCCCTCCTATGAAGGCTTGATCAGTGCTAATGTATTAGACTAATGGATAGATCAATTTGATACTTATTTTAATTTATATGACTATGGCAGTGAGGATAGGGTGATGCTTGAGTGACTCGTGTTGACCAAACCTGTTCACATGGTTGAAATCCTATCTTTGAAACAATAACGATGAAGATATGTCATGAACATAATTCAAAAGATTCATACGAGAAGAATTTTACCCTATGGGGCATCACAAAAAATGATGAAGGAGGTGACTCTGCATATACTAAGAAAGGGATCAATCCTTGCAAGAATACACTACTGAGTTTTGACAAAAAGTAGTGGCACTCAAAATTTCCCTCGATAACCACTTCTTCCTCATGTTCCCGCAACCCAAAGCTCCTTCCCAAAGCTTCATATAACTATTGTGAGAAGTCCACAATGCTGACTACCTACTTCACAAATTCTACCTATCGAGAGTATCGATGTGTTGTCTAGACACAATTTGTTTGTGAGCACTGAAAGATTATAGGTCATACATGGGAGAAGTACTAAAAGGATCTTTCCAAACTCTTAATGAATAAGTGAAAGAAAAATAATCAAAATTGATGTAAAGCGATCACTATCGTAAGAGATGATCAAACTGAACTACCACCTGTTTCGCACTCGAACAAAAGGTTATAGACTCAAATACAAGCCTCAAATCAAAAGTTTGAGAAGTACTCACTCTCAAGATCCAAGTGAAATAGGAGATTATAAATGCGATCATTGGCATTGAATTCCAAAAGAATTTCATCTCGATAACTCAATGTAGAGACTTGGACACAAGATTGCTAGTGCCCTACAAGCCAATTATGTGAGTGATGACACGTATGACATGATACGCTTTCTTTTTTTATATATTATATTTTAATTTTTTATCACTTTATATTGCTTGTTGCATATATGCATGAATATATTGTGATGTCCAGGGATCTGTGCAATATGAATCGGATTGTGATCACGATAATGAGATCAATTCACCTTTAAACACAGATCCTAAATAATCCTAGTCATAGGTTACTCGAGAGGGACATCGAGATAACCGGATAGACTAGTGTGCTGACTAGTGTGTTGTATACTCGTCCATATGATAGATGCAACTAGTCTCATAGTTGCTCATGTAGGGATACTAGGGGTACAATAATGTGCTCATTTGAAGAATAAGTTCACTAATTGATCTACTTACGGAATGTTGGATGGCTGATGATGCTTTATTATCAAACAGTGATTCTGTAGTCCCAATGGTGTATTTGGTTCTTAGATTTGAGACACATTAGATATCGGACTTATAGGTCTAGATGTTCCAGATCTAGCACAACCAATCATCGGGGGTGGTAGCCAATCTTACGAGGGCTATTGAATGTCGATAGAGGATCATCTGCCCTCGATGTCATAAAAAGAATATCCCATGTATTTTTGCTCAGACAAATCCCTCGCTATGGTCATTCGAATTGAGAGAGAGTTTTTCGGGAGAATCTGATTAGAGTGAGACTCGAGTAAAAACTATATGGGCTTGATAGTACCATGCTTGGTATATAGTCTTTGAGATATTAGACGGATGAGGGACTATAAGTATAGGGTAACTGAGGATAGACAAGTCCAATGGATTGGATTCCCTTGTATCGTTTGGGGACTACGGCATAGTGGCCTAGTACGTTCGTAGTCGATGAGTGGAGTAAATTATTATTGAGATAATAATTTACCAAACAAGAAGGAGTTCTAACCAGTATAATTCATGACTAGCTTGATATTGGGCTTAGAGGGTCACATACATATGGTAGGCATTGCGATGAGTAGAGGTTCGGATATAAGATATCCGTCGGAGCCCCTATCTTATTGGATATCCAATAAGCCACTGAATTATTGGATCCTATGAATGAGATCCAATAAGATTAAATGAGAGATTATTCGATAGAGATCCACTAATCTACGAGGCTTGGATAGTTGGATGGAGATCCAATAGGGTTAAGTTAACATGGGACTCTATAAATAGGAGGAAACCAAAGGTTCATATGCTAGAGCTTCTCTTGGTTGTCACTTCCTATTCTCCTCTCCCCTTCTCCTCCTCAAATAGTAGGCTTGGAGATTCGAGGAGGATCGTCGTAGCTCTATTATGTGATCCACCGCTAGAGAGGAGAATACTTGACCTCTTTCACCTACTCCTATAGATCTGTAGAGATTCAGGGATATACAATCTCCCTAGGTGACACAATCTTTCATATACGTACTTATTAGTTTTGTAAATTTTGTATACTAATCTTCGCACGATGACAAACATAATTTATGAGAAATTTGAGTATTTTTGTTTTATGTTCTTCCGCTGCACATGTGATGTCGCCTCTAGATTTTCCTACACAAAAGTCGTAGGAAACTTTAGCATGAGCAAAACCTTGGAGAACTTGTAATGATATGTTTATTAGCCCTAGATGTAGCAGGACTTGGCTCAATTCATGTGAGGATGCATCCTTTGTAGCACTTCAAAACCAACCAAACGAAAATCGGGGTTGTATACTCCATTATCCATTCCATCATGATCATGGGAGAGCATATCTATGGACTTCTTAAGAGGTCTACCTATGATAAAACGGTGACACAACTATCTATTTGTGGCGATCGATAGGTTTTCAAAGATGGTGGGGCTTATGCCTTACAAGAAGACAATAATCAGAGGAGTAGCTCGATTATTCTTCTAACACATGTGGACACACTTTGACCTTTCAAGTTCAATCGTGTTAGATCATGACGGGCATTTCTTGAGCAACTTTTGGAGTTCACTTTGGACCACTATAGATACTAAATTGAAGGGGAGCACAGCCTTCCATCCATAAGCTTATGGCCAAACCGAGGTAGTAAACCACACTATGGTTCATCGCCTTCGAGGATACAACTTTGACACCTAAAGAAATGAGACGAAAGCTTACCATACTATTAGTTTGCTTTCAATAGGGTAGTGCATAGTTCTACTAGTAAATCACCATTAAGAGATATGCTTGGTGGAATATGTAATGCATCATATACTGTAGAGGTGAAGAGTTTAAATTTATCTCAATATTTTTTATTTCACACAACGGCAATCTAATTTTCAATTTTTGTGGAGTTACATGTAGTTGTGAAAAAAGGTCACAACAACAAACCATTAACAACAACAACAACAACAAAATTAGACCAACGGAATATGAAAATTATATGACTTTTTATGTCTTAAAGTGTTGATAGAATAAGATTTGGGTGGATTAAATGCCAGTTTTTGAGAGCTGTTAACACGTAGCGAGAATCACATATCACCACCCTTCAACTGCCTGCACAGATCATCCTCGCCATTTCCTTCCTCCTCCTCCTCCGCCCTATAAGAAGGCCATGAACGAGGTCTCATCCATCATCCACTTCCTCCTCATCCTTCTCCCCGTAAGAAGACCAATCCTTGGTGAAGGAGGTGATCTCACCTTTCGCTTACCTTCAACATGGGATTCCGTTGCTTTAACTGGCGTCTCGTCATCTTCTTCGTCCTCTCCATGGGCTTCCAGGGCGAGCTGGCTGGAGCTCACGGAAGACGGCAGCTGGTGCAAAGCCTCGAGGCGGCGGATGATGGGGTGTGCACCGCCGTGGTGAGCCCTCAGGGTTACGAGTGCCGAGAATATGAGGTAGCGGAGTGCAGATAAACGTGGATGGATTGATGATTTATGCGGGCATGGCATGAGTGGTTGAAGCTTGTTGCGTCTCTTGCAGGTGAAGACGCAAGACGGGTACATACTGACCATGCACAGGATCCCACAAGGAAGAGGAGGCGGCAGCGCGGGCAAGAGGCAGCCGGTGCTGCTCCAACATGGAGTCCTCTCGGTACGTTCCCTTAAGCAATCTGAATGTGTTGCCATGCATGCATGCATGCAGGGTACGTTGTCTTCTTCGTCATTCTGATGATGATGATGATGATGATTGACGATCGATGAATGATGGCAGGACGGGTTGACATGGCTACTGAATCCACCTCAACAATCGCTGCCTTTCGTACTTGCAGACAACGGATTCGATGTATGGATTACACACGGCAGGGGCACCAGGTGGAGCCGTCGCCATGAGTCTCTCGAAACATCAGACACGGTTGGTCATCTTCTCTACGTTGCTGATTATGAAGTATTGAGCAGGTTGTTGGTATGATTGAGCATCATCCTTTTGTTGTCGGGTAGGCTTATTGGGCGTGGTCATGGGATGAGTTGGCCAGCTATGATTTGCCTGCTACTGTGGGTTTCGTATTCCGGAAAACTGGGCAGAAGCTGCACTATGTTGGTCACTCCATGGTAGGAGACTTTACGTACTTTAATGGCCAAACATGTCATTCTTCCTTCCACTTTGAATTACTTCGTATGTATGTTCTGCTACTTACTGCCACCACTACAACTACAACAACTGACAGACGTTGGATGATGCTACAGGGAACTCTGACAGCTCTATCAGCATTCTCCGAGGGGAAGCTGGTGGATAAGATCAAGTCAGCTGCCCTTTTGACTCCGGTGGCCTATCTGACTTCCATGACAACTACGATCGGAAGAGCTGCAGCCAGCGCATTCGCAGGAGAAGTAAGAACGAGTTCACGACACTCGATTGATTTTTCTCATCAAGGGAGCTACATCATTCATTATCTTCCTTTTTAATTTTCCGACGTCCAGAGCTGTGTCATAGCTTTCTTGTTTTTTTTCTTGCAGATGTTGGGAGCGCTTGGAGTGGCAGAATTTGATCCTAAAGGGTACATAAACTAACATATCCCTCTTGTTGTCAAAAGAAAATGTGCTCTTCTAATTCAAGTGTGTTCCCTAATATGGATAAGCAGGGCAGTCGGAACCAAGTTTTTGGAGTCGGTCTGCGCTATGCCGGGGGTGAACTGCTACGACCTTATGGCATCATTAACAGGTACGTACAAATTATTCCGGTGATAATATTCCGCCGGCAACATAAGTTTGGTTTGAATTTAATCATATATGTATTTATTATTGTAGTCTTCAATTAATTTACATATATGTGTATTGGCTTTTCCTTCCTTATTCTGCAACACACACCCACACACTCACTTTGGATGTAGGGCCAAACTGCTGCCTCAATGACTCCACTGTTGACAAGTACTTGAAGTATGAACTCCAGCCTACATCCGTGAGGACACTCGTCCATTTTTCACAGAGTCAGTCAGTCTGATACAAATCTAAAATATTATGTATACCTTAGCTACTTAGATTTCTTCCTCACAAGAGAGTGTATGTATACTTGTCTTTGAGTACTCCCAGCATTCAGACGTGGAGTGATAACAAAATACGACCACGGGAGCAGTACGGCCAACATGGCTGCGTATGGGCAGAGCAGCCCACCCGAGTACCATTTGTCCAACATTCCACACCACCTGCCGCTGCTGCTCTGCTACGGCGGCGGGGACATGCTGTCGGACGTGAAGGACGTGCAGCAGCTGTTGAATGATCTCAGCAACCATGACGCCGCCGACAAGCTCGTGGCTCGGCTGGTGAAGGAGTACGCACATCTGGACTTCGTGATGGGGGTGAATGCCAAGCAGGTCGTCTACGACGGCCTCATCGCATTCTTCGACAAACACAGTTGATGGGCTTCTTCACGCTGCAGTGCTTAAAATTATAACTATACGCGATTGCTGCCGACTTGACATTCTTTGTGTACTCACTCTGCGGGAGATTCATGTACGAAGGGAGGTGAAAGAAAAATAAATCATATATCTTCGTATAATAAATCATATGTTTAACCGATCGAATCGGCATCCATGCTATATCCCTTTTCCACCGTTTCAGCTTCTACTAAGTGGCATCACATCCGATGAGTCGTCGTCAATCGAAACAGTATCTATCATAACACAAGTAGATTGGTGATAAATCTGGGTTGATCTATAGTGCTGTTGTTGCTACATGTCTTCTTTGATGCATGTGGAGGGTGAGGAATGAGTTTGTTTTTCAATAAAAATGTATTTTGGTGTATATTATTTTTTTTATAAAGCTATTGCCTCTACCTTGGCAAATAAAATGGCCAAATTGCTTGATTGTTATACGCAAGGTTTATTTCGAAGATAAGTTTCTTATAATAAGAAACCAAATATGGGTAGCCACCACGAAAGCTGGTTACGATAGTCCCAAGCAAGAAACATTGCAAATAATACACTGCTAAGCGAAACATTGCAGCAAGGAGTCGACCCTTTCGTATTGTGTTTCACATCAACATACCCACCTGCGATCAGTGCTAATGAATTAAACTAATTGATAGATCAATTTTGATACTTATTTTAATGTATTTGTTTTGTGTTCACTATATGATTATAGGTCATACATGAGAGAAATATTAGAAGGATCATCCTAAACTCTTCATGAAGAAGTGGAAGAAGAATAATCAGAATCGATACAAGGCAACTGCTACCATAGAAGAAGATCAAACCAAACTAGCACCCGTTTCACACTTAGAAACCGAGTCTATCACTTATGGATAGACCAAGTGTTATAGATTTGAATCGAACCTTTGATCCAAAAGTTTGAGAATAATTATTCACTCTCAAGATTCAAGTGAAGCAAGAGATCATCAATGCGATCATTAACATTAAAATCCAAAAGAATTTAATCTTGGTATGTTAATCGTAAAAAATTGGACTCAAGATCATTCCTTATCTAAAGCCATATCCATTGGATTGGATCTACAAAGACATAGAAATGAGCATAAATCAATAGTGCACATTCAAAATTATGATCGCCAACAAATAGATCGACAAGGTGTCATACAAGGTGGTGCCCTCTGACATATGTCAAGTTATCTTTAGAAGTCTATATTGGTAGGATCGAGAAGTCATCTACTATCGTTGGGGTGGACATCCTTGTTAGGCAAAGACAAAAGTGTTATCGATGGAGATCTGAGCATCCTTGTTAGATCACTCATTCGAAGCGTCTACAGGATAGTGCTCCTATGATACATCGATCCTCATTATAATGCCAAAACGATAGAAAAAAAAAAGGATCGAAAAAAAACTTCTAATGATTGACTAGCATGGAATGGTTGGTTGGTAGCTGCTGTGTGTATACAAGAAGCTCAAGTGATGATGTCCATTATCTCTCATAATTTGCTGCATTGAGATCTTTCAAACCCTACGGCCTATGGCAAGCAAAGATGGCTCAGCAGCTGCGAAGTCCTTGAAAGGCCTGCTTGCACATCTCAAATCATGGTGCTGCCACACCATGAATCTATATGGCCAGGTAAGAAGCCAGCTTTTATTTAAATAAAAAATATATTTAATTTAATCCAAAAATAGATGTATTTTCACTAAAAAAAATTAAGATAATAAAATTGATTTCATACGACTCTGCTGGGGATCGAACCCAGAATCTCTGGTTCCGTAGACCAGCGCCTTATCCATTGGGCCACAGAGTCGACAATGATTGTGAAATTTAAACACTTTAGAATACCTTAGTAATTTTAATACGATAATGAAAATTTTAATTTTCTTTCGAAGATGTTAATAAAAAATACTAAACTAAGCAAATCTTTTGCTGTTTTTTGATATATTCTTTATTTATCGACCTTTAGTCTTCTAAGATTCTAAACGAATGCTTCCTTTCTCATAGTCAAATAATTCTTATCTTATATCGATAATATTTTTATGTGCAATTTAAAGGTTTGAAACCTCATTAAAAATCTCATGGAATAATATAATTTAACTTTGTGAAAAGTATTCTTATGATACTATAATAATATATGATTAAAATAAATAAATTGACATTTATGTTCTTTGTTTTAAAAAAACAAAGTAGTTGTTTTATTAAAATTCACTTTCAAATATTTTTTTTATTCTTTACAAGAATATATGTATTTATAGGGAACTGACCGTAAGGAAATCTGAGGGCGACATCACATATACAGCGAAAGAACAAAAAAATAAAATCTTCAAATTTTCAAATATGTGTTCGTCGTCGTGCGAAGATTGATACGCAAAAACCGAAAACTACGTATACGAAAGATTATGTTACCTAGAGAGATCGTATATCCCTAAATTCCTATAGATCTTTAGGAAGAGTGAAGGAGGTCAAGCAACCTCCTTTCTAGCAGTGATCCACAAAGTAGGGTTACGACGATGCTCCTATAAACTCCAGGCCTGCTCTGATGAGGAGAAGGGGAGGAGAATAAGAGAGGCAACTAAAAAGGTTCAAGCTCATAAACCACTAGTTCCCTCCTATTTATAGAAGTCCTCTGTCAACTTAACCCTAATGGATCCTGTCTTATTAGGTATTGGATCTCCATCCGACTATCCAAGCCTCTTAGATTATTAGATCTCTATTCAATAATCTTTCATAGGCTCTTATTGGATCTTATCCAGAATCCAATAATTCATGGGATTATTAGATATCCAATAAAATATAGGCTCCGACGGATATCTCATATCCGAACCTCTACTCATTGCAACACTTACCATATGTGTGTGACCCTCTAGGCCGAATATCAAGTTGGCCGTGAATCATACATGTCAAAACTTCTTCTGACTGAGTGAATTATTATCTTCATAATAATTAACTCAATTCATAAACTATGCGGGCCTTTTTAAACGGTGTCATTTAGATGAGAGGTGAAGAGTTTAAATTTAGTTCGACTTCTTGTATTGCACACAACAACAATCTATTTTTCAACTTTTGTACAGTTACATGCAGTTGTGAAAGGCCATAACAATGTCAGTAACAAGTAGCGAAGATCACGCATCACCACCCTTCAACTGCCTGCACAGATCACCCTCTCCATCTCCTTCCTCCTCCTCCGCCCTATAAGAAGGCCATGAACGAGGTATCATCCTTCACCGACTTCCTCCTCACCCTCCTCACTATAACAAGGCCAATCCTTGGTGAAGTAGGTGATCTCATCCTTGGCTTACCTCCAACATGGGATTCCGTTGCTGGCTTCTCGTCATCACCTTCGTCCTCTCCATGGGCTTCCATTGCGAGCTGGCCGGAGCTCACGGACGACGGCAGCTGCTGCAGAGCCTCGAGCCTCCGGATGACGGCGTGTGCACCGCCGTGGTGAGCCCTCAGGGTTACGAGTGCCAAGAATATGAGGTAGCCGAGTGCAGATAAATGTGGATGGATGGATGATTGATGCGGGCATGGCATGAGTGGTTGAAGCTTGCTGCGTTGCGTCCCTTGCAGGTGAAGACGCAAGATGGGTACATACTGACCATGCACAGGATCCCACAAGGAAGAGGAGGCGGCAGCGCGGGGAAGAGGCAGCCTGTGCTGCTCCAACATGGAGTCCTCATGGTACGTTTCCTCGAGCAATCTGCATGTGTTGCCATGCATGCATGTACGTACAGTACGTTGTCGTCTTCGTCATTCTTCTTCTGATTATTGACGCATGATGGATGAATGATGGCAGGACGGGATGACATGGCTTCTGAATCCACCTCAACAATCACTGGCTTTCGTACTTGCAGACAACGGATTCGATGTCTGGATCACACACGGCAGGGGCACCAGGTGGAGCCGTCGCCATGAGTCTCTCGATACATCAAACCCGGTTGGTCATCTTCTCTACAATGCTGATTATGAAGTCTTGAGCAGGTTCATCATCCTGTTGTTGTCTCGCAGGCTTATTGGGCGTGGTCATGGGATGAGTTGGCCAGCTTTGATTTGCCTGCCACTGTGGGTTTTGTATTCCGGAAAACTGGGCGGAAGCTGCACTATGTTGGTCACTCCATGGTAGGAGACTTTTCGTACTTTAATGCCAAACATGTCATTCTTCCTTCCACTTTGAATTACTTTGCATGTATGTTCTGCTACTTACTGCCACCACTACAACTACAACAACTGACTGACGTTGGATGATGCTACAGGGAACTCTGACAGCTCTATCAGCATTCTCCGAGGGGAAGCTGGTGGATAAGATCAAGTCAGCTGCCCTTTTGACTCCGGTGGCCTATCTGACTTACATGACAACTCCAATCGGAAGAGCTGCAGGCAGCGCATTCTCAGGAGAAGTAAGAACGAGTTCACAACACTCTTTGAATTTTTCTGTCATCAAGGGGGGGGAGGAAGCTACATCACAGTATCTTCTTCTAATTTACCTACGTTCAGAGTTGTGTCATAGCTTTCTTGCTTTTTCTTGCAGATGTTGGGAGCACTTGGAGTGGGAGAATTTGATCCTAAAGGGTACGTAAACTAACACATCCCTCTTGTTGTTGTCAAAAGAAAATGTGCTGACAAAAGCATCAGAGGCCTTATCAACATGACCGACCGACCATACATTGAGTGATGTTATCGTTAAAGCTCTTCCTTCTAATTCAACTGTCTTCCCTAATGGATAAGCAGGGCAGTCGGAACCAATTATTTGGAGTTCGTCTGCGCTATGCCGGGGGTGAACTGCTACGACCTTATGGCATCATTCACAGGTACGCACAAATTATTCCGCTGATAATATTCCGCCCGCAACATATGTTTGATTTGACTTTAATCATATATGTGTTTATTATTGTAGTCTTTCAATTAATTTACATATGTGTAATGGCTTTTCCTTCCTTATTCTGCACTCACAAACACACGCACACACACTCACTTTGGATGTAGGGCCAAACTGCTGCCTCAATTACTCCACTGTTGACATGTACTTGAAGTATGAACTCCAGCCGACATCCGTGAGGACACTCGTCCATTTTTTACAGAGTCAGTCAGTCTGATACAAATCCAAAATATCATTCATATACTTGAGCTACTTAGATTTCTTTCTCACAAAAGAGTATGTAAAACTTTCTTTGAGCACTCACAGCGATCAGAAGTGGAGTGATAACAAAATACGACTACGGGAGCAGTATGGCCAACATGGTTGCGTATGGGCAGAGCAGCCCACCCGAGTACCACATGCCCAACATTCCACACCACCTGCCGCTGCTGCTCAGCTACGGCGGCGGTGACATGCTGTCGGACGTCAAGGACGTGCAGCTGCTGTTGAAAGATCTCCGCAACCATGACGCCGACGAGCTCGTGGCTCAGCTGGTGAAGGAGTACGCACATCTGGACTTCGTGATGGGGGTGAATGCCAAGCAGGTCGTCTACGACGGCCTCATCGCATTCTTCGGCAAACACAGTTGATGGGCTTCTTCCCGGTGCGGTGCTTAATTATAACTATACGCGATTGCTGTTGACTGGACATTCTTTGTGTACTCACTCTGGGCGATTCGTGTACAAAAGGAGGCGAAAGAGTAATAAATCATATATCTCCATATAATAAATCATATGTCTAACCAGTCGAATCACCATCCATGCTATATCCCTTTTCCACCGTTTTGGCTTCCACTAAGTGGTATCGCATCCGATGCCTCGTCAATCGAAAGAATATCTATCATAACACAACACGAGTAGATTGGTGATAAAAATGGGTTTATCTCTAGTACTGTTGTTGCTACATGTCTTCTTTGATGCGTGTGGAGGGTGAGGAATGAGTTAGTTTTCCAATAAAAATGCATGTCGGTGTATAGTATTTTTTTATAAAGCTATTGCTTCTACCTTGGCAAATGACATCGCCAAATTGCTTGACAGTCGTAGGTAAAGTTTAATTCAAAGATATGTATGTTTCTTAGCATAAGAAACTAAATAAGGAAAATCATAGAAAAGTTTTTTAACCCTAAAAACTTAAGGCTCACCTCTCTCTCAAAAATAAGGGGTGTGCCCCCATCTAAAGTGTAATAAAAAAAAAAGGCCTTTAGCAAATAGTCAATCCGCCCCAGTTTTGTAGTCTCAAAGTAGCAAGGAGAAGAGAGTGAAGAATTTTGCACTGCTGCTGGAGCCAACTTCTTCCGGTCACAAACTTCTTGCTCATGTTCCCGCAACCCAAAGCTCCTTCCCAAAGCTTCATATATCTATTGTGAGAAGTCCACAATGCTGACTACCTACTTCACAAATTCTACCTACCTAGAGCACTAACATGTTTACTAAAAATAACATATATTTTCATGCACCCATAATGAATAGATCAACTTGATACTTATTTTAATTTATATGACTACAGTAGCGAAGATAGAATGATGCTTGAGCGACTCATGTTGATCAAACATAATCGAATGGTTGAAATCTTATCTTCGAACAAATAACGATAAAGACATATAATGGACATGATTTAAAAGTCTCGTACGAGTAGAATTCTACCCTATGGGATATCTCGAAGAAAGATGGAGGAGATGACACTACATATATTAACAAAGGGATCAATTCGTAAGAATACACTATTGAGTTCTAACAACAAGTGGTGGCACTCAAAATTTTCCTCAACAACCACTTGACGATAATGAAATACACCATTGGCCTCCATGCCTAGATAAATATTGGACTGAGCTTCTTCAAAATTCTACCTACTTCCCAAATTCTAGCTACCGAGAGTACCAATGTGTTGTCTAAAAATAATCTACATTTTCATGCACCCATAATGGATAAATCAACTTGATAGTTTTTTAATCATTATGACTATAGTAGCGAGGATAGGGTGATGCTTCAGTGACTCATGTTGACCAAACATGTTCGTATGGTTGAAATCCTATCTTCGAATTAATAACGATAAAAATATGTCATAAACACAATTCAAAAGACTTATACGAGAAGAATTCTACTCTATGGGGTATCTTGAAAATTGATGGAGGAGGTGACACTACACATACTAACAAAGGGATCAATCCGTGCAAGAATACACTACTGAATTATGACAACAAGTGGCAGCACTCAAAATTTCCTTCGACAACCACTTGACGATAATGAAATACACCATCGACCTCTATGCCTAGATAAATATTGAATTGAGCTTCTTCAAAACTTACTATGTCACGATAGCAAGAGTGATGGAAGTGACAATCAAGAAAAGGAATTGAACACACACCAAGAAGAATGCGGATAAGGCAAAAGGAAAGCATCCGAAAGCCAAGAAGAATCTCAGGAGTGGTAAAGCTACATTTTCTTCTAAAAGAAACAATTTGATTTATGATCACAATAAGATTATAGGTGATACACAGCAGGGAATCGATGGATTACTGTCAAACTACTCTCAGTATGCATTATATTTAAAGCTTGCAATAGGGGAGATTAATGTGGGAAACGGTGTTGGGGACCGTTTAAGAGGACACACTATAATTTCCATGTTAAGTTTGCATGCATAATAACAATTTGGAGATCAAATAGCGTCCAATTAACATACATTCAAAACAATAAAACATGTTTAAATGAACTTTTTCTTAACATAAACTGTACACAGTTCTGTAGCATAAAAGCTAATTAGAGAAGTCGTGACCAGTTTATCGTGATGTAACAAAGAACAGAAACGTCAACTCATTTATTTTTATCACATATTATTATACTATCATAAGAATACTTTCCACAAAGTTAAGTTATATTATTCCATAAGAATATATCAAAAAAGCGACAAAAGATTTGCTTGGTTTATTAGATTTGAAACATATATAGAAACTATAGATAACTTAGCATCTCCGACTCTGTGGCCCAATGGATAAGGCGCTGGTCTACGGAACCAGAGATTCTGGGTTCGATCCCCAGCAGAGTCGTTTGAATTTAATTTTATTATTTTTTTTTAGTGAAAATACATCTATTTTTGGATTAAATTAAATATATTTTTTATTTAAATAAAAGGTGGCTTCTTACCTGGCCATATATAGATTCATGGTGTGGCAGCACCATGATTTGAGATGTGCAAGCAGGCCTTTCAAGGACTTTGCAGCTGCTCAATGCAGCATTGACCATAGGGTTTGCAAGATCTCAATGCAGCAAATTATGAGAGATAATGGACATCATCACTTGAACTTCATGTGTACACAGAGCAGCTATGGATGATTGTTTATACATCTTGTTTTCATCTATGTACATATTCCTTGAAGAAAAATATCAGCTACAGGAAAACAATGTATAGGCTCAGGACTCAGGAGTCCAATGTAACACCACTTCCTTGGCGCTTGTTGCTTCCTTCCTGTCATCTTCCTCAGTACAAGGAGATTCTGTTCACCAATCCTCTTCAGATGCATGTATTATTACAATGAGGACCATCGAGACCTACTGCCTCTTAGTGTACAATTGTATATCGTGATCCAAATCCGCAAAATACTTCTCTCGAGTTCTATATCATGCTGACATAGTTTGATATAATTTAGATATTGGAGGTAACTAGCGTCGCTCAAGTCGCAGAAACCTGCAAATGGCTCCCTCAGATGATCGAAGCCAGTATCAACAGTGCGACGGTGATATCACACGGTGCAGCGTCCAGGACTCGTCTCGTGCCTCCTCTCATCAAAGCCAAAGCTCTGCAGGCTTGGCAAGCAACAATGCCCAGTTTTCCAGGTTTTCTCTTTCCTGCTCTTCGGATCTCTATTTGGTGTCACCTCACTGCTGCAGATAGAACACGCTCCAGAATGGTACAGAGTTGCATTTTCCGAGTTTTGAGGTTGGTCGGTGTTGGTTTGGTTTATGTCTGGCTTCACATTGCTGTCTACTCTTGCTTCAGCAGCATTGGGCACATTGACTTGCTCACTTTGCAAGGTCTCATGTAGAAGTTCAGCGAGTTTCTTTCTACCGGTTGGAGAGGGTTCCGAATTTGAGTCTGGATATTTTTCAGATGGAAAGTGGTTGTCAAATTGAGGGGTGACAGGTGAGTTTATTTGATGATTTGGGGTACTGCCTCGGGAAGGAGTGAATTCTGCATGAAGAAAATTATTCATCATAAATTACAAGAAAATTAGCAATGATATCTTGAGAAATAACTAATGTAGAAGAAAATTACATGCTCTGTAATTGCAGAGGTCATACCTCCATTTACACTTAAGAAATCATCTTCACAGTCAGAGTCTAACCATGCTCGTGAATCGAAAAAGATATCTTCTTTACGGCTTTCTAATCCACAGAAACAAGTATTCGTCAATGGAACAATAAAGATAGCTAATGAAAGAGTTGAATCAACAAGATTAATACAACTTATGATATCAAATTTATATAGAAAAGGTCCATCATAGTATTCTTCAAGGCACCATTTGTTTATTGTTCAGTCGAGGAACATGGATTAAAGTCATGATTGCAAACTAAAAAAACTCAAAACGCATCGCATTAGCTATAACTATTGTTTATGGTAAACCTACAAAATTAACCACACATTTTGTAGTTTGCTTGATTCTTGTAAAGGCGTTGTTATCTAAAATTACACTCACCTCCCTTTGACTAGAAGCAAAGAGAAGAAAAGGAAAGAAGAAATGTTATTCTGAAAAAACAAGCTATGGCTTAAAAAAATGATCCGATGGAATAGAATTCAGTTGTTAAAATGAGACAGAAATCACCAAGACATGAGTTTCTAGGAAAGATAAAATGAAGGCCTGGGTTGAGCACGATGAGAATTTTATTTTCTTTCATGATAATGAGAGTGGTTGAAAGATGAGTATTATTCAGTACAAAACATGAGTTGATGCTATAAAATAACAGAACTTCTTAGTTATGAGAATATGGCTGACAAATTGACCACAGAGAATATGAAAACAAACCAAGCTTGTCGCATATCAGCATCCAACATCAGTTATCGGTTTACAGTGAAACTTAAGCTGTCCAATGCGGCAAGATCAGTATACTAATTTTGTTGCACATCACAAACTTCCACTAACTGAATTTTCCTAAGACAAACACTTCAACTACCATAGACTTGCTCATAAGTTTGGTGCATGTATTGAGGTGAAAGGTCAGAAACCATATCAATCTACATAGGAGGTGATTTATCTAAAAGAAAGCAACATCAACAAGTAGTCAGATATCAAAGGTCACTATTGCTATGGATTCATTAGCACCTGATTCAACTTATACCACATGCAAGATAGAGAATATTAGGAAGAAAAGCTCTTCTGACACTGTGCATAAAGAAACACCAACCTGGGCAAGTTAGCATGCTTTTTATCTAGAATAAAAACAGATAACCTTGTCCAAAGATCTCAATGAACACAGAGTTCGTTGATTATCGAAATTCTATAAGTAAACTATACAATGATCGAAATATTGAAGTTGTGTGCAGTCAGAAAAGGTCACAAAAACAATCGATTTCCCAGTAGCCATGTACAGTTAAAATTGTTGTCTTTCTTTGCACCATAAACACAAATTACCATCTATCAATCGAAGCAAGAAGATTAAAATTAATGAGATGAACAAAGAAAGAACAAACTGGTATCAATTGATGAAGACAAGGTTCGACTTTTATCACACAAAAAAGGACCTAAGAAGATCTAAAAGCAGATAAAAAGGACTTGATCCCAATAGGATACCATACCAAAGCCTGAGCTCTGGAAACCAAATCGATCGACCGGACTCCCCCCATTCAAAGTCCTGTCCTTGGCGGGCGACGAGACGAAGATCCTCTTGGCCCTAGAAACAAGACCCAGACGACATCTCATTGGGGAATCCGGACCTTTCTGGAACGAAGTGCAGACTCCCATCTTCAAGATCGAACCTTTCTCATCACAGCCTCGCAAAGTTTCTGTTTCCTGCCAGTACCAGCAGGAAAAGAAAAAACGAATCGAAAGGCAAAGAAAAGTAGGTGTAAAAGGATGACAAGGGTAGCGGCGATTTGCTACCAGACTTAGTGAAGGCACGACAAAGAAACCACAAGCCCTCTTGCTCTGCACCTCCGAGGCATTTCCAGAAAGAGAGAGGGGAGTAGGCAGGAAGTAGAAGCAAAGGTCTCTTTTTGGTTCTTTGCTCGTGGAACAGGGGAGAAGTGCGAGTCCACCCAACGGAGGCCCCTCGTTGAAGGCCGGCTTGATGCACTTCACATGGGATTGGAATCAATGCCATGCATGACCCTGCCATGACTAGGTAGGACCTGTTCGTGTCTCATTGCATTCGTTTGCATGATGCTGATGGAGGATTTCCATGTGCACCAACAGAGCTGTCTCCTTCTCCTTTCCCACTTTCCCATGCACCAATCCATCTATCAAGAAAGCAAGAAACAGTGTTCTACTGATTGGCGATTCCATCGTGAATGATAAGAGTCTAAAAGCAACAAAATTGTTTATATGATTGAATAAGGAACTTTTAGAACGATCAAACGACTTAGAAAGTTATTTCGGAAGTAAAAAGATGTTCTTGGATACAAGACTTTGGATTGTTTGGTTGAAGTGATTGTTATGTTGTCCTGTTAGAAATATTTTATTTGGTAGTGTTAGAAGATCTGTCATGGTCGGCTGTCCTAACCGGAAAAAGTGCCTCAAATCTCCATCACAGAGTTGCAGTCCTTTGTGAAGATGACTGCAGTGATCAACCATCGACATTTATGGGCCACATTTCATCTTGTACTTCTCAACAAGTATGTATATCTCTCTGTTTTTCTGAGATCTTCATCATTGTGCGGTGGAGACGGCAATTATTTTTATGGCTGAGAGTGATTTCTGCATTCAGTTTGAGAAGCATACATATCTCGAGAGTTGGATATCAGTCCTTTTCATTTCAACATGCACCTCATGTTCCAACCCTTTGCCGTCAGGCAGAGTTCTCCCCGTCCTTCTTGTAGCCATTAATTACAACCTCAGCAGCAGACAAGATCTTTCTTCTCTTTTCTGAAGCTTCACACATTTTCTTCTCTTTCTTCTCTTTTTGGTGTCATTTCTCCGAGGTCTGTGGATGATCCCAGATCAATGGTTGAGAAGACAGAGACACACCAAGCCTTCTCTCTGGGCTCCCACACTTGCACTTCATGCATTCAAGATCACACCAACTAGCAGACAGGATTGCTGTAGAGCATGTGCAGCTTGGGGGACTGGGGACTGGAGAGTAGCACTTGGGACTGACCTCTCATTCCTGATGGTCATCGAGGAGGAAGTCTCAGTGGAGATCAGTAGCAGCAGAATAAGAAGAGCAAGCAAAACTACAAGCAGATGGCTGAAATTGATCATTGGCTTTCTTTTCTTCTCTTTTCCATGGTTTTCCAATCAGACACTCATCAATTCCACTTAGCAATCCTTAGGATCTCCACATGTAGTTTCTGCTCTCTCTTCGAGCTGTCCCTTAGCAATCCTAAGGATCCATTGATATCCTTAGGATATCAATGGACATATAAAAAAAATTATCTGTTGAGTATTCATATTGATATGTTGGATTTTGGAGGTGGTGTGACATGGAAAAAAAACTCCTTGTTATCTCTCAAATGACTCTAATATTATAATCTGACGAGGTTAGATGTTAGTGATCGACTTAATATTGACCTAACTTAGTTTACTTCAAGCTTGATTTGCATAGGAAATTATGAGCTCCCAAGATGGTCCATCCGGATATACTCCTCTTACACAACGATTGATAAGCATCTTAGCTCCCGAGAGAAGGATTAAACCTCGATTATTATATCTAATTTTACTTTTTATAGTTGGTCCTCTTGCACAACTTGTCCTTTTGATTATTATAGATGGTCTGATCCTGACATACTCCTCTTGCAAAACGATTGATATCGGAAGTGGGCTCTCGACATGGTCACTTCAATGAGCATCTTAACTCTCGAGAGAAGGATTAAACCTCGATTATTATACCTAATTTTACATTTTATAGTTGATCCTCTTGTACAATTGGTCCTTTTGATTATTATAGATAGTCTGGTCCTAACATATTCCTCTTGCACAACGATTGATACATGGTCCTTTGGTTGCTTACGATTAAGAGAATATTTTTTGCAATAAAAAATATTATATTTGAATTTTATTGAAAAGATGAGAGTATTGGTTGAAGCATTTTATCCTTAATAATTGATTTGGATGATATATGTAGAGTTTCGATCAAAGATAAATATTTTTTTTATTATTTATTCTTACCCTTCAAAAGTATACTTCAGACTCTTAGGAGGGATCTCAAAGGATAGTAATTTCATTGGCCTAATATATTAATTGTCGATATTAATATTAGAATAATCATATTGGCCTAACCTAAGGAGGACACATAACGTAAACTCAATAAAGAGAGTGTATCAAATCGTCTTCATCTGGACGATTGACTCGATAACAAGTCAACCTTTTGGATGAGATGATGGCCTTTGAGCGGATAGGTCGTTTGAACAGTAAAACTAAGGACACAAAGGTGAAAAGACATTTGGTAAACGAAGTGTCAATCTCAAGCCATAAAGGGTCTCAGTGGAATTGGAGAAGCCTCACATGTGCTTAGAACCTTCATGAGTCCTTTGCCTCTCCACCTTCCTAGGCTCCGTGTCTTTTGGATCTTGAAGTGATCTTCTTCTCCTCGAGTCGGAAACGACCTCATTTTATTTACGAGTAGACGAGAGAGTCAAAATTTTATTGTTAACGAGCTGCATGATTCCTTCAAAATGGGGTGACAGTGATAGTCATGGGTGTACCGTAAGTTAATCACTAATGACACATATTATATGATTGACACTCATTTTATTTATTATAATTTTTTTTTTTCGCTTTAGATTACTTGTTGTATATATTATAATGTTCATGGATCTGCGTAGTGAGAATTGGATCGTAATAAAATTACGATAATGAAATCGATTCGCCTTTAAACATAGATCATAAATAATCTCGATCGTAAGTTACTCGAGAGGGACATCGAGATAATCGAACAAACTAGTGTACTATATACTCGTCCATATGATGAAGGTGGTTGATTTCATAGCAGTCAATCTTACGAGGACAATTGAGTGTCGATAGAGGATTATCTGCTTTCAGTGTCATGAGAGAAATATTCTATGTATTCTTGCTCAAGCAAATCCCTGACTAGGGTCATTCAGATTGGGAGAGAAAGAGTTTTTTAGGAGAATCTGATTAATATGAAACTCGACTAGATTTCGTATATACCTGATAGCATCATGTCTGACATAGTGTCTTTGAGAAATTATAAATACACAGTAACTAAGGGATAGACAAGTCTAATGGATTAGATTCTCCTATATCATTTGGAGACTACGGCATAGTGGTCTAGTACATTCGTAGTCGATTAGTCAAATGAATTATTATAGAGATAATAATTCACTAAGTCAAAAGAAGTTTTGATATGTATGACTCATAACCAGCTTGATATTGGGCTTAAAGAGTCACACATATATGGTAAGTGTTACGACGAGTAAAGGTTCGGATATAAGATATTCGTTGGAGCTCTTATCTTTTTGGATATCTAGTAAGTTCATGAATTATTAGATTTTGTGGATAAGATCCAATAAGGACCAATGAGAGATTATTTGATAGAAATCTACTAATCCAATAGGTAGTTGGATGGAGATCCAGTATCCAACATGACAAGATTCATTATAAGGCCAGACCTTTTTAAGTTGTCATCTCCTATACTTCTCTCCTCCTCAGTCGATAGCCCCACTTTAGGACGTGTGGACGACAAGAAGGGTCAACCCCTTCTTGATCACATTTGCTGTGTATATCACTACTAGAGAGGAGGACAATTGACCACCTTCAACCTCTTCATACGATCTCCCCAACTAACACATCTTTTATATATGTACAGATTTCGATTTTTACGCACCAATCTTTGCACGACGACGAGAAACATTTTTCTATAGAAAATCTAGGATTTTTGTTTTCTGTTCTTTCGCTGCGTATGAGATGCTGCCCTAGGTTTCCCAACAGATAGATCTTGGTGCAAGCAGAAAACGTGCTCCTCAATGTGCTCATTTAGATCAACGCAATCCTCCGTGTGATGCTTATGAAACCGATGATACTTCATTTTATCATGCTTTGCGAATGAAGATCTCATTGGTCACTAACTCATGTAGTAGTAACTTCTCCCTAATTCGAGATGCATTGTATAATGTCAAGTCTATTCGTGGTCGAGATGGTCCCAATATATTAGACCCCCTCCGATAAGACGAGCATGGAGTATGTGTTGTTCGGTTTGAATGGTTCGGCCATTATCTTTTTCTATCCCTTATCACACCTCATCTTGAGATGGGTGTTGGGCTGATGGCCCATATTCAGCCCATGTGGGCTTTATCAGCCCACACCCCCTCTTAACCTAACCCTAATTAAGATTAGGGGGGTGTAGTGGCTACGTTTTAGAGGCAGATTAAAGCTATAAAAAGGCAGCAACGAGGCAGATCTTGGAAGCCACGAGATTCCAAAGAGAAGAAGGAGAACAAGACAGAAAAGGAAGAGAAAGAAAGGGAAGAAGACAAGGACAACGCAAAGAGACTGTTCTCAATCATCTAGCAGTGTTCTCATCTCAGGTTAGATCAAATCTACAGTAGGCTCTTGTTGTGATTACTTGGGAGTTTTAGATATTATGGGCAGTGACGTGATCCTTGTATCCCAGTTATTCTCTTGTGGTTGTTGCTAGGGTTTTGGGCAAGAGATTTGAGATTTGTATATTCATTATTCTCATAGTGGATTATCTCTAGTTTGCCCCGTGGTTTTTACCCTTCACATTGAAGGGGTTTTCCACGTATATCTTGGTGTGCTGTTTGATTGTGTTTCCATTTTATTCCGCTGCATATTTTGGTCTTCTAGTATTCGTTCCTATACAAAGGTTATTCCTGTTTATATCCCCATCAACTGGTATCAGAGCGGGGTTTTGGTGATTTAATTTTTGTATTTGAACATGGAGGCCAGTAATATTTCTCGCATGATTAGTTTGAATGGAAATAATTGGATGATATGGAAACCAAGAATGGAAGATCTCTTGTATTGCAAAGATTTGTATGGACCTTTGCAGGGGGATAGTGCAAAACCTACAACTATGACAGATGATGAGTGGAAGAGGTTAGATCGAAAAACAATTGGGTTTATTAGACAATGACTTGATGATAGTGTCTTTCACCATATTTCTACTGAAATTTCTGCATATTCTCTTTGGAAAAAATTGGAAAGTCTCTATGAAAGAAAAACAACTGGCAACAAAGCTTTTTTGATCAGAAAACTTGTGAACCTAAAATATAGAGAGGGTGCTTCTATTGCTGAGCATTTGAATGAAATGCAGAGTATTACTAACCAGTTATCCTCTATGAAAATGTCTCTTGATGATGAGTTGCAGGCATTGTTACTTCTCAGTTCATTACCAGAAAGTTGGGAGACACTGGTGGTTTCCCTCAGTAATTCTGCACCAGATGGTATTGTCACTATGAGTCAAGTAACAAGCAGTTTGTTGAATGAGGAGTTGAGAAGAAAGAGTTCAGCAACATCTCAGAATGATTCACAAGCACTTATCTTAGAGAATAGAGGAAGGTCAAAGTCTAGAAGCAGTTCACGTATGGGTAGGAGCAAGTCAAGATCAAGAAAAGATATTGTTTGCTATAACTGTGGTGAGAAAGGACATTACAAGAACCAATGTAAGCAACCTAAGAAGAACAAGAAAAAGGGAAAAGAAGTGGAGTCTACAGAGTCAAAGGATAATACTACAGCTACAGTGCAGGGTGGTGATTATTTGATTTTGTCTCCTTCTGATGATATTTTTTCTTGTGTGTGTCAGGATCTTGAGTGGGTGATTGACACAGGTGCTTCTTATTATGCTACACCTCAAAGAGAGTTTTTTGCTACATACAGGTCTGGAAACTTTGGTGTTATCAAGATGGGCAACTATGACACAGCAGACATCATTGGCATGGGTGATATCCATTTAAAGACCAACCTTGGCTGTAAGTTGGTACTTAAGGATGTGAGGCATGTGGTTGACTTGAGGCTGAATTTAATTTCAATTGGAAGACTAGATGATGAAGAGTATGAAAGCAGATTTCACAGAGGGCAATGAAAGCTCAGTAAGGGTTCTCTTGTTATAGCTAGTGGAAAGAAATGTCATACTTTGTACAGGTTGCAGGCTAAAGCTTATGGTGAGCAGTTAAATGCTATAGAGAAAGACTTCAGTATGGAGTTGTGGCATAGGCGATTGGGACACATGAGCGAGAAGGGGCTGCAAGCTCTTTCCAAGAGAGAGGTATTACCAGATCTCAGAGGTATACATCTGAACCCTTGTATTGATTGTTTGGCTGGTAAACAACATAGAGTTTCATTTGCTAGTACTGCTGTGTCTAGAAAAATGCATGCCTTAGACCGTGTTTATACAGATGTATGTGGTCCTTTGAGGACAAAAACTCATGGTGGATCTGTTGATGTTCTTGGTATAAGTGGTGCACTTTATTTTGTCACTTTTATAGATGATTTTTCCAGGAAAGTTTGGGCTTATGCTTTGAAGACCAAAGATCAGGTTATTAATGTCTTCAAAGAGTTTCATGCCAGGGTTGAAAGGGAGACAGAAAGGAAATTGAAATGCATAAGATCAGATAATGGTGGTGAGTATACGGGATTGTTTAATGACTATTGCAGGTCACATGGGATCCAACATGAGATGACAATTCCTAGTACACCTCAGCATAATGCAATTGCAGAGAGGATGAACCGCACCATCATGGAAAAGATCATATGTATGCTTTCACAGGCCAAGCTACCCAAAAGGTTTTGGGATGAGGCTTTGAGGACTGCAGTTGATGTGATCAACTTATCACCATGTACAGCCCTAGATGGTGATGTTGCAGAGCATGTATGGTCAGGGAAAGATGTTTCCTACAAGCATTTGAGAGTGTTTGGTTGTCGCGCATTTGCACATATTCCAAACAATGAGAGGTCCAAGCTGGATGGTAAGTCTAAAGAATGTATTTTTCTTGGTTACTCACATGATCAGTTTAGTTATAGGCTTTGGGATCCAGAAAAGCAGAAGGTGTTCAGGAGCAGAGATGTGGTCTTCTTTGAGGATCAAACCTTTGAAGATTTGAAGAAGAAGGCACCAGCCAAGACTTCTGCAGAAGGATTAGCAGATTGTGACCCAGTTATTCCTCCAGTATATCAGGGTGATGGGGGAGATGTGCAGAAAAATAGTGTAGAGCCTGATGTTGATTTACCTGCAGGACATGTTGAGCAAGAAGAAGTAGGAGAGCAAGTTCCCGCAGAACCTCAGTTGAGAAGATCTTCTAGACAACGTCAACCTTCCAGAAGATATTCTACAGATGAGTATGTGATGCTTACTGATGCAGGTGAACCAGAGAGTTACCAGGAAGCAGTTGAGAGTGAGCAGAAAGAGAAGTGATTAGTTGCTATGCAGGAAGAGATGTATGCTCTTCAGAAGAACCACACTTATGATTTGGTGCTGCTACCAAATGGAATGAAGGCCTTGAAGAACAAGTGGGTTTTTAGGTTGAAGACTCAAGAATATTATTCTCAACCAAAGTACAAAGCTAGATTGGTTGTGAAAGGCTTTGGTCAAAAGAAAGGTATTGACTTTGAAGAGATATTTTCTCCTGTTGTTAAAATGTCTTCTATTCGTGTTGTTCTTGGTATTGCTGCTAACCAGGACTTGGAGGTTGAGCAGTTAGATGTGAAGACAACTTTCCTTCATGGTGATTTGGAGGAGAAAATTTATATGGAGCAACCAGAAGGCTTCAAAGTCAAAGGTAAAGATAATTTTGTCTGCAAGTTGAAGAAGAGCTTGTATGGGCTAAAGCAAGCTCCAAGACAGTGGTACAGAAAGTTTAATTCATTTATGACAGAAAATGGATACAAAAGAACGGCTTCAGATCATTGTGTGTACATCAAATGGTTTGGTAAGGATTTTATTATTCTCTTACTTTATGTCGATGACATGCTTATTCTTGGAAAAGATATGTCTAAAATTGACAGGTTGAAGAAGGAACTGAGTGAGTCTTTTGTAATGAAGGACATGGGGCCAGCAAAGCAAATACTAGGCATGCAGATTTCCCGTGACAGGAAAAACAAGAAGATTTGGTTGTCACAGGAGAAATACATCGAGAAGGTATTGGAAAGATTTAGTATGAGCAATGCTAAGCCAGTTGGTTCTTCTCTTGCAGGTCACTTCAAGTTGTGCTCAAAACAGAGTCCGTCAAGTGATGAGAAGGAGAAAATGCAAAAGGTTCCTTATGCTTCAGCAGTTGGAAGTTTAATGTATGCAATGGTATGTACGAGGCCAGACATCGCATATGCAGTGGGTGTTACTAGCAGATTTCTTGCAAATCCAGGCAAAGAGCACTGGGCAGCAGTGAAGTGGATTTTTAGATATCTCAGAGGGAGCTCTAAGGTTTGTTTAAGCTTTGGAGGTGGACCACCTGTGTTAACAGGTTACACAGATGCAGATATGACAAGAGATATAGATACGAGGAAGTCTACTTCAGGTTATGTACTTGCTTTTGCAGGGGGAGCTGTGTCATGGCAATCCAGGTTGCAAAGGTGTATTGCTCTCTCTACCACAGAAGCAGAATATATTGCTGCTACAGAGGTATGCAAAGAAATGTTATGGATGAAAGAATTCTTACAAGAATTGGGGCTGAAACAGGAAAATTATGTGGTGCATTGTGACAGCCAAAGTGCCATCCATTTGTGTAAGAACTCAATGTTTCATTCCAAGTCAAAGCATATATATATGTCAGATACCACTGGATTCGAAATGTATTTGAAGAGAAGCAGTTGCAGCTTCAGAAAATTCATACAGATGACAACGGAGCAGACATGTTGACGAAGACCTTACCAAAAGAAAGATAGGAGATATGCCGACAGCTGGTCGGCATGGCTTCACATTGAGGAGTTATGGGACAGCCTCCCTTATGGGCTGAAGGGGGAGGTTGTTGGGCTGATGGCCCATATTCAGCCATGTGGGCTTTATCAGCCCACACCCCCTCTTAACCTAACCCTAATTAAGATTAGGGGGGTGGGTGTAGTGGCTGCGTTTTAGAGGCAGATTAAAGCTATAAAAAGGCAGCAACGAGATAGATCTTGGAAGCCACGAGATTCCAAAGAGAAGAAGGAGAATAAGGCAGAAAAGGAAGAGAAAGAAATGGAAGAAGACAAGGATAACGCAAAGAGACTGTTCTCAATCATCTAGCAGTGTTCTCATCTCAGGTTAGATCAAATCTACAGTAGGCTCTTGCTGTGATTACTTGGGAGTTTTAGATATTGTGGGCAGTGACGTGATCCTTGTATCCCAGTTATTCTCTTGTGGTTGTTGCTAGGGTTTTGGGCAAGAGATTTGAGATTTGTATATTCATTATTCTCATAGTGGATTATCTCTAGTTTGCCCCGTGGTTTTTACCCTTCACATTGAAGGGGTTTTCCACGTATATCTTGGTGTTCTGTTTGATTGTGTTTCCATTTTATTCCGCTGCGTATTTTGGTCTTCTAGTATTCGTTCCTATACAAAGATTATTCCTGTTTATATCCCCATCAATGGGGACTTACGGGGAAGGAGGTGGATTGATTCTCAACCTACACCAAACATGAAGGCTTGTATGAGCAGCAAAGGATGTGCCAGTGATCCCTTGGGCCTCATCAGCAAACTTGGAGACAATATGTTGCTCCAAATCTCTGGCTAGTTAGGAAAAATAGACTAAACGACTATAGATGAGAGGAAATAATGACACATCAAAGCATAGGATATGTCATATAGAACCATTTAAGTATGGAAGGTTGCTACATCAGTGCTACCATCAAATTCTCAATGCATTTTCTCTAAGCATTATTAATCCATCTATTATTTCTGTGTTTGTATGATGTGATTAGTGAAATCCATCGACTAGGCTTTCGATTCAAGTGTCATCGATCGATTGTAAATGACTAGGTCCACTGACCTCAATCATACGAGAACGGGGGACACCACCAACGATGGAAGGTGTGAAAGGCTACAAGAATTCTATAGGAATGGGTGTGACTTCCAATTGAGTCACTTCAATAGTGATCGGCAGTTGAGGTTATCGTTGAGGTTATTGAGAGATGAAGGGAATGATAGAGTGCATCATTTCGGATACAGCGTCAACCTACTCTACTGTGTTAAGCCGAGAAAAACTTCCAAACTGAAACCATCATCTGAGGTCATTGAAGAACCATCGCTATTGAAGCAGGGTTTGGCCGGAGAACAAGCATATCAACAGTCGTTCAAGTCTAGTAAAGGTGTCGTAGGTGGGAAGTGGGACATCTTTGCTAGGGCGACCATTTGAAGCATGCCCTAATGATAAAATTGGATTTGATATTGTCCGGTCTCTCAGTTCAATCTTGATCTATATAAGGAAACTCGTCGCCCAGGTAGAATAATTTTTGTTTAGATTTCATGACATGACAAAAGTATCAATTAGAGTTGTTAATAAACCTTTATGTCGTGGCCAAGGTGTCAGCATGACTCGGTTCAGTCCTCGATGTACAAGATTATCCACGTGGATGCTCGGATAGCGAGAGCGAGCGTCGAGTCGGGTTCGAGCCTCATCCCCTAAGCGTCGTCTTCTCTCTTGGCGAGTGGCCTGCTTCTCCGTCGTTGAGCTCATGCATGCAAATCGAGGTCAGGAGGGGGATTTTTCGACTCGACCCCTTCGAAACTTAAGTTAGCTTTTGGTAGAATGAGAGAGAGTTGAGTGTTCGAAGTACCTCTCCTTCTTGATTATGGAGGGTTAGTTTTTATACATGCGAGGATGAATTGGTCATACGGGGTCAATTTATTGCGGTCGGCTCCTTGATCGACTGACTTAAGCTTCTGTATGAGCGCCGACCAACCTGCACGGATCGACGCCACGCAACGCCATCTCGAGCTTTCCGGGGTGATTGTACTGTAATGATGTCGTTCGTACGGAGGGGGCGGCAAGCGGCTGTCCGTTACGTGTGTTGTGCGTCATATCGTACTTGAGGTTCCACGTCTGCATCGTTGTGTTTATCTGCTTGGATCCACGTGGACGATACCAAAATATGTCATCTTTTATATTTTTCTTTGCTAATTTAGATTTGATCTTATTATTTCTAAAAAACATAGTTATATTCATTTATAAGTTGTTGGTAACTGTCTATATCATTCATTTCAGCTCTCATAATTCAATTTTACTATTTGTACCTACCACCACTTGCATAATTATATATATATATATATATATATATATATATACATGCGTTTTTGAATTTTACATATATATACTAAACTTAAATATAGAGGTAGATAGAAAGAAAGAAAAGGCAACAGTAAATATTTTTATAAGGAAATCGTCCTTATAATATAATATAATTCTTCTATTTTAGTTCATTTTCTCATCAAGAGACAGTCCTCTTCTTCACCTTCACCTCCATCTCCGCCTCAGCCTGCGCCTCCACCTCCACCACCTCCTCCTCCTCCTCCTATTTTGTATATTTGATGGGCTTTTCCTCCTTTCCATGGCCGCTGCCGTCGCCTTCGCTAGATCGGCCGGTGGTGCTCGTACCCGCCCCGAACCAGTAGCCGGCCCGCTTCCCTGCACCCGGTCGAAGCCCATCGTCGGCTTCCTCCGCCTCCACCTCACCCTCCTCCACTCTCTTTCCTAACCCCCGGCACGCGCCACTAGTCCGATCGATGGCCCTAGTCTTCCTCCATCACGTCGTCGGCGACCTCACCCTCGGCAAGCCCGAGCTGGTCGAGTTCTCCGAGGCGGAGACGGTCGAGGCGGCCGTCAGCGCCATCGGGAACTCCGCCGAGGGCGCGATCACTGTCTGGCGGACGAAGCCCGCCGCCGCCGCAGCAGCGCGCCCTCCGGCCGAGCGGTTCGTCGGGATGCTGAACTCGTCGGACGTAGTGGCCTTCCTCGCGCTTTCCGGCGCCGACCCGGAGAAGGCCATGAGGACGCCCGTCGCGGAGGTGGTGACGCCCAACCCCGGCCTGTTGAAGGAGGTGGATCCCGGAACAAGGTACGACTCTTGAACCGCGTCTTTACTCTTCATTGGGGGTTTGATTGATTTCTTGAATCTACACTTTGGGCGATCTTGTTCTTTATTTAGGCATCTCGTGAATCCTTTCTTGCTGGTGGATATTAGGGCTATTTGACTAAAATCTGATCGCTGCTGCAATTGGAATTGTTTGGGGTAAATTATTTAGGGCTATAGCCAATCCTATATGTTTTGTTGATGCTTTCCTGATGAAAAAGTACCCATCTACTACTGGCGTGATGATTGGGTGAAGAGAATCCATGTACTTATTTGTCTTCCAGTCCTCTAATTTTGCTGGTACGGCATATTGACCATTTGGTTATGTTCTCTTTATCGACTACCTTTTAAATTAGAGGGCTTTTGTACAAAAGTCCAAGACATGATTGAGTGCATAATGGACCACGTAATCTACATAACACAGTGTGGACTGTGGTGTTCTTTTGGAATGCAAAACTAAGTCCAGAAGAAGAAAGAGGTTGAACCAAAATTTTGGCTCGTGAAAACTCTTAATAAGAAGTTAGCTTATAAAATAGTATGCACAATATTATTTTTGATGAGAAAGAAAATAAGTTGATTTTAAGGCAAGGTTGCATACATCGACCCTCCCCAGATCCTTCATCCTTTTTTTTTAGAGAAAAATATTCGTATTGAATGTTAGTTGTACCAACAAGAAAATTGATGTGAACAATCACTTGATGCGAATGTTTATTTGGACTATTGTCAAATAAAATTGTATTCATATGATTTTACAGTATTCTCATTATCAAACAAATTAGTTTAAAATGATAGAGAGAAAAAAAAATTCTTAGCAACAAATATAGTATCTAATTGACTTCATAAATTTCATGCAGAGACAAATTTCACACTGTAAAACCCACACAGCAATAATGCAACGAACTGCAAATTTTACATCTCTTAGGACAGATCTTTTACCACAAAATATTGTGAAAATATGAAAAGTTTGCATGTGAAAGGTGTGTTTAAAAGATATTTTGCTTTGTCAGACAAGTTCAATAATTTGAACATATCATCACTCTTAGTGCAGGGTGCATGTCCTAAGGAAGAATATCTCCCTTGGATGTTAGTACGCAACCAGATGTATATTGGAGACTTGTTGACAATTGAAAAACTCAATAACCTATAAGAACTATCACATTAGCAAGGAGGATGTGGAAGGTTTAGTTAAACCCAAGCTCTTGATAGGGTAACTGAAACCCTACTAGGTTGAACTACTTGAAGGAAAAAAATAAGAAAAATCTCTGTTGAAAACTCTCCACACCATAGTGAGGAAGATGAGGAAGGTTCCGTTAGACCCATGCTCTTGATATGGTAATTGAAAACCAAACTAGGTTGAACTACTTAAAGGTATATGTGCTGGTCTTTGTAGCATTAAACCTCCACAGCTTATCCCAGGGTAAACAAATTAGAACTTGGAAGAAGCTGCTAATATCCATACATAAGCGCCTACATATGTCAAAACCATTTGAACCTATCGACACTGAATTCACTTTCCTGTCCTTTCTCCAAAACTTGGGGGCAGACCACACTGTTCCTTGGATATCTCAAATCATCCTTTCCAGATGCCATGACAATTGAAACAAATACTAGTGTTATCTTAACTAGTTGGATCCACATAACTACACATCGGGATACAACCATATTGGGCTCCCTGCACTTGAAATATAGTTGGAGTTAATCGAATAAACACCATTTGTCAAACAAAAGCCTTAAGTTTTTTGTAGGAAACATTGGCATTTCTGATTGAGTTAGCGAAAGGACAAGGGATTGGAACTGAAATACAAACAAGTCAAACAAGATTTGCAAGAAATTAAAAGAAGAGAACGAGGTGTGTTAGGCACTGTAAGTATGAATTTAGTTTTCATTAGTTAGTACCTTGAAAATTAATTACAAACAAATCTTGTTTGACTTGAAAATTAAGGATTGGAACTGAAATATAAACAAGTCAAACAAGATTTGCAAGAATATAAAAGTAGAGAACGAGATGTATTAGGCACCGTAAGTATTAGTGATTAAGTATTCTTTTTTGATGTCATTTCTCCAAGGTATTAATTAAATTACAAATAAGATTTGCAGTAGTTAGTACCTGTCTTGTAATTTTAAGCTACTCACTTAATCATACCCATAGTTTCGGCAGTGTTGTTTTTAGTTTAGGTTAATGGCTAGGTACTAACTGATCTCATGTTTTCTTCAATATCCCACATTGTGCCATCAAGAGAATTCTTTGAAGAACACAAGTTTGTGGTGCTCTTCTGCACTCGAAAACTATAAGCTACTGATTGTCTAACAATACTTTCATTCAACTTGAAGATGCATTGCCCTAAATAATAGTGCAATTTCTAGGATTCTAGAATATGATTTTCACAGAATCCAGGTTACGAGGAATCTGATAAGAGTCAAAAACTACCTTGCTGCCCTGTCTGTCGCTTTTGATTTCCATTGTTTTTCTAATCTCCCGTTCAAAAACTACCTTGCTGCTCTATATTCTTTCTTTGACCTGTTGGTAGGTTAATTGATGCACTGGAGATGATGAAGCAAGGGGTGAGATGCCTCCTTGTGCGCAAAAGCATCATGTGGAAAGGCTTCAGCAAGCGTTTCTCCATCCTTTATAATGGTAAATGGCTTAAGAACATTCAGAGCTCATCCTTAGGTGGAGTAAGCAACAGTGATCAACCATCATCTTCTGCTCTCCCTGACAATAAGTTTTGCTGCCTTTCTCGGGAAGATGTAGTACGTTTTATAATTGGCTGCCTTGGTGCTCTAGCCCCCCTTCCTCTATCTTCTATTGCATCTCTCGGAGCCATCAGCACAACCTACTCTTTTATCGAAGCCCCCTCGCCAGCCTTTGAAGCCATCTATAAGATTCCTCATGACCCATGTGCGATTGCAGTTATAGAGACAAACTCTGATGGCACTCACAAGATAATTGGAGATATATCTGCATATAAGTTATGGAAATGTGATTACTTGGCTGCTGCGTGGGCTATGGCAAATTTGTCAGCTGGGCAATTTGTTATAGGAGCAGATGACTACGGCACGACACGAGCTTCAGTGCCTGATTTCCCTATCAACTCACCAACAGATGGTTCTGGACCTGGAGTCTCCTCAAGGCCTAGGAAGTTCAGCAGCAGGAGTATTGGGTTCTTCAATAATCAGGTGAACCAGATGCCAGTAGGGAGACTGAGGAGCATGTACCGGGGGAGGAGTGCACCGTTGACATGCAAGCATACAAGTTCGTTGGCTGCCGTCATGGCCCAGATGCTGTCCCACAGGGCCACCCACGTGTGGGTAACGGATGCTGATATGGAGGATGACATCCTGGTCGGCATTGTCTCGTACACCGACATTCTGAATGCAGTCACTAAGTTCCCACCACCTTGAATCTGTTTCCTCCCTCCTTGTGGTTGTTTGGTCATATTTGTGTTTGTATACAGTTTGCATGTAGTTGGCCCTCTTGAAAGATTTCAAGCACTTCCTTTTTTGAATTCTACTTATGTAATTGAGTTGTTTATTACTGCTACTGAAGCTTTCTTTAATCTGTTCACTGTTTCCTCTGCCTTTGATTTGTAGTATGACATGTTCAGTGAAATTGTTATCGTGAGAGGAAATCTTTGCTCTCTTGCTGTTTTACTCCTTGTGTTCAAACATTCTACATCTACTATTACTTTTGACATTGTTCAGCTGATTGTGAGACAAAACATTGGATTCCTTTTGCAAAACCTGAGTGACGTTTAACTTCATTGGAAGAAATTATTAGCTGGAGTTGTCCAATCTACTGTGACTTTGGTTGCTGTGAAGCAAATGATGGACCAAGATTTTACTTGTAACAAAGGATTTGGGTGGCACAAGATCTTGCTTATGACAAAGCAAATAACTGGTTAGTGTTGTTGTAACAAAGGCAATTATAAAGTTAGAAGGTTCTTTTTGGTTATCCAAACTGTGTGACACAAGACAAATGGTGTGTAGAGGAGACTTTGTAGTTAAAGAAGGCCACAACTACACATATATTCCTTCCAAGCTCAATAATTTTCATATCATGTATACATATTCTATATTAAAACTTGAAAATGGCAAATATGCTGTCTTAAAATTTGAGAGGACAGATATGTGGAAAGGATCATAAATAAAAAGTGAATAAATTGGAAATAGGTGCTCTTTTCTTGTTGGAAGTTCCACTTGGCACTAACAAATGGTCAAAGCACCAAAAACTGCTAAACCACTCCTGATTCTACTTTTGGAGGGCAACCATAAAATCTTCTGGAATGCATCCTCCAATTGCATGTACATTTCCCAAACAATAAACTGCCAAGAGTCAATCAAATTGGAACTATCTGCATTGTTAGGCAGGATTCTTGGTTTAGCTGACTTGACTATCAGCCTTCACTTGGAATGCAAGAGATGCAAATTGGAGAGAATAGAAAGTTAGCAGACTTGCTCATCATCATCTCTCTCTCTCTCTCTCTCTCTCTCTCTCTCTCTCTCTCTCAAGTTAGATCAATTCTTGTTGTGTGAGTCACCTTGCTTGATTCACTGAATCCCTCAGTCACACACATGCTTGTCTAAAACGCTGCCAAAGTCAAAACTCCAGTTGATTTCATGCATAAGTAGGTAAAGTAGGAACTAAAGTTAAATTTTATTAATGGCACATGATTTATGTCCTAGTCATTCACCAACAAATGTCTCAAATCTGTAAAAAAAAAAGAAAAAGCACTTCATTTCAACCTTTGGTATTTATTTTGTCAATGCTTCTATTTAATCAGTTGAGATTTATAAGCACTAATGTTTAATGGCATTGTAATTGTGTTGTAGGTAACACATGACCATCTCTCATATTTCCTTTTCTCATGCTTAATCTTTGTCATCCTTTTTGGAGAGGAAAGGTGGGGAGAGCCTAAGAGCTCACAACAATTCCTTCAAAACACAAGTGTTTCTCTGATTGCAGAAGCATATATTGGAATGAATCCACAAAACTTCTTCAATCAGACAACATAACAGTGGCAGAATCTTCCTCCACCAAGATCTCCTTAGCTTGCAGACCACTGATGGCTTGCTGCTCCTCTGAGTTCCAATTAAGAAAATTTACACTGTCCATTATGATCAAATGAGCAGCATGGTTTCTTGTGGTGCATATGTTAGATCTATCAAGTCCGAAAGTATACAGCCGGCAACCACGACAATGGCGATACCCTTCATGGCTGATATGGGGACACAACTTCTTGCGATGACAAAGGAGGTGATTGCTGGACCCAATCTATTAGCTTGTCACTTTCCATGAATGGAGTCCTTGGAAATTTCCTGACACCTCTCTCTCTCATTTTGTTTGGAGCATTTTTCTTGCTCAAGATTTCAACCAGTATCTTCACTGGAGTTCTTGCCATGCTTTGCATGTGGAGACATCATGAGCACAGAGTAGAGATCGGATTTCGTTCGAAGAAAATATCTTCCCATGCTTGCATACTCTTCTTCACCTTCTCCCTTGTGGGGAACGTGAGGAGGGCATTTTCCAAACATTTAATGTCCATGGATTCGTCAGAGGACTCAAAAGTGGCCGAAATACTGGACATGGTTTTCAGCAGTTCTCATTGTACCAAGTTTCCAATTGTCCTATACATAAAGGAAACCTTAGGTAATGGAAAGAGAAAGTGTGTGTGTGTGTGTGAGAGAGAGAGAGAGAGGGAGAAGCAAGAAAGAGAAAACTTGTAGGTTGGAGCTGCATGCACACTGAGCTAAGTAAAGCATCCTGCTTGTTGACATGCTGATTAGTGATCCATTGTTTCAAAGATCTGATAAAAGGTATCAGAGTTGGAATGATGAAGATTTTGCTAATCAGCAGTAGGTGGCCATCTTATTTACAGGTGAGAAAGAAAGCATTTGATTTTAGGATTGCTTCTAAGAATGAAACAATAGGGCTAATGAAAGAGTATCACCAGCTGAGCTTTGTTATTCTCTAAACAAGATAAAATTCAACATGAGACAAATCAATTCAGCTCAACCACAATTTGATCCTGCAAATTCTAATGGAAGCATTGTCCTTGACCCTGAGCTGAGATACTGACCATGTGTATGTTATGTCAAGATCTTGAATTGACACAAAACTCAGCTCTCAATCCAAATCACCTCTAAAATCATTGCCCTGTTAACTGTTTTCAGAATGACTGTGATGTTCTCCAAATCTTCAGTAATTGGTTGGCTTGGATGAGGACAGATCTTTGATGTCTGATATCTAATTGTAGGATTAACTTTGATTTCTTGCATTGGTTTTGTGCTTGGCTTGAATGATGCATCTTGAAGATAAATTTTGATGGATAAATCAGTAGGTGCTGTGATCACTCAGTGAATTCTCAATAAATCTTTGCAAGGAGATTCACAATCTTCATGCAGACTTCTCATTGGCCGCACACCAAAGGAACAGATTGCATGTGGATATCATTATGGATTAGATTCATGCTGAACCAACAAAACCTCACCATGGATTCTTAGTATGTATGCATCACGGTATGAACGGATGTGACATACACAGCAGGACCACTTGGAGCTCAGTTAGGGTTGGCTGTGGTGATGATGAACTTGGTTGATGTTGTTGTCCATGGATGACAAACATTTCCTTCTCTGAATAATGAATGATGCCTGCAGAGTTTGGCTGGAAGTAATGAGACGAAGCAAAAGTTGGAAGATGAATGCATTTGCTGCCAACTTTGGAGAAAGCCAAATAATACATGCCTAACAATGCCAATTCCTGAAACAACAGCTTCTTCCTTGACAACTTACTTGTATACAACAACAATAAAGTTCCAAATACATGCATATCAATTATATAGATCTTTTATCATCATTAATATATGTATACATATGATAGCTTTATGGGTTAATAAAAACCTAACAGTTTTGATGCTGCTTATATGCAGTGATTTTTTGTGTTTGGGAAGTCCTTAATAAAGGCCTGAAAAAATACATCTAAAATTTAGTAGTAATGTTTTTTTTATTATTTATTTCTGAGAAATTCTCTACTTATATAATAATTCCAAAATTAAACAACTTTTGCTTCCCAAAGTTGGGTAGTAAGAAATGAAAAAGAGGGGGAGAAAAAACACAAAATTCAAGATTGCTGTGCTGTAGTTTCTTTCCTTTTTGCTATTATTCTGATTTTGGAAAATAAAAAAAAAAACAAATAAAATAAATCAAATTTCTTCCTTGTTTTTTGAACCATAGAGTTGTATATGAACAGTCCCCAAAATAAATTATTGTCCAAAATAAAATTGCTTATTTCTTTTCAAAGAAAATGCCTCATGAACAATGTAGAAGGGTAATTACGTAATTTTACGTAAACCAATTCCCCCAATTCGGCGGTGTCTTTGCGGCCGTCATTAAATACCACCCTCTCTCCCCGTCGTGTCTCTCAGTCTAAAGCTGAGGACAAAAGCGAGCCTCGATCTCTCCCTCTCTGCGAAGCGGAGAAGGAAGGGAGGGGGGAGAAGAAGCAGAAGGTGGGCTGTAATGGCTTCTCGAATGGCCTTCCGACCACAGGCGCTCCCCTGCTTCTCTTGCCCAAGCAAGAGGCGGAATGCCAGATCTCCCCGAGTCTCCATGGCCTCCACCGTTGGCTCCTCTGCCGTCTCCAACAAGTGAGCCCCTCCACTCCCCCCCGTTAGGGTTTCTCCTTGCACTTGGTTGGTTGGTCTCGATGCTCGTTAAAGACTTCATCTTGATCTGTCCCGTCGATCTATTCAAGATTTCTGCGAGCCTCTACTTCTATAGATCGTTCTTTCTGATCGGAATTTCTCTTCTTTCTTTCAAGAAAGTTGTCTGCCATATCTTCTTACTTACAAACAAGGTTGCAAGTGTTCCATTTGCAACGACTCTGCTGGGTTTGGATGGTGATATGCTTTTAATTGTTTTTGTTTCGATTGGAATTTGGATATCTTGTTTGTGCCTAATCTAGCTTGAGCTTATTTGCCATTTAAGTCAAATGTGGGTGAAATTGGTTGTTTCTTGGAGTATCACAATGCTTGCATGTCTTGTTGATTGAGGAGGCTTTGTGGGTTTTGTAGGTTTTTGTTTCTTTCTTGGATATGTTGTGAAGTTCTGTTATGATATTTCATTTCAAGTTGGTCTCGGGACATCCGTTGCACACTCTAAGCTGGAGAATACTTTTAGCACGTAACGATGTCGATTACGTACAATTTTGGTGAAAAACTTGGAGACTTATGGTTCAGAATGTGCAGATTGCTGCAAAAAGAATTTTCTTTTATTTACTTGTTTCACTCAATTTTGAAATTGTTAGAACGGTTGTGGCTGGCAATGCGACTTTAGTATTACTAATCTATGGGAAAGGGCAATGTTCCTTAATGAGACTCCTGGATGACTAATCTGAAGGAAAGGGCATCTATCTGTTCTTTTTTGACATGATACTTGTTTATGATGTCAAATGTCGTTTCTAGTCTTTCTTCTTGCATTGTGCAACGAGTGGCATGCTTAAAGCTTGACTTTTGTAAACTGGAACCGGTAGCATCATTGACAAATTCCATCTCATACTTCTAGGTCTATCTGGGGGAAAAGGGCCTGATCCCATGTCTCCTACATGTAGACCTTAAAAATAGTGTGCGAAATACTTTGAAGATTACTAAAGTATGTTAGACTTAGCGGTTGTATATGTTGCAGATTGTTGTTATCATTGTTGACTTGCTATGGTGGACTTATTTAAAGATGCTTATTGTATGAAGATTGATGGTGATCTATATAACTCCAATCTCATTTAACCATAATTCTTGATGGTGGATCAATAAAACTGCAAAAGGATCCATATGCATCATGATTCTTTTATCACCAAAAGCCAATATTCTGTTGTAATCAGACGTGTGATTCTAATGGCATTTCCAACTTTGGCAATTACAATACTGAGGCCAACTTAAAAATATCTGCTATTACAGGCTGCTTCCTTATCATTTTTAGTCTATGCATGTTGGATCCTCGCACTTGACAACATGCCTTCTCTAATATTCCAAAGAAGTTCTTTTTCCTATTGTGCCTATTATAATTTTCATTATAGAGTTTAACAATGTTGTCTATGGATAATGATGGGCAACTTGGAGTGACATATGTATCGGTGTCCAATTGAGATGTGACTCTTTCCATTGGACCCATTTTGAAATAAATGCTCTCCTATAAGTGACTTTTCTCTTTTCGTTCTCAATGAGAAACATTTCCAAACTGCTTTGTTGATGGCATTAACAAAAAGAAGTTGACTGGTAAGTCAAGAGGTTACCTTCTATGGAGATGGTCAGATCTGTTGAACAGGCAAAATTGTAGATTCAAAGCCATGTTAAATGATTTTTTGGTGTACTAGTTCATGTTTGAACTTTGGTGCAAGTACTTTCACACGTTGGTGTTGAGTTTTGGAACATGATCTTAATTTTTATTTTCTATTCAAGTTCTGTAGCATGATAACTATTTCCTATGGCTGTCATTGTTTTCTTCAACTATTTTTTGTATTTCCCGTTGCTTACTTTATCATTTCCCATCTCATGTTATCATGATATCTATCTATTAATTAATGCCATTTTCTTAGTAAGCGATATTTGCTTGTTTAATCAGCATCTTCTATGTGACTTAATTTAGTAATAAGTTCTCTTTTCTTGGCTAACATGTTGAATTCACACATATGAACAAAATGCACCATTTACATGTCACATTTTCAGCAACATATACCAGTATTTTATGATCATTGATATCTCACAAGTTTTCTATATTTTCTGATATCCATGTTATCATCATACCAGGGTTGAGACTCCAAAAAAACCCTTTTCTCAGCAAGATGTACATAGTCAAGTCACGCACTCGCTGCCGCCTCAAAAGATTGAGATTTTCAAGTCATTAGAAGATTGGGCAGAAAATAATATCCTGGTGCATCTGAAGCCTGTTGAAAAATGTTGGCAGCCACAAGATTTTCTGCCAGATCCTTCGTCGGAGGGATTTTATGAAGAAGTCAAGGAACTGAGGGAACGTTCAAAGGAGATCCCTGATGATTATTTTGTTTGCTTGGTTGGAGACATGATTACTGAGGAAGCCCTTCCTACATATCAGACAATGCTGAACACTCTTGATGGTGTCCGAGATGAGACAGGTGCAAGCCCGACTTCTTGGGCTATTTGGACTAGGGCTTGGACTGCTGAAGAGAATAGACATGGTGACCTTCTCAACAAGTACCTATATCTTTCAGGAAGAGTGGACATGAAGCAAATTGAGAAAACAATTCAGTATTTAATTGGTTCTGGAATGGTAATATTTGCTTGATGCATTATTTTACCTCTTAATTTGAGTTTATCTCTCTATTTGAGCATTAAAAGTTTAGAAGTTTTTGTTTGGTCCATTGCTTGCCTGAACAGCCTTTTCTCCTGCTACTAACTAAAAATTTTGTATTTGATGTGGCATTTCAATGTTGTCTAACATGCATATATTTCTGACCACTTTTCTTGATTATTGTAAAATGATTTGATTCATATGAAGGCTTTCATCTATGAAAATATCCTTTGGCTCCCTTTTCGCCATAATGTTTACCTGCTTTTTTTGTATGAAATATGCATGTAAATTACTGAGCATATGAGTAGTGCTCATATTTTGCTTATTCTTGTTTGTTTGGTGGTTGAGTTGTTTGTGAAATATATGTTCCTGTGTAGTGACTACAATCGACAGTAGCATTACCTTGGGTTTCACCTTCTAATTATCTTCTTTTTCTATGCACATATCTTCTAGGATCCACGGACAGAGAATAACCCCTACCTTGGTTTTATATACACTTCATTTCAAGAGCGAGCAACCTTCGTATCCCATGGAAATACCGCTAGGCTCGCCAAGGAACATGGGGATCTAAAATTAGCTCAGATATGTGGAATAATTGCCTCTGACGAAAAGCGCCATGAGACCGCGTACACTAAAATAGTGGAGAAGCTGTTTGAGATAGATCCAAATGGCACAGTGCTTGCATTTTCAGACATGATGAAGAAGAAGATCTCAATGCCTGCCCATTTAATGTACGATGGACGAGATGATAACCTCTTTGGCAATTTCTCAGCAGTTGCTCAGCGGCTGGGCATCTACACTGCCAAGGACTATGCCGATATACTTGAGTTCCTCGTCACCAGGTGGAAGATAGGGGACCTAACGGGACTCTCTGGTGAAGGGAACAAGGCCCAGGATTTTGTCTGTACTTTGGCTCCAAGGATAAGGAGACTGGAGGAAAGAGCACAAGCCAGAGCTAAACAAGCTCCAGCTATTCCTTTCAGTTGGATTTATGGCAGGGAAGTGCTACTCTAAGTACCAAGAAGCAATCTTTGGTTTGGTAGCGGTCCACCGTCCGAAGTGAACCATGGCCTGTTTTGCGTCTCCATTTGCTGATCAAACAGTTCTGTAAGGAGTTTCAGTGTCAAATCCATGCTTTGCTTCTCATTGTTTCATTGGGTAGGAGGTTAATTGGAAAGGGGATGTTGTAGATACTCGAAAGCTGTCATGGACAACATTTTACAAATAAATGGTGCAATGTTTCAAGTAAAATTTGGGTTGATCGTGGAAAATACTGCTGTTTGCAAAATGTGAGGTGTATTTCGTGTTTTCCTTTTAATTCTTTTCTAGTGGGTTCGTGTTGCTCTTCAGATTCCCAAGGTTTTGTATCTAATGTGCACTGGATGGAACACTGCTGATTTCTGTCTAATTCGTTCTCTCTGCCTCAGTTTGATGCAATGTGATGCTGCTTCCTATCATAATTTGATGTAGTTACTGGAAAAGATACCTCTGCCGGAGGATCTAAAGAACAAAATGCCAGATATACTGCACCACTATCGATATCATTAATTATTATGCCAAGAAAAATATAATCCAAGAGTTTATACATGATTTGCACTATACACTTGAAACAAGCTTTGAGCTTTACTAGCAATTGTACATGGATCTTCTCATCAACGATAAGTTACTACTAGTATCTCTCTTCGAATTTGTCAGGGTTCAAGGTATGAATTGGTCCAGCATTTATCTTCTGCCATGGACGATAAGTTACTACTACTATCTCTCTTCGAATTTGTCAGTGTTCAGGGTATGAATTGGTCCAGCATTTATCTTCTGCCATGGCCTTCTGCCATCTGTTCCGAAAGATCTCGAGTTCCACATAAGACCGCCGTCTCACCTGCACACAACGAGTTCGATCCGATAGAAAATGAAGAGAGCAGAAATGAATGATAGAAGTGTGTGCTTGAAGATTTAAGAGTGTGCAACTTGGATCTTGCACAAAGAACATGGCCAGTTTGGGCTGGACCATGCAATTGCCACAAGCTGCCGACGACATGGAAATCAATAATGTGAAAACAATTTTATCGTGCTTACTGCAAATCTGTGATTAGCAGCATGCAAATCGGAAGATCCCTGCAAGTATGAACCGACAAGTCAGATTGGTGGAGGAAACGATAATTTTGACAAAGGCATAACAAACCCTAAAGCATTTGACACAAAAAATAGGTTCTTGAATGTTCCAATACCAATACTTTGTTTCTATGATTCTTTTCTTTGTTAAAAAATGTGGTAACATCGTACTTCAATAAAGCGACGACGGGTACACTCCAAGATCTAATTTGTTTCAATATTTCAATAACTTACCATTTTCTCATCAGACCCACCAAGTGTAGGCAGCCCCGTATGAACTATGTATTCACTGTCCACCACCCCAACTTTTTTGGTGCGGTCACCCTGTCAAGAGTTCGTTTCAGTTTTCTTACCGACAAAAAATTCCAACACATCATGATTGGTGTTCATGTGAATCTTACCTGAGCACAGTAACCAAGATTCATATCGAGACCCCATGCATAAATCAAGTCATTCTACAAACAAAGAAAAAAATTAGTTTGACATATTTCTAGTGTAAAGACAACAGCATAGGTCTTGACATTGCTGGAGAGTGAAAACCGCAAATAGGTTCACTTAGTTATATGTATTGGCATTTTGGATACAAGTATATATAAAAGGGATAAAATTCGACATCTTACAGTCGGAAAACAATATCGTGATAGATGTATATTAAGAACAAGCAACATAATTTGTGTAAAGAATCATACTTGAATCATATGCCATGCACAACGCCAGGCAGCTCTTGAGAAAACAGGAGCCATCATTTCTACCCACCTGCAATAAGAAAATCTTTTGGCGTCAAAGGTGGTGAATGAACATCCATGGGAACAACAATTTCTTAACTATCAAATGAACATCCATGAGAACAAAAATTTCTTCACCATCGGAAGGAAAAATCAAAACAATCACCAAAAAATGACAGATAACCCAACCTCGTTTTGAACTAAAGATATATTGATATTATAAATCATATCAGATATCCAAGTACAACAAATATTTATGCTGGGAAAAAAGAAACTCACCCAGTACATGGAGGGCTACTACTTTTCTTGGAACATTTTCCACCACCATTGAACTTGTACATCCTTCTGTTAATTGAACAAACTACTATAATTTCCGTCTATACTATGAGAACTAGATCAATAGGAGGAACAGGAATAGGCTCCATGTGCAATGGAATGAACAATCAAATATTTCTACTGGAGAAACGAGACAAGGCAGCACCTGTGAACGTGCCCTTTCCTTAATCGTGCAGTAATTTGATGGTGAATCTGAGATTTCGCAGGGTCAAGTGCAGGTTGTGATATCTCTAAGCCTTCCCTCTCAACAATGCTCAAGTATCTGCAGAAGTTAAATGTGCTAATAAAACAAGACTGAAGTAAAAAGATGTTTAAATCGATCCAAGTCATAGAATACTAATTTATGAAGTTTTAACATCTCGATCAACAACAAGAAGCTCAACCTAACAAGTAATGCATGACACTCCAATTAAAATTTTGTTCACTTAAAGAACAACAAACAAGTGAAAAGTTTCATGGGCAGCATGTATAACTATTCAAAAGAAATCATCAAAAGCCGGTAGTGAGGATTGTCTTACACGACCAGGACGCAATCCAGGAAACCCTCAGGGTACCCATTGTTTAGATTATTAGCAGTCTTGATAACTAACATCAGCAGAATACATTCTACCTTTCAAGTTGCATAAACAGATAAATGATAAAGAAAAAACAACACGACCTACCTTTCAGGATGAAAATTTTGCACTTCAAGGTCCTCATCCCATAGGAAGATATACCTGTATGGTGCAACTATGTCTGGATGTAAGAAGCGCTTTGCAAACCACCTGCAAATCAATACTGTTTTTAGAATGGGCTACATTGTGGACTAATGTAATCTCCACCATAACTTCAAGAAACCTTTGTTGATAAACTAAATTACCATTTTGTTTGATTGATTGCAGAAATATGTAGAGCGCCCTCACTCCATTGTAAATCTTTCCATTCATCAACAACACCATCATAGTGAAAAAGCATCACAGTGAAGTCATGGGAAGCAAACTAGAACACAACAGAAACATTTAGCTAAAACTAGAAACTTTTGTAAGGAATATTAACAAAAAGACATGAGGTAATGATGTTTTTACCTTCGTTACAATCTTATTCACGATTTCCTTTTGCTTTATTCCAACCGGAATCGCCAATAAACTTTTCTGTGAACTGACACTTTCCTGTTCTTAACATTATAAGATTTCTATTAACTGACTATAATTTCAATGATACATTATAAGATTAATCTAGAATGGAGTCAGCACATACTGAATGAGAAATCTATGGGAAGGGCATTTAAATTTTAAACTATCATCTCTGTACAAATTTTACATCATGCACATATGAAAATTGCTTCATTGGTCTTCCCAACTCCTCACCTTTTGTATGTGAAATTTGATTGTTTCTACAAGCCCATAGTAGACTAACTTGTAAGAAATGGTCCTTTTGTATATAAGCAAGTATATCCATACAAACTTTACATCACACACATAACACATTTATTTCACTAGTCTTCACAACTCCACCAACTAGAAACTATTAAGTCTAAACCCGGTGCTTTACGTAACCTATAAGTCTATGACACTACAGACTTCTGGTTGCAACCCAGATTTCTGTATAGGCGTCTATGAATCCGAGGACATCTGGTTGTGATCCAGATTTCTGTGTAATTGCAAACAAAGTGTGATTCCAAAATTCCAAGATGATGACTAACAACAACATACCGAGACCAAGGTTGCACATGAACCTGATCGTGGCACTGTCGTAGCAGCAAGCGTGGAAATCTATACCATGCCAAGGGAGTATATGAACTCTTTTTTCCAGCTATTGTACTTGTGCCAGTTGACACAAACCTATATCAAATGATGCAGGACGACAGACCATGTCAGCACATTACCATGCAACATGTCGGTAAAAAATGAAATCTTTGGTTAATACCTCGAATAAGCTTATGTACTCAACACCTAAAGAAAGTAAGGCAATCATAGCACACCTTTGCTTTTGGAGGACCCCATAGAGGCACCATTTCCAGGTCTGACTTCCTCATAACAATTCCTTTAGGTAATGGTTCACTTCCCGAAGATATGCAAGGACTCTAAAAATAATACAAACTGAATCATAAGAAAATAATATTTAAAAACAATCGTAATGAAAAAGAAGAGTGCAAATGACAAAATGGTGAATATTCATGTAGAAGATGTTATACATCAGATATTAAAGCCAGCTTCACAAAGAATTACCTCGCATGACTTGGACTGAGTGGACTCATGGGACCATGAATTTGCTCGAGGGGTCTGTAATTTTGATAGGTCAGTTTGCAAATTGCCTCGAGTGATCTCTACAGCGTCAGTGGGGATCTCAGCTGACATCTTCTGAAAAGTAACAGAAAATACTATTTCCATGAAGGAAAAAAAATGCTGATTACACTTTATATAGGTAGGATATGTTACATTTACCAACCAGCAAATGAGTGACTTGTAGCTAAAAAGAAGTTTCTAGAGATAAAACAGCATAAGTGCTACATAGAAGAACTCAAGAGGTTGACATACACAAGAGGAGAAACAACAGATATTCAAAAAATCGATTATATCTGTCTTGGAGAACAAGGTTCAAAGGAGAAGTTATGTTCATTCACTAACAAATCAAAATAGATTAATAAGAAAATTTTCTGTCGGGAAAAAGAATGAGCTTCCTAGAATCATCCATCGGGGGTCAGCTAAAGTTTGCATCACCAAAAAGTTGATACTATAATAAATAAACAAAAAAACGAAGTCAGAAAAATAAACTATACCTCTTTATAGTCAAATGCAACAAAGGAAGTCCCGAAAACGAACACCATACACAGGAAAGCAGCTGCATGGAAGATGCTACAAGAGCATAATTTCCTATTTGAGGGATCTGTTTGAAGAGAGCCCTGCAAGGATTTTTGTAAAGGAAAAAAATGACCCTTGTGCAACTAAAAAAAATATATAATAACTTGACAATCTTTTATACACAATAAACATGTAGCAAAAGTAACATGCTGTTAGAATTCACTATATATTGACGACCAAAGAATAATCAACATGAAGTATTTCTCAGTGAGGTCATGATATAGCTGGAAGATTTGATGCCTGAAGAATTGAGCAGGAAACAGGACCAGATATGGGCACTCAGCATTGTTAGTTCAATTCCTAATATATTCCTTCAGCATATATGGCATAATTTTGATGTCTCCCCAAATATGATTTAACAGCACCAAAATATTTGAAAAATAAGAGACAGTTAACGCTACTAGGAACTTAGTAGTCCTTTACTCGCTTAAAGTTAAGAGGAAATATTTGAGAAACATCAATATTTTTTTTTGTTGAGAAAATACAGTTCATAAGAAACAGAATAACAAAATTAATGTAGACGAAAGTTAAATGTGCTCTTTGCAATTAAAGAAGCACTCAAACAACGTACAGAGCTGAATGACTTCATCTTCCACACGGTCACGTGGATTACAAATGCACGAATACGAAAGGCTTCAAATTCTGCAGTTTCAAGTCTGCAAAACAAACAAGACTCAGCAAAAGGGAAGCCACAATCCCACCAGAGACAAGGAAACAGGTAAAAGAAAGAGTCGCTCACCATGACAGAGCAAGAGCTTCACTGGCAGAACCCAACGTAACAAGCGCAGCAGAGAGGACCTCCCAGCAGAAGAGGCTTTGGCGACACTTAGTCGACGTGGGACGCCACAAAAATCGAGTCTTTCTGAAGGATTCTGCCTTGCAAACTTAGTCAAAGTAAGACGCTCAAAAGTCGAGTCTTTATGAAGGACTCTACCTCGCGAACTTGGTCCAAGCAGGGGGCTCAAAAACCTCGTCTTTCTTGTGAGGACAGACGGAGATGAATAGTGGAGTCAGCGAAGGAGGGGATAGGAAGAAGGATCGAGCGGGCGTAGTGCAAAGAGCTTTCGGTTTCCGCTCTCTTTTTCCGTGGGAAGGAATCTGCGCGGATTTATATTCCCCGTAAGTCAAAAGCGGAGGCGTGGAGGAGAACCCCCCTCCTCCCCCACTTCCCCTCTCCTCACTCCTCACCTCCCCCTATTCTCCCTCCATTTGTATGTTGTTTTAATAGGTCGCGTATAGTCCCATGGAGTACGTAGACGTCCAACCTGGAAGAACTGTAGACAAACAGTCTTGATAGCTCGATACCCTACGGGAGAGGCAACGCCACCGTGGGGCCCTTAGAGCCGTCTCAAAGTATGATATCTGCGTAACTTCGTAACTATATCCACACACACACACACACACACAGGAGGAGGGAAAAAGAAATCCAACGGAAGGAGCTCACCTGACATGGCCGAAACAGGGAACACCGTTCCTCCTTGACCCCGCACGCGACAACGTCGAGTCAGTGCGATGCCGGCCCTCGTTCAGAGGCGGAAAAAAGGAGTTCCCTGCCTTGGCAAACACAGACGAGCTCCACACCTTTGAAAACCTAGGACATAATCATAAAAAACACGTGAGAATAAGTCAAACTACTGATATTTTAATCGTCTTATACTCTGTATCATTTATGATCTCTACGTAAAGTCATTGTTTTAACCTCAACGCAAAGGAAGTCAAAGGTCTAAACGGTTGACTCCAGCGATTCCCCGTGAACATCACCCTCACGCAAAGCCAAACTTCTAGAAAATGCAAAGGCTTTTGGCTTAGTATTAATTCTCCTTTCATTGTCTTGGAGATGAGTGGGTCCAGGCTATATATACACCACACAAAAATCGATTTACCACTAACTCGATGTCCATTGCATGGCTAAGACATCAGATTATAAATTTATCATTAACGGAAGAAACCAAATGAGAGGAGATTTTGCTTTTCAATCTGGCCCCCATTATGAAGTGGGGACCTTCTCTCAAGAGAATACCAGCAGGTAGGAGGTTGATAGGTAGCTGCGATGGAGGTTGATAGGTTGATATGTAGCATTTTTTTTCTTGAAGAGATGCATAAAACTGTGGCTAATGTGTGTGGATCTTAAGAAAAGAATCATACATTTGAAAGAAATGCTACAAGAGTCTAGAATTACTACCGGGAGCAAGAATAAAGATCAAATTTTCTGTAATGAACTGTAGCAGGAAGCCCCGTGTCTTCTTCCTTCTGGAAGAACAGCAGGTTGGCACAATGGTTTAGACTGACTGGTATAGGCATCAAGTAGACAAATGTGGTACTAATTTGGTCCTACTGTGGGCCAATCTTGAGGGGCATATGCTTGGAACAAGGTGGGTCTGACCAAAAGCAAAGCAGAGAGTCTTGGGACAACTAGATTTAGCATCAGACAAACCACAAGGTGACCTGTACAAAGCACAACTAAAGATCAACTAATGGTTTTGCAAGTAGCCAGCTATGAGTATTGACATCATGATCTCCGTCCACTGTCATCTATCAGGACAAAAGAACAAGTATTAGGGAAATGGCGAGGGAGACATCAGTGAAACTAGGACCAGCATCAACATGGATAACTAGTATTTGACATGGGCAAAACATGGACCACTGGAATCAAAGATAGGCATGCAAAAAATGTCAAAACCTATTGCAGCAACAATTACAAAGAAAAAGATGTCTTTGATGCAGACCAATTGAACCTTGAACTGCTAGATCGGTAATAAGCCATTCTTCAAGAAGTGACTAGAAAAGGATATGCAAAGCTATAATTAGACTAAATCTCAGAAGCCTCAAGGCAGTGATTCATCTTAAAATCCAACAAAAGAGGCACGAGGAGCATAAAACCAAGCTTGGTTTGCGGGGACGGACATTTGTTGATGTTAGTCGCTACGAGTGCCACCTAATAGATCCAATTACAGAAAGATACAGATCTTACCTGGAAGGCACCAATAGAGCTCAGGCAGTTCCTTTTAAATAATCAGGCCCTTGAACATACTTCATGTGATGTGGATAATCCTTAATGAAGGCTCGGGTGTCCTTAAGCCATCAGATTAACAAGAACAAAGATGAGACCAGGGTGAACAAGTTTAGAATGGATTAATAGAAGTTGATTAAAACTCAAGGATGCTTGGCAACAGGGACAAATCATGAGACGTAATGAGGAAATACAACCATAAACATGTCTTGAGAGAATTGAAGGGCTCCGTGTTAGACTATATCCAGAATCCTAAAAAAGGTAGTGTAATTTGAAGCACTACTAGATTTCCTGACCAAATATATTGCATCATAACATTCAACTAATTTCACATCTAATTTCATTATGCATATAATGTTCTGCCAGAGATGACCAGAGGTGCTTGCACATGATTCAGTTAAGATAAGGGAGGAATATTCAAATGCGACTAGTAAATGTTAGGGAATATATCATATGTACACACTTATATGGAGATTCCCAAGTCTTAATATTATATCATTCAACTCAGACATGAGAATGGATCTTGTAAAGTGCCTTACGATAACAGTCTCACGAGAAGATGAACCATGTTGGCTTGTACCATGTCACAATACACCTTGTCAGTTCAGTTTCTTAATCATGAAATGCTAAAAATCACTGAGCTACTACAAATTGTGATTCATACTTAATATATTAACTTTAATTTTAATTAAAAATGATTTGGACAAAAACTGCCAAGAATATCTAGAGTGACACCGTGAGCAATATGGTAGATGAAATTTTACTAAAAGCACGGAGGCTTCATAATAAAGAAAAAAAGCCAATTCTGCAATCACCTCAGTCGGTAGTTGGCAGATACACCTTGTGGAAATTGTTCATGGTCAGCTTTCTTCGACAAGTGGGGCACTTCTTCTGAAATTGAATGGAGGCCTTTATGCAGCTCTGGCAGAAAATATGGCCGCAAATGGTTGATGATGCCTCAACCAAAGTGTTCATGCAGATAGGGCAGGTGAAAGTCGGTTGCTTAGGAGGCTCTGGCCTATATTCCATCACATTCTTGCCCTGCATATAAGTGAGTATGCAACTTTCAGCAAATCAAGCAGGATCTAGCTTAGGAATCTTAAAACTGCAGATAATATAGACAAGAGTCCAAGACAACCATGACCATTGAGAATAGAGAAGATAAAACATTTTGTCCAAAGACATCCTTCGCTTCCTCTGTGGCTCTTACATGAACCTGACAACCACGGACTCTTTCTAAAGTTACAACCAACAACTCAGATACTTGTGAGTAGTGACTTCAGATAAAGCATAACAGTAATACCTGTGATTTTCAAAGAATAGTTGATGCATCTGTAACATTATTTCAAAATCACAACATTTGGCTCCCAATTGTCAAGTTCTACAAGTTAACAAAAAAAACAGCCTTAAAGTTTGCTAAATAATTTTTCTGGTTATAGAATATATTTAAAACATATTTCCTGAACAACTCAAGATTAGAATATTAGTAGCACAGTTGGCGGTTGATCAATTTCAATACAATATAACAGGTTTGAGTTGCTACCACCTGAGACCAATCAATTTTGTTCGGTTTCTGAGCCTTGTTGTCAAAAAAATCATCAAAATCAGCTAGAACTATTGAACTCAACAAGAGTAATCCAATTTTGTTTAATTCTAACCTATTTAATAGCGCCTCAAGAAAAAAAGAGGAGATGAGTGGAAGGAGGGCAAAGAGAAGAGAAATTTCCATATAGAGAATATACAAAAAAAAGCACATGACTCAATTATGATAAAAGAAGATAATAGTACCCTATTGGTTTGCTATTTGTTGCAACCATACAATGAGGAAAAGATACAAAGAGAGAAAATAGAGAAGTTTTCATTAAAAAAGGAAGCAGCATAAATTCAAACTTAATGCCAAAACCCATGTATACTTCTTTTTAAATAAAATTATTTTACATCTTCACATTTCCCCACACTTCACCTGCATGGTGATTAGAGAACTACTGGGTTGATGGTCAAGCCAATCATTATCTTTAAAATTGTAGGTGAATAAGCATAGTTCTTTTGTACAACACATATATTAAATAATATGTTTCTAAAAGAACTCTTCTTCATGATTTATCTAATTTTCATTTTTAATATTTTTATTTTTTTAATAGATATCTTACAAATAGTAAGGCAAAAAATATTTTCATTGTAAAATATGTTTATGTCCTCAAACTTTACAAATTTTCTTATATTTCTAAACTTTTATAATTAAAATTACTTTTAAGTTACTTTCTTAGTTGATCTTGATACCAGTCCTGTGGGGTTGATCCTGCCAGTTGTATCATCCATTACTAATTCAAATACCAAGTTTGAGAACAGAGATAAGCAAATACCTAACAAATTACGATGTTGCTCAAAGATAATCTCAAAGCAACACATTTGTAAAAGCGGTAGGAGGTAATTGCTGGTCCCCCCATCCATTGAACAGTTTACTTACCCAGATCAAGTAAATAAAGAATAGCCAATCAGAATGATATATGATAATTAATTAACAATAACATGAAGTTGTTGATCTAAACCATTACAGATTGGCTAATGCATATGAAAACAACACTGAAAAATAATCAGGGTTGGCACATTTTACCTTCACATTGTCCTCCTTTTCCAAATCTGGATACGCCTCACAATTAATAACTGTTGTGTTTCTTGAACTTCTTTCATGCTTATTGTGATTGTCCAAAGATAACATGGTCACCAATCCCTCTGCAGTAACCCCCAAAAATTGCATTCTGTTTAGCTGACCATAAAAAGCAGAATGAAGAATAGCAGAAATCAAAAGTAGTGTATATAAAATAAAGCAAACACTCGAACACTTCCTAACCATAAGAAAATCAAGTTTAAATAAGTAGAAACAAATCCAAAGAAAGAAATCTAAACAATAAATGAGAATTAAAAAAAACCTTAAAAGAACAGACTGACCATCCTACCAGATGTGGAGCACATTGGGCGACAGTGTTCAAACGAAGAAAAAAACAGCTTAAATTAAAAACAAAAGATCAAACTGCTGGAAATAGGACAGTCCACATCCCGGTTCATTCCCAGACTGGTAAGTACCAGTAGATATTGGAAAGTAGTACCACAAAGAGAGTATTTATGATCAAATAAACAAAAAAAATAAATTACAAGTATATCTAATTGTAATGGAATGATAGGAGTATAATATATAACTTCCAGTGAATCTAACAATTTCATTAAATAATTACATCAAGATATCATTTATCTAAACAGTCCAAAATTCCTCAAAGTTATGGTGATGAACAATGAGCTGAATAAGGGCCTCAATAATTCCTTTAACATCCAACAACGTATCACATTTCAAATTTCAAAGGTAAAGAAATTTAAGGTAGCTGGTAAAGAAGATGAATAAGAAATTCAGCAGGTTGGTTGAAAAAACAAAGGTCTTGACGCAAATGGAGATCCACTGCATACCACCCGCACAGAGATCCATCAGACAATTGTTATACACTGGCATGCCAAACTGTTTCCTCACTAATCCACCAAATTTTTTTTCATTTTTTGGCTTTAGCAGCAAACCAGTCAAACAACAGTGATTTAAAAAGCGCTAGGCGCTCACCCGAGCGAAGCGAGGCGCTAAAATATAAAAATATATAATATAATTAATAAATATAATTATTTAAAAATTTTAAATACAAATATGCTATTAAATTAAGAAACTAAGATTCAAACTCATAATGTCACATTAACAAAATGTTTCAAAATTCAAATACTATTATTAGTATATTGTTAACAGTATACAGTATACTGTTAACTGTATACTATTAACAGTATACAGAAGGAGAAGAAGGAAGAGGAGTGTAAGGGGGTGCTGACTGAGAAACGAGGAAGTGGGAGTGGGAGTGTAAGGAGGCAACGGCAGCGACAGCGGGAGTGTAAGGAGGCAGCGGCAACGAGAGCGGGAGTGAAAGGAGCGGCAGCGGCGAGCAACGACAACGGCAACGGCGAGTAACGGGAGCAGGAGTGGGAGCGGGAGCAGGAGCGACGAGCAGCAGGAGCAGCGACAACAGCAGCAGTTGCGAGCAGCGACAGCGACGAGCATCGGGAGCCGGAGCGGCAGCGGCAGCGGCAATGAGCAAGGTTAGGGTTGGGCAGCGACAGCAGATATCGGTTTTAGTTGGTTCGATTGAACCAACTAACCACCGGAGACCGAACCAGACCTAAAATCCTGGTTCGGTCGCCTGGTTTAACCCAGGCGCTCGCCCGAAGCGCCCAGCGCCTGGGCTCGGGCAAGCGCCCAGGCAGCGCCTCTTTAAAGCGCGCCGCCTGGAAGTTTAGTGAGGCGCTCGGGCCTCGCCTCGTCTCGCCCGAGCGCCTAGGCGAGCGCCTGAGCGCCTTTTTAAATCACTGTCAAACAATAAAGCCAGTCCAACAATCTAACTTTAAAATTGTTTGATACCCTACACAAGAATACTCCATGGACCTGTGAGTAACACCCTCACAAGACACTAAGAAGAAGAAAATGAGGAAGGGCACTAGGATGAATCCGAACAAAAGAAAAAAAGTGTAGAGGCTCAGTGACAAGTAGGATTGAGCAGCCAGCAAAAATAATGCAGCAAAATACATTCAGTAGCTGCTAGATGCACAGGTGAGGGATACAATGAGTAAGAAAAAAAGAGAAGAGACGACAGCAATTTTCATTGAAAGTTAGAGCCAAAAGATAAACTAAGAAGAGTCATTTGCTAGTCTCTGGTTTACAAAGTTAGAGACACTTTCATTCATAATAGAACAAGGACAGAATGAAGGAAAGAAAGTTGAGTGCCGTCAGAAAGAAAAGAGAAAAGAGATGCAATGAAACAAACAATAAGGAAACAAAGTATAAGAGCATTACTCAGAGTGTCAGACAAATAGGCAAGGACGAGTTACATAAATTTCTTTCTACTTCATTTCTTGATAGACGCATCTTGGATTAGATGGTGTCATATAATTTATCACCCAATCTAAGTTATTACACAACTGCTTACAAGATATGGTGCTCATAGTCTAACTATTCTTATTGCTTATATAATATGGTTTCCTTGGTTTCCTTAGAACTGGAGATGTCATGGATGCAAATATCTTCAAAATGCATCCTCAACAACAAATTCAAGCAACATTACAAATTTCACCAAATCAACAAAAACAAAACATGACTTTCTAATCTACTTATTATGCTAGTGAACCATCAGAAGCATGATCACCAAACAAAGGCTTATAAAATAAGACCTTAAATAAGAATCATTCAGTTGTATCAACTAGTTACCCAATAACAAGTTCAATCATGCATGAGACCTGCATGAACTTGGAAGTATAGGCATGAGCTTATTCCGATTAAAATCACACCTTAGGCTTGAAACTCTGGTTAATCATTCTTCCATCAAGTGCAGCATGAAAAAATAAAGAGAGGGAAGAACGACAAGGTAAACATGAAAAAAAAAAAAAAAAGAGGAAGTTAATGAATGATAGCATTACCTATGAACCATGGGGATGCGAGAAACAGCATCGATGCTCCAACGCTGGTAATGATGGGAAGGGAGGGAACAAAATGTAGAAGAGTATAAGAAAACAATCAGGGCATTGAAATGGCAAGGGAAAGGATGCGGAGTGGAGTAAGAGAAACAAGAAAAGAAAAAAAAAATGGGAGAGAAAAAAATGGATGCAGAGAAGACAAGATGCAAAAGAAAATATAATTAAAAAAGGATTAAATATGTTCTAGTTCAGTAACACTTATGCATAATGAGAAATATCCTATTATATAGTATGCAGGTTATGTAGGAAATTTTCGAAAATCTAAGCTCAAAATTGAATCTAGTAGAACCTGCTCAAAATGGGCCTCAGGTCCAAAGTTGCCCAGCTGATTTATTGATCAACTAGGAGGGGAAGATAGATAGGCCTTAAGTGCATCTATTGAGTGTACAAAAGACAAGTACCAAATGCAACTATCATGGTGGACATTTTGTCGTCACCTGAAATGCATTTGTCAAACACCACAAAGTAGTATTTCAAGGCTTCCTTATAGTTTCACAAGCAGGAATACATGCTCTTTCAATTCCCTACCTACAAGCTTGTCCTTTCATGATGTCATGAAAACATTATCAATTAATCCAATTAGTATTGACCAAGAACACAAAAACAGAAAGAAAAAAAAAAAGGTATATACTTAAAAAATTCCATATATATGTTGGAAATACTTTGCTAAGTTCAACAAACTGCAAATAGTCAACTCTTATAAACCCAACAATAAAAGATGATCGGTAAATAATTGAGTGAACTTAGATTCTAAACTCATCCAGAATTGGACTAGCTCACACTACCACCGTTTATGCTATCCAATGAACTTCAGGAATTGCAACCTTCCAAAATCAATAAATTGCCTCCAAAGGAGAACCCATATAAATATCAAATAATAAACAAGATCCTCTTCTAGCATGTTCACAAATAGTGCATAACAGATAAGAAACAAAACTATGCCAAGAGAGTATTAGTGTACATAATACCTTTGACAGAAACAAAAAATTCATGGTAAAAAACAATACTTCTCCATAATTAGGATGCTTGAAGGTCAGAGCGGCATACAATGGAAGAATGAAATGCAAACCAACCTGATCTTCTTGAATGCGTGTCAGTATCTTCATCTAGAACCACTGTCACAGGCTGGTTTCTCCTAGAACAGTTCCTTCCCTAAACCGACAAGGATAAGAAAAAACAACAAATATTCAAATAGATAATTCATGTGAAAATCACAAATAGTAAAAAAAATTTGATAATGTATATGAACTAACAATGGGGAAAGAAGATGATGGGGATGCTTACATCTACGAAAACAACGTCAAAATTTTCCAAATAAAAAAGAGCTGGCAATGAAGTACAACTAGAAAAGGAAAAAAAAGGTAAAGCCAAATGTCTGATGTATGTCAGCAATCTAAAGCATGGACCAGATTACTAGTCAATAAAAAGTTCAAACAAATTAAGGATTTGGTTAAAAGGCAAGCCAAGTAGGGAGACCACTCTAAAATTTCCCAAAACTTAACGAGAGTCTAGAAGATTTTCCGTGTGGAATTTTCATCAAATGGGCATGAATGAGACAATGAACTAATGGTCACAAACCACAGAACAATAAGTAGTAATAATAATAATAACTTATAAGATCAAAATCACACAATGAACAAGTCAACAATTAGAAGCTACAGAAGGACAAATCAACCTGAGGAAATCCTCTTGAAGATGAGAGCAACTGGACCTCATCCTCAATTGCATCTACATCAATGAGCAAACTATTTGTACCATAATTGGTTGATAGAAGAGAACCCTGCTGCTGTCCAGTGGGATGATTGCACCGAGTAATGGAAACAGATGTTCTTTGTGATACCGGAGGATGCCTGGAACCAGAAGATGCCTCCTGCTCATGGCCCTCAAGAGGGGGAGTGTTGAGGTCCACACCAAGAACCATTTTAGCTCGGATATCGTCTCTGGCACGCCTCTTTGTAACTTGCCTCGATGGCCCAAGCTTGGTCATGCTATATATGATATGAGTCACAGCTTTGCCTCACAAGTAAAACCTAGATTTACGAAAAATGCATCATCAAAACATTCAAGAGTAACCCTTAGAATTGTCTCATCAAAACCCGCAAGCCCCAACTCGTTTCCTAGAGAAGATACCAAAATCCTCATATAGAGTTGCCGATTGGAAAGAAAAGGCAAATTTTGGCCGGAAAAGAGGGAAGCACAGGCACCGAGGGATCGTACCGCGACGACCAAGATTAGGGCGTCGGTCAGGAAAAAAGCGGAAGAGAGCCTCCTCGGTTAGAAGGGCGAACAAGGGATAAATGGTAAGGGAGTGAAGAGTCGCCGTCTTTTCACTCAGCCCTCTCTCTCTCTCTCCGTCGTCTCTGCATCGGTCCTCCGCTGACCGCGTCGTCGATTGAAATAAGAGGACGATGCTTATATCGTCCCGTTACAATGCATGTAACCTTCACCAAACCGTTAAAACACGCATAACGATCCCAACGAGTCGTTATCTTCCGTGTCGGCATTAACGGAATAAGCAATTGCCGCAATGTACGCACCAAAACCTTCTACCTGCCGTCCCCGCAAATATCCCTGTCCTGTGATTGGGAGAAACAGGGGTCCCAGACGCCTTGAGTATACGAGGAGAGTAAGTTATGAACGAGTTGAGAAAGCGCATAATCCAATTTACTAGTTCCCTTTTCTGTCCCTTGGGCAAACCCCCGAAGACCAGAGGCGAACCATGTCCAGTGTCCATCAAGGATATCAAGTGAGGTTCTCGCCAAATCCGGGATCAATCTTTGGCTACAAGGTTCCGGCAAACTTGCGGGTTTTTTGCTCAGTTTTTTATCCTTTTCGCTCGCAGAAACTGGCAAAAGGTGCGTCTTTTCTTGGTATCAACGGCGTTCTAGTCCGCGATTTCATGCCGTAATTCTCACAAAGAAATAGGTTTTCAGATCTCAGAGTGCCGTCTGCCTTCGATCCCAGAACAAAGAACGTTTCTTTTCTGTAAACGATTGAGGTTCGATCTGGATAGAATCAGCTTCTTTTCTTTCTTGTTTTCCCTTCTGTGTTCGCGGAGAAATAGGCTTCATACTTCTAAAAAATGGATTTTTAGCTAGAAATGAGGTCACTTTGAGGAGAAGAGATTTTTTTTCTGGAATATTGTGGAAGAAACGTCTTTCGTTGATCCTTGTTCACCGGAAGGTGGGCTTGTCGGATAGGAAAAATGATACAGCTGTTGTTCCTGGTGCTCTTCGCGGAGGGGGCGGTGGCACTGATACTGATATGGAAGGTTGGGCCGCTCCGGGAGCTGGCGATGAGGGGGTTGGACCAGCTGAAGACGGGGAAGGGGCCTGCGACGGTGAAGACGCTGGCATGCACAATGTCGGTGATCTTGGCATCGAGCGTGGCCAGCATCCTCAAGATCCAGAACAGGGGCGCCAAGCTTGGAACCGTCACTCCAATGGATCAAGTCCTGTGGAGGACCCACCTACTTGAAGCCTCGCTCATAGGTATGTAGTATTTGTGTATCATTATAATGTCTGCAGAATATTAACGTTTTAAGGTTATGTCGAAGGGACGTCAAATTTATGGGATTTATATAGTTGGAATTATTATTTAGCTCGATTATCTATATTGCAGCAATATACTGATGCTCACAAACTATCATGTTCTTGCCATGGTTGGTAATTAGGTTGATCGGAGTGAGTGAGAATTGAAACAATAGATAACCGGTCCGTGTTAATCGTTTTCCTAGATCAGTAAAATTTCCGAATCTGATCAATTTGTGACTCACCGACATGGCTGAAACTTATGTTCAGTGTTATAGCGGTCACGATGCATTGCTTTGGTGTATGTGGTTTTCTCGAGTTAGTTGTTACCGTGTATCAGTGGAATTAAATACAAAAATTGCTTAGTCAGTGGGGCTTAGTGTCCACAGAATGATTTGCTAACTTAAGTTGTTCGAGGATCTGTAGAATGATATGGTAACTTAAGTTGTTCGAGGATCCATAGACCAACATGGAATACTTACATTAGATATCATGGCCCCAGATATGGTACTAATATGAGATGGATTCTAACGCTCATTTTGCTTGTAATTATACTTTTTGATTTGGTTCCATGGAAGCAATAATCTACCAGTGACACTGTTAGGAAAATGATATTAATGGCATAACACATAAGCCTCTCCGGTCAATTTACAATTCTTGAAGAAGTGCAGATGTGTGTCAGCTACAAAAGGGGTCTGATGGGATATGGAATATATACAAGCATAAAGCAAGACAGTGAATATTGTAAAGCGAAGCTAATTCTTTCTGAGAATTTTTATTTTTAGGTACGATATGACTGTTATGAAGTTGTAACCTATCATCTGATACCATCTACTTGATTTCTAGAATTTCTTTCTTTGATTTCTGTGTCAACATGAGTGTGACAAAGTTCTTGAAACAACTAAACTTTTTTCCACACAACTGATTTTGTTGTCCGTCACTTTAGCTGTACCAAAGTGAAAGCAAATTCTTCTATGGAGATTTAATGCCTTCTCTTTTCATCCTGTCCCTTCAAAGCATAACTAAACTTAGGGTGTCTCCCTCTTTGTCTGCTGAATAAGTTCCATGACATAGTCAAATTTCTGTTGCAATTGATTAAACATATTCCCGGATTATAGGTCTTCCAACCTACATGTGTGGGACCACCAGCATTTGAATAAGACAATTCTGTGATTCAGGAATTTAGGTTACATTATCAAACTGCATGAGCTATCATTTAAAAGCATTTGGTTGACCTGATCGGCCTCGTGAAATTAAGCCTTCTGTCCCTTTGTTTTCGTGATCGGATATTTGATTGGTGTCCTCCAGAGCATGAGTTGGTTGTTAGATATCATCTATTATGATTTGTTTCTTATGGTATATCCACTAAAGTCGCACTCCATCTGATTTGATAAATGTATTGTCTCAACAAGTGTACCCTTACATGCTACTCTATTCAAAACAGAAATCCTAAAACTATGTTTGATTTTGCAGGCTACACCCTTTTTCTTGCTTTAGTGATTGATCGGTTGCACCACTACCTCAGGAAGCTGGTCAGTTTGAAAACAACAGTTGGTACATCTCGAGAGGAAGTTGATAAGCTTAAGAAAGAGCAGCAAAGTTTTAAAGAGAAGGAAAAGACATCTCTAAGTGAGAGAAAAAAGCTCCATGAAGAAGTGACACGCTTAAAAGAGAGGCTGCAGAAGTTAAAGTTAGATTCGGAGGAGCATGAGAAACGAGCGCAGACTGCCGAAGCCCATGTTGCCGCCCTCCAAAAACAATCTGAAGAACTACTACTTGAGTACGACCATCTGTTGGAGGACAACCAAATCCTTCAGACTCGGGCTCTAGCAATCAGAAATTGAGTCTCATGTGACCTCATGCTGAGAAGCTTCTTTTCTTTCTCTTCCACTAACATGAGCTTTCTGTTAATCACATACAACCTGCATGGATGTCATTGTTTGAAAATCTTGATTGGTGTCCTCAGTATCATCTATCTTCATTCTTTCTTTTTTTTTCTTTTCTCTCGAGCAAAGGGAGATAAGCCGTCTGATGTAGACTATATTGCAGAATCTACATTGATATCAGCATCAGTTTCTTGGAGAAAGTTGCTAGCATTGTAATAAATTTTCATCTAGACCGAAAGGCATCACTTTAAAATTCCTTTGGTTCCTAATTGTGGGTATATAAGCCTTGATGATTTCTTTCACTATTATAATGACATCAGGGCTGCACATTATCTCTAAATTACATTCATTCTTTTGTTTAGCTACTGACCTTGATGATGAATGTCCACCATACTATGATCAGCAGCCCCTTTACAGGTGCATTAGCCTTGGAAACTCTTCTTCACATTTTGGCCATGTGACTGCCTAATATAATCGCACCTGAATTCATTGTAGCTCTTGTAGTTCGACAGACATGAAGCTTTTTACTTGCCCATTTGTACTTTTCCTCTCTCTCTCTCTCTCTCTCTCTTCAATTCCTCCAGTTTAATCTTACATCGGCAGTGAGAGAAGATTCGAGTGCAACTCTCACAATTTAGTTCCACGATTATAGCTTAAAGATGGGTTCCGCAAATTTCTCAAGAACATGTTTGTATAGATGTATAGATAGATAGATAGATACATCAGTCCTTGGCCTAAATCTTAGTATATTTAGGGAGCGAGTGTTGACAGATGTGGGCCAGTGTAGGGGTTGGAAGGTACAGTGTCTCTTTGTATCACGAGAAAGTGATGTGATGTATTGGCTGGGATTGCTAATTGATCACGCTATGCAACCCATCTGTCAGATTACCTGTGATTAATTGCACTTTGTATCTTAATCTCATTCACCATAAAAGACAGATTGGTGTGTCACACATCCAAACAAGACCACGTCTCCTCCTCTTGCTTCAACTTTAATCTTAACATTATATGTACACGCATACGGCACGATATGAAAGTAATTGATGGCTGCCCAAATCATGTGAACTACAAGATGGGGGTCACCAGTCGGGTGGTCGTCTCTCTCATTGCACTATTATGATGATCTGATCGGCAAGAGGTCGTCCTCGTATGACAGCAAGCTACGCAAGTTCACGTGCCCGCTTTCTATCAGCAGAAGCAACACACTGCAACAAACACAACGAGCCAAGGGAACGAACAAAGCAAGCATCGCACCGCCTCACTGCGGCCAAGACCCACCGGGACCATGGGATGGAGGAGGAGGAGGAGGGGCGCCGGCTTGTGCGGTCATGGCCAGCTCAAACTGCTTCAGCGAGAAGGGAGGGAGGGTAAGGAACTGTGCAGGCGGCTTGTCCCAGCTTGTCTTGCTGCTCATGCCGTTGAATCCGTCCCACCCTATGTGAGCGACGTGTTGCACGTCGGTGGGGAACCCAATTTCCATCTCCACCTCTTCATCCTCTTCCTTGTAGAACACGAGATGCTGGGATAAGCTCTTGATGCTCCTCACTAGTTTCTGGAACCCTGTAGAGATGCAGGGCCTTCGAAAAGGAAGAACGCCGGACGAGCTCCTGGGCTTCCCACCTTCAGAATAGAAGTCATGTCAAGGCATAGCACTCGATGAGTAGCTCTGCAGCCTGCAGGATCATATGATAATTACTATGCAGAAGAAAAGAAAACTACTTGTTGCCGGAGCTGCCTCAGTCTGTGCTGCTCTCTTCGGTTGGTTCTCGCATACTGCAACGCTCGACTGTGAGACACAGCCGCCGGAGAAGGGAAGGATGACGAACTTATCCATTCGCCGGTCTCTCATTGCCTCATGAATGCGAGGGGGAGAGAGAGAGAGAGAGAGGTGTATGGTGTGGTCTAGGAGGGGAAGAGGAAGAGAGAGGCGGTCATGGGCATGAAGTGGATTGGTTATATTGGATATGGTGTTGGCCCTGTTAGCAAGTATGGGGGGAGAGAGAGAGAGAGAGAGAGAGATGTATGGTGTGGTCTAGGAGAGGAAGAGGAAGAGAGGGGAGGACATGGGCATGAAGTGGATTGGTTATATTGGATACGGTGTTGGCCCTGTTAGCAAGTATGGGGAGAGAGAGAGAGAGAGAGAGAGAGAGAGAGAGAGAGGGGGTTGAGTTGAGTTGGGTTGGTTGGGTCACACATACCTACAGCTACAGTTCCTGTGAGCAACTGTGACTTCTACCTCCTTGTCCTACCAAGAAGATTCTTGCCTTCCTTTTCTTCCCTGGATACTAACTACACCAAGTTAGCAATTCTGACTACAAGAGCAAAGAATTAAACAGGGTCAAGATAATAATGCTTCATCAGTTTACCACATTGCTGCTTTCCAGGTAGCCCAGCAAGTTTCTGCAGTTCCTTTAGCCCTCATGTAAGCTGCAGGATATGCTGCATCATGGTAATCAAACAGAAGCAGTCAGATTTACTACTGCATTCACTGGGTGTGATAGATTCAACAGACAAATTAATGACAGATACAACCAAAAGAAAACTTGTCACCATTAGATCTTTACATTTATGAAGTACACTGGATCTTCCCGGATCTTAGCTTGCTTTCAGGGACAGCAATATACAAACCTCTGGGCTCTATGACATTTGACAAGTAAAACACTGACTTACAGCTTAAGCCTTTGTGGAGTTGTCCTCTGATGGGTCTTGCCTTCCAAGAGTTACTTTGGATAACAACAACAGGAGTCTTCTTTCTCTGGATGATTGTGCAGGCTTTGAGGTAAAGGACAACAGAATTCAGAGTCATGCAGATACCTGATACAGAAATGAGCAGGCCTTGACATCAGAAACTCATGGATCCAATTCTTCTACTTCTTCTACATGTATGAGATAAAAGGAGAAAACAGCAGGTAACAAGTGAATGCCACATTACATGGTAAGACTTCCTTCTAGTGTCTGTCTGTCTGTTTGTGTCTTATAGCATGGAGATGCAAACCCCCTGGTCCAGGAACATGCTATGATGGAACACAAACTCAACTGGCCTGGTTCCCTGAAATATCTGGCCTTCGGACGCGGTTCTTGGTCTTTGGCAATGGAGATGGT